>NW_012148841.1:3858345-3889198 GCF_000956105.1 Propithecus coquereli | reverse complement strand
GTTTAGGTTCTTTTTCCTTCACACATATACACACCCTCCAGGCTGCTGGTATTGCCTCTGTGACTGACTTCTTTGTATTCCTTTGGTAATGTCCTCGATGATCATTTTGGCCCTAATCCCATGTATACGTAGAAAGGGAAAGCCACACATTGAGATTTCCTTGAGCCATATGCTCAACCCTTCATGGTGCAGCTCTGTCCTGCTACAGACTGATAGATTCTTCACACATGTGCTGAGCACTTGCTGTGTGTCATGGTCTGTGCAAGGTCTTGGGGCACTTGAATGATCCCTGCCTTCAGAGAGCTTCCCATCTGATGGGCAGACATGGGCATGATTTCAACACAACAGGATAAGTGCTGTCATTGAGGAATATATGAGATATGGTGGCCTAATGCATTAAATATATTTGAGTACTTTAGTGTCAGGCAGTGTTCTAGATGCTCAGGATACATCAAGTGAACAAAAGAGCCCAAGATACTTTGCCCAAAATGAAACATTTGCAGCACACATAAAAAGACTTATATTAGAGTTTTGAGGTTTGATCTCTACTTACATGATAAACAATAATTTTAGTGAACAAAATTGAATGGCTTCTATATACTAGCAATAAATGATCCAAAATGAAATTGAGGGGAAAATCTCAAGAATAAAATAAATACCTGGTAATAAATTTAACAAAAGTGCTTTGTTCAAATACACTGCCAAGATTTAAAGCCCCCTTACCAGTGAATTAGCAAGAGTACAACTCAAACATCCCCATGTTCTGCTCCTGGGTTCCATTTTGTGGTATCAATGGGGAAGTTCAAGTTGCAACTTTGAGTTTTTGTTCTCTTTTAAAGACTACTTCTGTAATTAGTCATGAAAAGCTTCACTGTTCATCACAATCTGCCTGCCAGAAGGGGAAGTAGAGAGCACCCCGGGATGCCCCATGCTAAATACATTGTAATTGACGAATACTGGAAAGGATGCTGTGGACAGTCGCAGCTTCAAGACACGAAGGTGGGCACCAGAGGTCCCAAACTTTCTTCATTGTGGGGAGCACCTATGTGCGCTACCTCACAGCCTAGAGCCTGGGGTACACTGACAGACTGAGAAGGGAGATGCTCTCAGCACGCAAGAGGGGCCTAAAAGGTGGGTGTCCACAGCTACTCAGCAGTAGGAAACAGCAAGCAGCCAGGCCCAGGCATCCAGCCCACTGTTCTATGGGCTCACCTACATTTACAGTGACAGCCCCTTAGGGCAGGGTCAAAGGCAGTAGCTTTGGTTTGTGATCAACTAAGTGAGATGAACAAATGACCAGCTGTGGACATCTTCAGACATTTGTAACCCTGTGTGAGAGATGCTCTGTATCTAAGGGCCCTGGCTCCATTTCAGGTTTCATTGCCTGAACCCACTGAAGGCCTAATCTGCCTCCACCCTACTCCTCTGGTTCCTGTTTTGTGACTTTAGTCATTCTGTTGGTTTTGACCTGGCTCTGTTTCTTCAATTATGTTCTGATCCTCATGTGGATGCCCTTTATAGCTTTGGCCTATCAGGTTCTTTGTGCTCAACCATTGGCTCACCTTTTGAAGTTCTTAAAGAGGCATCTGAGTTTTAGTCTGGCCCATTGCCTCTCTCTCAGGCCACAGCCACTCCAGCCTGCTGCCATCTCTCCCCAGGATCGTTGGAGGAAGAGAGGAAATAATTTTAAACAAGGGTTAAATAATTGTTCAAGTTCCAAGCAATTGCAGTTTCACTGATGTGGGTGTTTCAAAGAGAGTGACATATGTACTTAGGCATGCTTTTTATTTATTTGGGCATACGTGTATCTTAAAATTATTGCAACTTAACTTTGAAGTCGTATACATAGCTAAGCACCTGCATTACTCATCCGCAACGTCCATTGCATTTGGTACTTTAACTCTTGAGAGGCCCCGTTCATTTCTTTTGGCCTCCCCCACATTCCTGTGGTGGGCCACCAAAGGAGGAACAAACAGCTGGAGAGTGCAGTCCCAGGGCTCTCTGCTCATCCCGTGAACCTTGCCAACCACCCAGGGGGAAAGAGAAGCTGTGGGCAAAGCAGCCAGTTTGGCACGGCACATTCTGTGCTCTTCCAGGCCTACGTACAGGCCAAATTACTTTACTCTGTCCCTCCATTTACGTTTGCCTTCTGTGACAGATAAGTTGGAATGAGAGTGAGTGAATGAACATGAATTCTTCCAACTACCTTGTTAGTTTTAAGGTAAACTTAGATCAACAACAGTTTAATGAAAATTGTTGATGCTAAACTATGTGTTAGGGCTCAAAAATGAATACAGCAGAGTTCCTATCACCAAAGAGCACACAGCCTATTAGGGGAGACGTTTAAACATATGTTTTATGTTTAAACAGTGTACGACATATGCATAGTAGATGCATCTGAAAATACAAAAGTAGTAGTAAGAAAGAGGTCATTAATTCTGCCTGGAAGTGTCACTTGAAGGAGCCACAGGAAATGACCACTGAAATGTGTTAAAGGAAGAATAAGAGTGCTCCAAGTGGATGAGAAAGAGAAGAAATTGCAGGTGGGAGAAAATAACATTCAAAGACATGGCATGATTTGGGAACTGTATCAGTTTTCTACTGCTGCCGTAACAAATTACCACAAACTTAGTGGCTTAAACAACACAAATTTACCATCTTATAATTCCATAGGTCAGAAGTCCAACACAGGCCTCAACTGGCTAAAATCAAGGTGTAGCCAGGGCTACATTGTTTTCTGGAGATCCTAGGGGAACATCTAGTTCCTTGCCTTCTGCATCTCCTAGAAGCCACCCACATTCCTTGGCTCATGATTTCTTCCATATTCAAAGCCAACAGCAGTGGGTCAAATCCTTCTCACAGTTCAGATCTTTCCTCCTCCTCCTCCCATTTCATCTCTCTAACCCAGCCAGGGTTAGAGAGTCTGCTTTTAAAGACTCACGTGATTAGATTGGACCCACCTGATAATCCACAATAATCTCCCCATCTCAACGGTTCATGCTCTTAATCACATCTGCAAATTCCTTTTTGCCATCTAAAGAAAGATACCCACAGGTTCCAGGGATTGGGACTTGTACATCTTGTTGCAGGAGGAATTATTCTACCTATTACAGGAGCTATAGTTGGTGTTACAGAACTGAAATGGTCATGGGTAATTGGAGGGGATGGAGGCAGATTTGGAGAGGGCAGCAGCTACCAGAAAGTGAAGATCTGTATTTGCCATGTTGAGGAAATTTGGCATAACTCTGAAGGTGATGGGAGCCTTTGAAGAGTGTAAAGCCAGGTGAGAATTGTATTTGGATAGCGTGCTCTGCTGGCAGCATATAGGACAGAAGTGAGGAGAACAAGAATTAAAGCCAGGGAAGTTGGCTATTGTTGCAGTCTCAATAAGAAGTGATAAGGACTTGTGCGTGCACATTATATAGGTTGTTTATTCTGTGAAACTACCTGATAATATGTAATAAGAATCTATGGATGAAAACATCCCATAATACTAAAACTTTGAAAAAAATCTCAAGCCAAAGGAAAACCACGCCAAGAGACGTAATCAAATCACAAAAAAATAGTGATAAAGAGAAAAATCTCATTGGCCAGAGAAATGAGGAAGACCTTGGTCAGCTTACTAAGTTGGCGGTGTGCTGGCATTCTGGTTACTGTGGATTGGTGAGTGCCTAGAAGGTCCAGGGGTGGAGATGAAGAACAGAGACTACTCTTTTGAGAAGAATGAAATGAAAAGTGAAGGAGAGAATGAAGGGTAGTAGATGGATGGAAGCACAGCATCCAAGGTGGGTTTTGTTTTGTTTGTTTTCAAATGAGGAAGATGAGCAAATTCATAGGTTGAGGAGAAGGATAATGATAATAAAATAGCTGATGCTGATTAAGCCCTTATTTTTATACTATGATACTGTACTGAACCCTGTACATACATAGATTCATTTAGTCTTCACTACAGTCTTATGAAATGGGGACTCTTTTTTTCTCTCTTTTACAACTGAAGAAACTGAGGCACATATTGGTTAAATATTACTCCAAGTTACATAGTTTAAAAGTAGCTGAACTGTAATTCAAACCAAAGTCCACTTGTGATATACTCGACTACTATGTTGAGGCAGTAAAGAGAAGAGATTGTACAGGAGAGAAGCTAGAGCTGATGACTCAATGCCCGGGAAGAGGAAGGAGAGTACATGTTTGAGAGCACAGGTGGATGGGTTGGCCTTCACCAGGAAGAAAGGAATACGCAGCCTAGTGTTTTCAGGTGAATGAGTCAGATGTGTGAGGAAGCTAAAGCTTGATATATTAATCATAACTAAGGGGAAAAGTCAAAGGAGTGATGAAGCAGTTTGGAGCGCTCAATTGCTTTTGGAAAAAAATTTCAAATGGCTATATTATTTCCAGTAGTGAAAAGGAGAGGGTGAGAGGGAGATGAGAATGGTAAGGATTTATGCTTTTGAGTTTGTATTACCTCCCAGAGCATGTCAACCATTTCCCAGAACGAGGCCAAACCAGTAGGTAATGTCAAAGAAGCCACAAGAACGGGGTAGGCTAATAACCATGACCAACTTGGACAAATCCTGGTTCCCTGCACACACCCACACAGGTACCTATCTAATCATTTCTTTAGGCTGACCCCCCCTTCCAGATAAGTTCACTTGGTAAAAGCTCTTACTGACCTATTACTTTCCTTGGAATGTTCTACAATTTCAATTTTTGAAATTTTTTCCTTATTATTACATGTCACCCATGAATCATGAACTCTTGTTAAACTTTATCTCTAGAGTAAATGTTTCCTTCCAGCCACAGTGACCAACAAGGCCATTCAGTAACACAAGTGCCTATTGTGAAGTCCTATGTTTGAACCTATGACATTTTATCTAACCTTTCGTTGTGTATACTCTTTGACAATTTAAGATTGACCTTTATGCGATCTATATTCCTTAGAATCTGCATTTTTAAAACATGACAAACTTGGTTTCTGCATTTTTAAAACATGACAAACTTGGTTTCTGTTTGTATTATGCAATGTGAAAATGCAACCATTTTTTTCCATGTCTGATACCGTTCATAAGTGAAGCTTTTTCTTCGACTAGAACCGAGTCTGAAGTTTCTAAGCAGGGATAGACCTGCTTAAAGAGATAGTTTATAATTCACAGAAGTCACTTTTTGATGAATGTTAACATCCAAGTTATTATTTTTTATATTTAAGGAGGTTAAAATCTATTCTCTATAGTTTGTTTGGTCTTTTTCTTTTTAAGAGAGATTGATTTTAGTAGAGGAGACAAGATAACAGCAAGTTTATCAACTGTCCTTCTGAACATCTGTGACTTCACCTTCTCCAGTTTATGTAGAAACTGCAAAGATATGTCAGGTGTTTTGCCCTGTCAGCTTTCTTTACGGGTTCCTATGGCACCAAAGGCCAGTGGAGTGATGAAGACAGCAAACGGGAAAGGAAACCTCTCCAGGCTTCCTGCTGCTTCTGTGTTTCAACCTGCCAACATACATCCTTGGCCCACCTGCCATTAGGCTTCACACCATTGCTGTCAAAGATAAGACTCAACTTAGAGAAAACACAGCTGAGCATTCACTAAGTCGAAGCTAGAATCTGGCTGTGTTACCACTAGGATCTGAGCATAGCATCCTCCAGTCCAAAATTCTGCTCTGACACCTCCTTTACAGCAACAGTCTGCAAGCATATTTTTAATATTCTTTTGTTAAAAACAGTACATATGCATTGGAAAAAATTAGAAAATACAAGCAAGCAAAAACAGCAACACATTGTTACCACCCAGAGAACATCATGTTAACATATTAGTTCTTATCCTTCTGGATCTCTGTATATTCACATACTCATATGTAAAATAAGATCAAATTCTACATGCAGTTTTTGCTTTCTGGCATAACAAGATGTCTCAGCTTCACTTTGTACCTTCCCTACACTGGACCTGAAATTGGCCGTTTCTCTGACACTTGCTAGTTTCTTTTAGAGGGAAATGTTATTAAAAACCACAGTGTGGGTATTGGGAGTGCTCATTGTTGCGGACGGGGCATTATTTCTAGACCATTCCAATGGACAAAGCTTGAAAATTTTTTTAATCATGAGTTTATACTCATATTTACAATTCAATTTTAACTTTATAGTGTTTTCACTTATTTCTTCGATTTTATAATCGTATATCTTTTACACTGAAAATCTTGATTTCTAATATAATTTACATTTAAGAATTTAAGTTTTATTGAGTTATAATTTACATACCATAAAACTCTTTTGAAATGTTTTCAATGGTCTTTAGTATATATACAGAGTTGTATAATCATCACGTTCTAATTTTAGAATAATCCCACTGTACCAAAGAAACCCTGTGCCCATTAACAGTCATCTCCCTCCCTCCAACTGCCATATCTGTAGGCAACCACTAAATATACTTTCTATCTTGTAGACTTGCCTACTCTGGATATTTTATATAAATGGAATACCACATTATATGGCCTTTTGTGTCTGGTCTCTTTCACTTCGCATGTAGATTTCAGGGTTTATCCATGTTGTAGCAGGAATCAAGACTCCATTCCCTTTCATGGCTGAATAATATTCTATAATATGAATATATTTTGATAATATACATTCTATGATATATACATTTTGTCCATTCATCAAATGACGGACATGTTGATTCCTTTTTTGACTATTATAAATGAAGCTGCTGTAATTATTTGTGTCTAAGTTTTTGTATGAGCATATGTTTTCAATTTGCTTGGGTACATGCTTCGTTTTTTATGTGGATTTGAGTTATAGTCTGATGTCACTTCCTTTCAGCCTGAAGAATTTGTTTTAGTAGTTCTTATAAGGCAGATCTTCCAGAAATGATTCTATTTTGGCTTATCTTGGGAATGTCTTTATTTCCCTTTCATTTCTGAAAAATACTTTCAATAGAGACAAGATTCTCAATTGACAGCTAGAGTTTTTTCCTTTCTGTAGCTTTCTGTCCTCCATTATTTTCAATAAGAAATCAACTGTTACTCTTATTATGATTCCCTTGTATGTAATGAGCTGGCTTTTTGGGTTTTTTTCATTGCTGTTTTCAAGATTTTATCTTTATTTTTGGCTTTCAGCAATTTGACCATGATATGTCTGGGTGTGAATATCTTTTTATTTATCCTGCTTGGAATTCATTGAGTTCTTGGATGTGTAGATTAGTGCTTTGTTATCGTATTTGGAAAGATTTTTATTCAAATATTTTTTGTTCCTTTTCTCTCTGGTTTTCCCATTACATGTAAGTTGGTGGACTTAAAGGTGTCCCTCATTTCTGTGAAGATCTTTTGATGTGTCTTCATGCTTTTTCTCTCTGTTCCTCAAATTATATACAGCAGTGCCCACTTGTCCACAATTTTCTTCCCGCAGTTTCAGTTATCCACAGTCAGCCATGATCTGAAAATATTAAATGGAAAATCCCAGAAAGAAACAATTCATAACTTTTAAATTTTGTGCCATTCTGAGTAGCATGATAAAATCTTATGCTGTCCTGCTCCATGCAGCCTGAGACGTGAATCATCCCTTGGTCTAGCACATCCATGCCGTAGACACTACCAGCCTGTTAATTACTTAGTAGCCATCGGAGTTATCAGATCTTGTATTAAGTAACCTTTATTTCACTTAATAATGGCCTCAGAGCACAAGGCAATTAGGATATGCCAAAGAGAGACCATAAAATGCTTTCTTTAAGTGAAGAGGTGAAAGTTCTCGACTTAATAAGGAGAGGAAAAAAAATCATATGCTGAGATTGCTAAGACCTGTGACATGAGCAAATCTTCAACCTGTGAAATTGTGAGGAGGGGAAAAGAACTTTGTGCATAGCACATATAGGGTTTGGTACTATCCGCAGTTTCAGTCATCCACTGGGGGTCTTAGAGCGTCTGCCCCAAGGATAAGCGAGAACTACTGTAATCTCTACTGTCTTCAAGTTCACTCCTTCTTCTGCTTGCTCAAATCTACTGTTGAACTCCTCTAGTGAGTTTTTCAATTATTATAATTTTCTACTTAGGAATTTCAATTTGGCTCCTTAAAAATTTCTCCCTATTGATATTTTCTATTTGACGAATATTCACCATATTCTCCTTTAGTTCTTTAAACATGGTTTCCTTTCAGTCTGCAAACATATTTATAATAGCTGCTTTGACGTTTTTGTTAGTCTGACATCTGCACTCTCCCCAAGGCAGTTTCTGCCTCTATTTTTTTCCTGTGTTTGAAAAAAGAGAAACGAAAAAACAAAGGATCACACTGTGTAGGGGGTCACACTTTCTTGTTTCTTTGCTTGTCTCGTAATTTTTTGTTGAAAACTGGACATTTTAGAAAATATATTGTAGCAACTCTGGATTCTGATCCTCCTAGGCTTCTTGTTGTTGTAACTTTGGTATCTTTACTGTTCTTATGTTTATTTGTTTAGTGACTTGGCTGGACTAATTCTGTGAAGTGTATTTCCCCGCAATGTGTGCATAGCCTCTGATGTTCCTGCTTTGATATTTTTTCCTTGTTTTTATTTTTAAGCTTGACTTCCTGGGGGTTGCCCCTGGGTCAACCACTGATTGGTTGTGGTTGTGCCTAAGCCCTCTGAGCCAGGAAGGTTTTCATCCTTTTCCATCAGCTCTGTGTGTGGCTTGGGGACCACTTTCAAAGTTCAGGGAGTTTATAGTGCCACTCGGGCACTGATAGCTTGGAAATACCTTGTCTGGTTGTTCTTGGGTGGTCACAACCTTGGGCTTTTCCACAGCCTCCTAGACCATCAGTATCGAGTGTGATTTTTACTCTCTCTCACCCCAATTTCTCTATTAAACTTCTGCTCTGCCTCTATTGATATCACAAAGCTAGCAGCCTCCTCTGTTAGCCCTTGCGATAGCTATTATTTTTGACTATGCTCTTAGGCATGGATATTCTACACTTTGTTCCAAACCAAGTCAAGCAGCGCTGCAAGTCCTCACAGCTTGCTCAGTCCCCACCCTGGTCAGAGCCTCGGTGTTACTAAGCAGGAGCTGGGGATATGGGAAACTTTGATCTTGCCTGTTTGCCCTGCCCAGAGACTCCCTGCAGAGCAGGACACTGGGGAGGGGGGATGGGCACTGCTGAGCAGCTGCAGCCACCCCTGGGGCAGGAGGGCAGCCAGGGGGACGAGTACTGCAGCGGCTGTCCCACCCACCTGGAATAGATCTTCAGCAACAGGAAAGCAGAGGAGACAGGCACTTTACTGTCTGCCAGGCCTGCCCAGAATATGAAGCCCAGCAGTGGTGGATGTGGCTCATGATTCAAATGCCACACTTTCTGACTGTTCTTACTGAGTTTCAGTAGATTTTGTTGAATAAATGCTCCTCAATTTTTTGTATGCCCATAGGTCAATTTCCAGAGACTTTAAATGGTTGTCTCAGGTTATTTTTACCAGTTTAATCAATGTTGCTTTGAGAGAGAGAATTCCTCAAGCTCTTCACCCCACCATTTTGGAAGTCCCACCCCCAGGAGGGGTCTATAATTTATAATTGTACTTAATTGCTTGAACTTACAATATAAATGAAATAATTACAAAAAGCCAAATCCAATTATTTACTAACAATAAAACTGTATAGTTTCAGTATTCTGTAATTTCTTTTTGTCTATCTCCTCAAACTTTGAGCTACCTTAGGGCAGGGCCCATGTTATGTTCGTTTCTGTTTCTGTTATACAGGGAACAGCAGGTAGGAGGTAATGGTCTTTTCAGCCTAAGAACAAAACTAAATACTGTACGTGTTTTTGAATAGACGAGCCCACAGTTACCTTACCTAGTGGTTCCCCTCCAGATGCTGGCTGGTTGGCTAGTTACAGACCAGCCCCTACTTGGCCTTCATCGTACACACATACAGATACAAATACACGCTTATACATTTACCTTTTCATAACATTTTCCCAGCAATGTTTTTCCTTTAAGAGTGTCTATATATGCAAAGCTTTTTTTCTTTTATCTTATTAGACTTTAAAGGTATCATGCCTATGGTCTCTGTACCCTTTCCAAAACCAATGAAAATGTTCGAGACCCAAAATAAGTTATATATCAGTTCAAAAATACAGAGAGAAAACTACAGAACCAAAACAAATATGTTTAAATATCTGTAAAATGTAACATAACTTACTACCAGCAATTCGACAGTTAAAAAGTTACATGTATGGCAGGGCGTGGTGGCTCACACCTGTAATCCTAACACTTTGGGAAGCCAAGGTGGGAGGATCTTTTGAGACCAGGAGTTTCAGACCAGCCTGAGCAAGAGTGAGACTCCATCACTACAAAAAATAGAAAAATTAGGGAGGTGTGGTGGCACACACCTATGGTCCCAGCTACTCGGGAGGCTGAGGTAGGTGATTTCTCGAGTCCAGAAATTTGAGGTTGCAGTGAGCTATGATGAAGCCACTGTACTCTAGCCTGGGAGATGGAGCAAGACTCTGTCTAAAAAAAAAATATATATATATATATATATATATAAATTATGTCAAAGATGATGTATGGCTACATCTTAAGATATTTGATATAGTGGGAGGTAGAGCCTCCTCAAAGGTCTTAAAGATCCTGTGTACTATATTTCACCCACAGATAAAAATGAGGGTTGTGGGGATTGGAACCCAGGCCTGGCACTAGCTAATATGGCCCTCATGAAAGATCCCAACACTTTCAAAAGAAGAAACAGTTTCATAGTGCATTTAATGTTTTTCTATCCAGATTTGGGTAGAAAGACCATGAAACTTCAGTTGTAAACTCAGACTTACGCATTTCGACAGTTACATTTATTCATTTGCTAATGAATATAAGTTTACAAAGCGCCATGCTTGGGGTTCTACACTGGCTGAGGAACAAGGCAACCCAGGTCCTTCCTCGTGGGCCTTACATAGCTGGGGAAGTAAAAAAGAATTTTTTTAATCACCTAAATAAATTTATAATTGTGGATTCTAATGTCGTATGTTAAGTATGGAGTTCTTTGTGGGGGAGTATATGTGAGTATCTCTTAGATCTAGACATCAGAGAAGGTCTTATGAACTGACATTTAAGCTGAGGTGTGAAGAAGGAGTTGGAGCAAAATGAGGGAAAACTGAGGAAGGGCTGATGCAGAGGCCTTGGAGAAGGAAAGAGATTCATGTCTTTGTGGAAATCGAAGGCAGCCAGCATGGCAGAAGCACTACGAGCTAGAATAGGGTGTTGTGAAAGGAGGCCAGGAGGGTCGCAGGGTCATGCAGGACCTCAGGGGCGTGAATACCAAGGGTCTGGGATTTTATTATATTGGAAGGGTTTTGAGAACCGAGAAGAACATGACTTTGCCTAAGTTTTAAAAAGATCTCCCTGGAAAGTAGATGGGCGGGGGCCCTGAGTGGAAACAGAGGCAGGGTGGTCAGGAGGTTTTGCAGTGGCCCAGCTGACAGATGATGTGACTTGGACACTGGGATCAGGGAAGGGAGGGGAAAGTAGATGGATTCAAGAAATATTTTGGAGGTAAGAACAGAAGGGTGGTAAAAATCACGAATCTTTTCTTCAGTCCTATTTTTCGATACTGTGTCACTAGCGGTTCAGTTAAAGTAAAAGCTAATACAAATGGTCATTGCATTATGGTTTTAATAAGGTAGAACCTTAGTATTTAATACTGTTATGTGCATTAACTAATTATCACCTAATTCAGAGAGCCAGTCAAAAGTTCTTTTATCAGAAATGAAAAAGGAACAAATAATGCCTCTTCATATACTGCGTAGACTTCTCATGCTGCTTTGACAGTGGAGGCAGAGGCGCCGTGGTACCGGGGAGCGATCATGGGTTTTTGGAGCTGAACCACCTGCATTTAAATTCTGACTCTGCCTTTAACTAGCTCTGCAACATTGAACAAATCACCGAAATTTTCTGAACTGTAGCTTCAAATGGAGATGATAATCTCTACTTCACAAAACATTTTTGAAAAGAAAATAACTGATGAGCAACACTTACCCGTAATAGGTGTTCAATAATTATTCATTTTCTCAACTTACAAATGGCCATCCTAGTAATCTACACTATTTAGATTATTTGCTAAACCTCAAAATAGAGGTTTTTGAGAATTAGAAGAATTGAACTCATTTTTCAGATGAAGAAATCACAGCCTAGAGAAGTGAAAAGACTTACCCAAGAATACAGAACTTACAGAGGGCAGAGTAGAACTAGAACTCTTTTCTCCAAACACCCAGCATCTTTCCAAGGTACCACACTGCCTCTCGTGCATCCTCTCTAATGTTTAACTGAAATATTTATAAAATATTCATGTGTCCTTTGTATATCCTGCTTAAGCCTAAAGAGAGTGATGATTAATAGTGACCTTATGTTCTCTTTGCTAGTTACATGCTACAGGAAAACTTCCTGGAACCAGAATGGCGGAGTTAAAAGCCAAGTATACCTTGCTGCATGATACCGTGGTGAGGTATGCTATTTATCAATATGGAGACAAGTTTTATCATCTTTAAATTTCTTCCTTGTGATAAGACCTATCCATATTTGCATTCCCCCAAAAGCAGACCCTGAGGCGAGCATGTGAGTTCACGTGGTTTGAGAAGTGATGTAAGAAAGCATCATGAGAAAGTGCGGAAGTGAGACAAGGATGGCAGGAATCCAGAGGGGGATGTGTCAATCTGCAGGGTGACACTGCGTACAACCGGGGCGCAGTCTCGCAAAGGACCCTCTGAGTGTCTGTGTACGACACACATCAGAAGTCTCTCGCTGAAGAGTGAGGAAACTGGGATGTTTGCCCACCAGTTTCCACCCCTCATCGATTAAGACTTGCTCCTAGGGAGAACTCCGTGATTTTGAGGCTTTAAATGGAAAGTCTAGAGTCATTTTTTTCAATACACCGCACACTGCACTTAACTGGAAGAAAACTCCATACAGATCTGAGGGCATCCCTCCAAGCCTCTTTGTAGATTCAAGAAGCATTGCAGCGTTTCTCACCCTCTGAACAGCTCTTATCTAGAGCCCAGTAGAACATTACAGGGTGCTCTGACTTGACTTTCTCCTCCCCTGGCCCACAACTCAGCTCCCTGGGCCCCAGTGACGAATAGCAATGCAGGACCCAGGCTATGGCATTATTTCTTCCTGCTTCCAGGTAGTGTTGCAGAACAGTTACTTCCTTCTACTACCCACATTTTACCTCCTCTTGCCCCCTTAGTTCCCTCTCTTGCCGTTACAAGCACCCACAATTCTCTCTCTCTCCCACTGCCCGGTGGATGGGAAAGGCATGATGAAGTGGACCCTCCACTCAGCTTCTGGAGCTGCAGCTGGGGAGATACAGGCTGGAAATATTGAACTGAAACTGAATGAGTTTTCCTTAGAAACCATGTCAGAAGAGCTTTTAAATTCCCCTCTGTTGACACTATATTTCAAGTGTTATACATTTGGTTAAATTACCATTTGTGTTCTGGCTGGAACCCTAACCACCTCGTCCTCCTCTTTCTGTGGGAAAACAGGCACTGTGGCCTGGACCAACACCTTACAATTCCAACAGTTGAAGATTGACATTAAGGAGATCAGATAACTTTAGATTTACAAAGTATATTAACATTTAAGGAAGTTGAATTGTAAGAGAATAACTTCAGCTTTCATTAATGGAAATGATTTATGGTGTCATTGTAGCTGCTGTTGTTGCCATTTGGTATCTAACACAGTGCCCGGAACATGGTACGTCCTAGTAAATGTTTTGCTAGATGCCATTGAGCAAATGACATTTCAAAGCCTGGGAAAATGAGTGGAGCTGGCAATTTCATTTGAGACAGGCTTAATCAAGTCACTGGGCATCTCTGAAGATTTCTCTTAGTGGGGGAACTGGGTGGGGAGCTTACACCGAAAGTAGAGTGCTGGCTTTAAAACAGGAAATGGCAAGGGCTTGCTTCTGACTAGGACAGGTAGCTCATACGAGGGTTTCTGGGAAAGAAGAATCATGTCTCCTGGTAGGGCCAGGGCATAGGTCAGTTCTAGAAGATACTGGGGATTCCACCAAGTCCAATTTCTACGTCCTCTGCCAGATGTTTAGCCCCTTTCCCTAGATAGAGCCAAAGCCATAGCATATAATTACAGTTGTAAGGATCGCCTTCCACTGTGACATTCAAGTCCAGCTCTAGCGAGGCATCCAAGTTAGGATCAGAAATCTGTAAATTAATTTATGTCCATTATTTCATAAGGGAATTTTTCTTCCTAGTTTCCTAGTGAAGTGCCATTAGAAAAATTTATGTCTTTTCTTAGTTCACTAAGGGAAAAAAAATTCTCCTGCAATCATGTCAGAAGAATTTAAGAAGGCCAGGGTTGCTGGGGAAGTTCCCCTATCGTTTACCCCCTCCTACAAAGTCATGATCATTCTTCAAAGTCAAGTGCAAATATCACGTTCTCATTGAATGTAATCCTTTCTTTGTCATCTCCAAGTGTCTTGATCTAGACACCAGTGGTAGTATTTGTCACCTGGCATTCCAGTCACCTATCTATGTCTCTTCTTCTCTGCTAGATTGCAAACTTCTTGAGGCCAGAAGCTGAGCCTTATTTACCTGCTAGCACCTAGCAGAGTACAGGGACATGCTACATGCCGTATAGTACATCGTCCCTCAGTATCGATGAGGGATTGTTTCTAGGACCTCTCACAAGATACCAAAATCCACAGATGCTGAAGTCCCTGATATAAAATGGTGTGGTGTTTGCATAGAACCTACGTACATCCTCCCGTATACTTTAAATCATCTCTAGATTACCTATAATACCTAATATAATGTAAATGCTATGTAAATAGTTATTCTGTATTGTTTAGAGCTGTGGTCCCCAGCCCCCTGGGCCATGGAGATCCACAGTGGAGCTCCACTGCCCCCTCTGTCCCTGGAAAAATTGTCTTCCATGAAAACTGGGGGAGGGGAGCCCCCACAGTAGGAAGTGACCAGCGGACAGGCCAGCAAGCAAAGTTTCATCTGTATTTACAGCCACTCCCCATTGCTTGCATCACCTGCTGAGCTCTGCCTCCTTGCCACCAATTCCGTAGAAAAATTGTCTTCCATGAAACTGGTCTTTGGTGCCAAAAAGATTGGGGACCACTGGTTTAGAGACTATATGACAAGAAAAAGTCTGTACATGTTCAGTACAGATGAAATTTTTTAAAAACATTTTCAATCTGTGGGTGGTCGAATCCATGGATGGGAACCCACGGATATGGAGGGCCAACTTTATTTGGCACAAAAATACTACTGAGTTGAATTGAACCCAGGAATGGGGAGCAGCTGTCCTCGCTAGACCCCCAGTGAGACACTAAGCATATTGAGGGTGTATACTTCTCATCGTGCAAATCTGTTTTCATGTTACCCAGCACACAAGAGTCAGAGGTCCAGCTGCTACAGAATGCCAAACGCTTCACTGAGCAAATACAACAGCAGCAGTTTCACCTACAGCAAGCTGATAAATTTCCAGAAGCATTCTCCACAGAGGTCTCCAAAATGAGAGAACAACTTCTCAAGTATCAAAATGAATATAATGCAGTGAAGGAAAGAGAGTTCCATAATCAGTACAGATTAAGTAGGTAAGTACACAGTTCTCTCAGGCACACTGAGACAGATACCAGCAAAGCTGTTTCCACATAAATACAATTAGAAATATCAAACTAAATTAGGAAGTCATTTTCAGTACAAGGAGTATGAGATGGCATGGTGACAATGGTTGGTTACAAGGCTAGTTCTTCCCTTGATGCCCTAGAATGGACAGTCCCTGAACAAGGTTACACAACTTCTAGAAAAGAGGCGTAGGTGACAGAGATCCCTGCCATGGTTTTCAAGTGTCAGAACAGCCATAAAGCATTGGGAACTGCAGCCAAAGAACATACTCCACAGAACAAGGACTTGGCACTGTCTTGCCCTGACTGTAGCCCCTCGCCCTGTGACTGTGGCCGTACCAGATCACAAGTCTGCATGGTGAGTGTTTCTCCCCACACACACTTTCCAAACCAGCCTCCATGAGCTGAGGGTCACATCTGGATCTCCCTGTTGTTCTAATATAGCAACAGCAGGACCACATCTTCAACTTTCATCTACTATTATAATACTAAACTATTCCTCAGAATCGAGAAAGAAAGCTATGTTCTTTTGGGAGACACATTTACATACCTAAATCTAGATTATGTCATTTAGTGAACTAAAGCAGACATTTATTGCTAAAAGGACAAATGTTATTTCCAAAATCTCCTCTAACCTTCTTCCCCTAGAGTAGCAAGTCAGGGGAAGAGTTTATTCAGCAAGTCACACTATTTAGATTAAATTTGAAAATGATTGCAATTCAGGTTTTGTGTTGTGGCGTGCTGTGTGCTGTGCCCGGGTATGGGAGAGAAAGCCAAACTCTCTCTCCTAGAATTTGTTACCATTTAAGGTGGCAGAACTTCCTCTGGCCGTTTTTAAGAGTAGGTAGATTTCTGACAGTGCAAATATATATAATTCAGTCCTGCTTAGAGATAAGCAAATGACTTGAGTGACCTCTTGAAGACTTTCCAAGTCCTTGGTTTTAAATCCTGTCTTTGGGGCCAATTTTTTTTTTTTTTGAAATTGGGAGGTGGATAAAGAAGGCAAATTTAATCAAAAGAATTCTATTCAGGGGGAAAAGTTGGATTTTTTAGTCTCTCAATCTAAACTTGTTTTATAGTTGGAGAGCTATAAAAAGAAAGCCTCGCTATTTCTGTGCTCTGTAAGCACTCTTTCAGTTGAGAAAATAATGAAATTAAAACAATTGGTGGTTGTTCATTAGTATTGAATATAAGAATGCTTGACATTTCCATGAAAGGGTAAGAGGAACATAAGTCAGTTGATATTTAAGTTGTTTAAAATTTCCAAGTATTCCTGCCAAGAAAAAAAAATCCCAGAACTGTTGCCTTTTAGGTATAGACAGGCAAATTGTTCATTGAGCTAGGGAGGGGATGGTGCATAGTGACCTACAATGAACAAGAACATTCGAGATGCACGTTTGCAGAAATGTTTAGTGTGTATTCTTTTTTGAATTTGTAATGTATGATTCTTTAGCTTGAGCAGATTTCCTTGCATTCTCAAATGTTAGCAGGTCAAGAATTAATAAGCCTATTTTCATAAAAATAATGGTGATACCAAAAGAAATACCATGAAAGAATTATAGCCTATATATTTCATTGGCTTGACATATTAAATATTTAGTATTACAATCATATGCTGCATAGTGATATTTCAATCAATGACAGACTGCATATATGATGGTCCCATGAGATTAATGGAACTGAAAAATCCCTGTTGCCTAGTATTTACTATATTGTACTTTTTATCATCATAAAGTACTCCTCCTACTTATAAAAAAAATTTAATTGTAAAACAGTCTCAGGCAGGTCCTTCAGAAGGTATTCTAGAAGGCATTGTTATAGGAGATGATAGCTCCATGGATGTTATTGCCCCTGAAGACCTTCCCGTGGGACAAGGTGTGGAGGAGGGAGCCGTGATATTGATGATCCTGACCGTGAGTGGGCCTAGGCTAATGTGTGTGTTTATGTATTAGTTTTTAACAAAAAAGTTTAAAAAGTAAAAAATACTCAAAAAGCTTATAGAATAAGGATATAAAGAAATATATTTCTACTGCTGTACAATGTGTTTGTGTTTTAAGCTAAGTATTATTACAAAAGATTCAGAAAGTTAAAAAAAATTAAGTTTATAAAGTAGAAGTTATAGGAAGCCAAGGTTAATCTATTATCAAAGAAAAATTTTTAATTTAGTGTAGCCTAAGTGTACAGTGTTTATAAAGTCTACAGTAGTGTATAGTGATGTTCTGGGCCTTCACATTCACTCACCACTCACTCACCGACTCACCCAGGGCAACTTCCAGTCCTGCAAGCTCCATTCAGGGTAAGTGCCCTATGCAGGTACACCATTTTTATCTTTTATACCATGTTTTTACTGTACCTTTTCTATGTCTAGATATATAAATACTTACCATTGTGTTACTAGTGCTAAGTATTCAGTACAGTAACATACTGTATAGGTTTGTAGCTTAGGAGGAATAGGCTGTACCATCTAGGTTTTTGTAAGTCCACTCTGATATTCACACAATGACAAAATCGTCTAATGACACATTTCTCAGAATATATCCTCGTCGTTAGGCTACACATGACTGTACATGGTACAGGAACAATTTCCTTCACCCCCCCCCCCCCCCCAGGAAAAAAGTAGATATTTCCATCCCCACATAAAAATAAAGAAACTAAGTCAAAGAGAGAAAACTATTCATCCAAATATACAGACGATATTTGTCAGCCCAGCACAACAAAGTCTCATTCAGTGTCTAGATCATAGAAGCCCAAATAGCTAGGACCCTTCCACCCAGTATCTTTAGGAACTTCTGACTCATTGGCAACTACTAAGAACAACATCTTGTTCAAATACTTTAGAGAAAGGATTTTACTCTATAATTTTATTGACTTTTCTTGTGTTTTCATGTAATATAAATTCTTTAATAAATGCTAATGGTAAGTATAATTATATGGTTGGTTAATAATTAAATCTATTTAATTTTACAATAGTTTCAGGTTTGGGATTAGTATTCATTGATGACCTCTTAATAAATATGCAGTTCAGGAAAGAATATGTAACCTATTTAAATAATTTAAATAAATATGTTATAAATAAGTAGTTAAATAGATACTATTGAGAATTTATTTTTGAAACAAAGTGGAAGTCATTATCTTTCTAAATTATCTTTTCTCTGAAAAGATTTTCCAATATTCTCTTCAACTTTTTCCTTGCCTTTGTTAACTTTGTTACCTTTTTTGGCTTTCCTGCTTTCTAGTAATTCCTAAATTTTGAACAGATACATTGTGTCTCTCATACTAAATCTTACACATTCTGACAAGTCTTGGGTAGTTGAGAAGCAAGACCATGGTCAGCTAGCATTGTCTGTTGCAGTGTGAACGTGGAGGGGGACACTCAGGCTGCCGAAGAGACCCTGACCTTAGTGACTATTTACTCTCCCATAGCTGTTCCTGTGGTCCTTTTTGCTCACGCAGGATTTATTAGTTGCTTTTTTTTTTTTTTTTTTTGAGGTCACTCTAGCATGCTGGCTGGAGTGTGGTGGCATCATCATAGCTCACTGCAACCTCTAACTCCTGGGCTCAAGTGATGCTCCTGCCTCAGCCTCCCGAGTAGCTGGGACTACAAGAGTGTACCACCATGCCCAGCTAATTTTTTCTATTTTTAGGAGAGACGAGTCTTGCTCTTGATCAGGCTGGTCTCAAACTCCTGACCTTAAGTGATCCTCCCATCTTGGCCTCCCAGAGCACTAGGATTACAGATGTGAGCTACTGTACCCAACCTTATTAGTTGTTTTCCATTCTTGGCCCAGTAATGATAGCAAAATTGGAACCAAGAAACAACAGATCTGTTAAGAAAGGAAAAGAGGGATGATTTTAGCAATACAGAATTCCAGAAAATTAGAATATGACAGAAGGGCATGCAGGTACTCAGGATTAGTACTAAGGAAACACAGCTAGAACAGATTTTACCTTCTTAACTTTAAACAAACAAACAAACAAACAAAACCTTTCTTGTCCCTTTGTGGCAACCAATATCTTAGAACAAGCTTAGAACAGATTTCTCAGAGTATAGTGCTCAGATAACTGAGAGAGAAGCACCTGAGATACCATCTGAAAGGCAGATTCAACCCAAAAAGTAATGATTATGATCTCTGTCCAACCCCCCAACCCAAAGTGATATTTGAATTTTTTTTATAAGCTTTCTATATGATTCTGACATCACATTAGAGTTCGAGAACTGTTAGTTCTAAAGGTTCTCAGCCCTGACCACATGTTAGAATCACCTGAGCCTTCTCTCAGTGATCATTCTGTCTTTGTTTAAATACTTTCAGTGACAGGGAGCTCACAGTAGCTCATTCCAATTTTGGAAAGCTCCTATACTTCAGTGGTTACCAGATTGGTTAAGAAACCTACCTTCTTGAAACTTTCACCCATTCATGCTGGTTCTACTCCTTATGGTGAATGATGCCTCTTACACATGTCAGCATGTGAAGGATTCCTGCATTGTCCCTTCACCCACACATCCTTAAAACCAAAAACCTTTGATGACATGGTTGTAGTTAGGACTATTTTGTTGCAGAAAGGAAGCAAATCCTAAGGAGCTTTGACATTGAAGCTCCCTTAGGAAAGCTGGAAAGTGTCAGATTTAAAATTTAATGTGAGTTTAAAAGATTAGAAGTTAATAAAGATGGATAAAAGACTTAAATGTGAGACCTGAAACCATAAAAATCCTAGAAGAAAACCTAGGAAAAACTCTTCTGGATGTTGGCCTAGGCAAAGAACTTGACTAAGACCTTAAAAGTAAATACAACAAAAACAAAATGGGACTTAATTAAACTAAAAAATGTCTACACAGCAAAAGAACTAATCAATGGAGTAAATGGACAACCTACAGAATAGGAGAAGATATTCACAGACTATACATCCAGCAAAGGACTAATATCCAGAATCTACAAGGAACTCAAATCAGCAAGACAAAAACAACCTCATTAAAAAGTAGGCAATCCCCCTCCTACATGCCTTCAGTGAACAGTGAGACACTACATTTATTGAAGGCTTTTCCATCCTCCATGAGCCCAGGCACAGCAGCAAGTAAGGAATAGTGGGGTGAACTAGTGAGTCCTAGGAGTTTGGGCAGTCCATGAGGGGCTCCCCCAGGAAGGAGAGAAACACGAGAGGCCGGAGTGTTCGTTTTCTTCCATTCAGACACTTCCTCCCCTGCACCTCCCCTAACTAGGGCAACTGAGAAAGCAGTTTGAGCTCAGGCTGACCGGGAGCTGCAGCCTCTCCCCGACCTATAACAATTGCAGGAGTAGTTTGAGCTGATAAGTTCACAAACGGAAGTTTCTCCCCAGCAGGCGCGCACTCTAGGCTGAGGTTTCCACAGACAGCGGGGCCCCCACCACTTTCCTTGAGGACTTGTGGTGGAATAGGGGTGCACAATTTGGGAACTTCCTGCCTACTGGGAGAGTCGCATTCTGGCAACTCAGATAAGCAAGCCAGTCCTTGTGCTCCCTGGACATGAGAAGGGTTGCAGGGGGACTCGGGAGAAGTCTGGGAGCTGGACTCGGGTGGGAAGGAAGCCCACGCAGACATATCTAACAGGAGAGTGGCCGGGTGCTGAGGAATGGGGATCTGTGAATGTGCCCATCCTCCCCACCGGAGAACCGCCACATTGGATAAGGGGTGGTATTTGGAAAGGAATGGCCCAGCCTCTGGCTCCATGGCAACCAAATGCCTCACACTCAGACACACCAACTGACAGGGCGCTGTGGCCCCTCCCCCACTCATTACAACAGGGAGAGCAGTTTGTGCCAAGAAGGTCAAGAGCAGACTCTTCTCTCTGGTGGGCACGTGCTCCTGGCTGAGGTCCCCACAGACCTCTCCCTTTGAGGACTTGTAGTGGAACAGGGGTACACAATCTGGGAACTCCCTGCCCATTGGCTTTTCATGGAGACACATGCTAGTGGGTCAGACACACAGATGAAGGGGAGGTTTGAGAGCTGGACTTGGGTGGTGAGGGAGCACATGTGGACTGAACTGAGAGGAGTGTGCTATGGGGGTCCAGGGAGCAGGGATTTTGGGGAGTGCCCACCCCACCTGCAGAAAAACTGCACTACTGGATAAGAGTGGGGCCTTAACACTCAAGCATTTAGCCCCCTCCCCTGTGAGCAGTCTTCCCAGTTTGGGGAGTTTGTCCTGACCCCTCAACAGCTCCCCCTGATGGCGGGAAAAGCAACTTCTGAGTCCAACTAGGGCTTTGCAAAGCCTTTCAGGCTCCTGCAGGCTAGCCACAAACTGCCTTGCTCCTCTGCTCACTGCAGTGGTAGTAGAGATCAAGCAACCCCCTGGGAGCTACACGGACCCTCCTAAAACTTGGGGCACTCAAGTACTCCACCTGGGGGACCAGAGCCTACCACAGGCACGAAAGAACATTTCAGCAGCTGGCTCTTTCCCACAATCATCAACCAATGACAGGGAGAACAACTCTATAGCTCGTGATAGTGTCTTCCAACTCAAGCAAACAGGCCATGGCTGATTCATATTTCCCACCCGCCATCTTGGAGATTAAGCTGGGGGACCCAACAGAATTCTCACTGCTGGGAAGAGGTGAAGACAGCAGGACAGTGGCAACCCAAGAGGAGCATCAAACCTGTTTAAACATCCCATAGAAAACTCAGGGCCAGCACTCTTC
This sequence comes from Propithecus coquereli, assembly GCF_000956105.1. Lineage (NCBI taxonomy): Eukaryota > Metazoa > Chordata > Mammalia > Primates > Indriidae > Propithecus > Propithecus coquereli. The sequence continues at coordinate 3,866,937 of NW_012148841.1, read as the reverse complement.
TCCCCAGCACGGTCAGAGATTGAACTTTGGGAATGGGAGGATAGGCCCACAAGCCAGGCATAGAACATCCAGGACTGGATTGAGAGACCAGATAAGAAGGAGTGAGTGAAAGAACTCCGGAAGTATGAAAAATCAGTGTGAAAGGACACCCCAAAAAGGAAACAACAACTCTTTACTAATGGATACCAACCAAAATGAAACATTGAAATGACAGAGAATTCCAAATATGGATTATATGGAAGCTCAACAAAACACAAGAGAAAATGGAAAACCCACACAAAGAAACCATAAAAACAATACAGGAAATGAATGAAAAATTCACTAAAGAACTCAAATTATTAAAAAAAAATCAAATAGAACTTCTGGAAATGAAAAATCACTCAAGCAAAAACAAAACACAGCGTAAAGTCTTGTATTTATAGACTAGATCAGGCAGAAAAAAGAATCTCAGAACTTGAACACAACATCTTCAAATTAAACAAATCAGTCAAAGATAAAGAACAGAGAAATAAGAGGAATGAAGAAAGCCTACAAGAAATATGGGATTATGTAAAGAGGCCAAACAAGAATCATAGGCATCCCTAAGGGTAAAGAAGAAAACACGCAAGGGGTGGAAAACCTATTTGAGGGAATAATTGAGGAATACTTCCCTAGTTTTGTTAGAAATTTAGATAGCCAGGTACCGGAAGGTCAATGAACACCTGGGGGATTCACGGCAAAGAGGCAATCACCATGACACATAATCATCAGACTGGCCAAAGGGAACATGAAGGAGGATCTCCTGTGAGTCATAAGGTGAAAACATGAGGTGACTTACAAAGGAAAACCCAACAGGCTAACTGCAGACTTCTCAACTGAGGCCTTACATTTAGCCCCCTCGAAGCCAGAAGGGACTGGGGCCCCATCCTCAATCTTTTTAAATGGAATAATGACCAGACTATAATTTTGTATCCTGAAAAATTCTAATAATAATAATAATTCTCTTATATGAGAGAGAAATAAAGATTTTTTCAGACAAGCAAACACTGAAGGAATTTGTCAAGACCAGACCTCCCCTGCAGAAAGTACTCACATCTGCATTGTACATTGATCAGCACAACAGACACCCACCAGTGTAAAATCACCCAAAAGCTAAAGCTCAGAGCACATATAAAGTAATGGTTCAAGGGGTAACACAAAGAAATATGGCTCTACTCAACAGGATGAACAGAAATGCACCCCACTTATCAATTCTTTCAATAAATATGAACAGCTTGAATTCCTCACTCAAGACGTAGGCTGGCAGAATGGATTAAAAAAAATACAAGCCAAGTATCTGCTATCTACGGGAAACACATCTAACCCACAAGGACTCATCAGACTCAAGGTGAAGGGATGGAAAAAAATATTTCATGCAAATGGCTAGCTAGTGTAGACATTCTCATATCAGATAATATAGACTTCAAATCAACAATAGTAAAGAAAAAGATGGTTGTTATATAATGGTAAAGGGAGAAATTCAACAAGACATGACAATCCTAAATATTTATACACCTAACACAGGTACACCCAGATTCACAAAGCAAACTCTATGAGATCTAAACACAGTGATAAACAAAAGCATCACAATAGCTGGGATGTCAACACCCCACTGACAGAACTGGACTGATCCTCCAAGCAGGAAATAAACACTGGATTTAAACGTGACTCTAGAGCAAATGCTCCTAACATTTATAGAATATTATACCCAAAACTACTGAGTATATATTATTCTCTAAGATATGGAACATTCTCTAAGATTAATCACATCTTAGGCCACATGTCTCAACAAAGTAAAAAAAAAAAAAAGTTAGAAATCATACCATATACGTTCTCAGACCACAGTAGAATAAAACTAGAAACCAACTCCAACAGGAACACTCAATTTACACAAAGTCATGGATATTAAACAACCTACTGCTTAACAATTATTGGGTCAAGATGGAAATCAAAAGATTTCTGAAAGTAAATGACAAAAAGGACACAAGTTATCAAAATCTATGGGATTCAGCAAAAGCACCCCTAAGGGGGAAAATTCATAGCCTTAGCCACTTACATCAAAAAGACAGAAAGATAACAAATCAACAATCTAATGAATTGCCTCAAGAAACTAGAAAAGGAAGGGCAAACCAAACCCAAACCCGGCAGAAGAAAAATAATTAAGATCATAGCAGAACTAAATGAAATTAAAAATAAAAAAATAATACAGAGAATTAATGAAACAAAAAATTGGCTCCTTGAAAAGATAAAATTGATAGATCTCTTGCTAGATTAACCAGAAATAGAAAATACCCATATAAGCTCAATCAGAAATAAAAAGGAGATATTACAACTGCTACGGCAAAAAAAAATCTGTGAATACTATAAAAATACCCACAAAAACTCAATAACGTAGAGGAAATGGGCAAATTCCTGGAAACACATAACCTCCCAATGCTAAAACAGGAAGAAATAGCATGCTTGAACAGACCAGTAATGAATAACGAAATGTAAGCAGCAATAAAAGATCTTCCAGTACAAAAAAGTCAAGATGGTTTCACAGCCAGATTTTATCAAACCTAAAAAGAATTGGTACCCATACTGCACAGATTATTTCATAACATTGAGAAGGAAGGAATTCTCCCCAACCTGTTCTATGAAGCCAGATCACCTTAATACTGAAGCCAGGAAAGGACAAAACAAAAAAAGAAAACTACAGACCAATATCCCTTATGAATATAGATGCAAAAATCCTCAATAAAATACTAGCAAACCGAATTCAGGAGCACATCAAAAAAATAATTCACCACGACAAAGTGGACTTCATCCAGGGATGCAAGGATGGTTCAGCATACATAAATCCATAAATGTGATTCACCACATAAACAGAAGCCAAAACAAAGACCATATGATCATCTCAATTGATGCAGAAATAGCATTTGACAAAATTCAGCACCCTTTCACAATAAAAACTCTTAACAAAATAGGCATAGGTGGAACATATCTCACAATTATAAAAGCCATATATGACAAACCCACAGCCAACGTCATACTGAATGGGGAAAAGTTGAAAACATTCCCACTTAGAACTGGAACAAGACAAGGATGCTCACTGTCACCACTTCTAATCAACATAGTGCTAGAAGTCCTAGCCAGAGCAATTAGTCAAGAGAAGGAAGTTAAGGGTATCCAAATGGGGAAAGAATAGGTCAAACTATCACTCTTTGCCTATAACATATATGATCTTATATCTGGAAAACCCCAAAGATTCAGTCAAGAGATTCCGTCACCTTCTGGAATTGATAAACTCAGCAAAGCCTCAGGTTACAAAATCAACATACACAAGTCAGCATTCCTATACACCAACAACAGTCAAGCTGAGAATCAAATCAAAGACTCAATGCCTTTCACAATACTTACAAAGAAAATAAAATACCTAGGAATATATTTTCCCAAGGAGGTGAAAGATCTCTACAAAGAGAACTACGAATCACTGAGGAAGAAAATTGCAGATGATGTAAACAAATGAAAAAACATATCATGCTCATGGATCAGCAGAATCAATATTGTCAAAATGTCCATACTACTCAAAGTGATTTACAGATTTAATGCAATCCCCACCAAAATACCAATGTCATATTTTGGAGATCTAGGAAAAATAATTCTATGCTTCATTTAGAACCAGAAAAGATCCTGAATAGCCAAAGCAACCTTAAGCAAAAGGAACAAATGAGGAGGCATCACTTTAGCAGACTTTAAGCTATACTACAAAGCTATAATAACCAAAACAGCATGGTACTGGCACAAAAATAGAGACATAGACGAAATGGAGAATCCAGATATAAAACTATCCACATGTTGCCATGTGACCTTTGACAAAGCAGACAACAATATACACTGACGAAAAGAATACTGATTCAATAAATCGTTCTGGGAAAATTGGATAGCCACATGTAGATGATTAAAATAGGATCCACACCTCTCACCACTCAGAAAAATTAATTCCAGATGGATCACAGACTTAAACCTAAGACATGAAACTATAAGAATTCTAGAAGAAAATGTTAGAAAAACTCTTCTAGATATTGGCCTAGGCAAAGAACTTATGAAGATCCCAAAGGCAAATACAGCAACAACAAAAATAAGTAAATGAGGCTGGGCGCGGTGGCTCACGCCTGTAATCCTAGCACTCTGGGAGGCTGAGGCGGGAGGATTGTTAGAGCTCAGGAGTTCGAGACCAGCCTGAGCAAGAGCGAGACCCCATCTCTACTAAAAATAGAAAGAAATTAATCGGACAACTAAAAATATATAGAAAAAATTAGGCAGGCATGGTGGCAAATGCCTGTAGTCCCAGCTACTCGGGGGGCTGAGGCAGAAGGATTGCTTGAGCCCAGGAGTTTGAGGTTGCTGTGAGCTAGGATGATACCATCGCACTCTAGCCCGGGCAAAAGAGTGAGACTCTGTCTCAAAAAAAAAAAAAAAAAAAAAAAAAAATCCCTCAAAAAAATAAATAAATAAATAAGTAAATGAGACTTGATTAAACTAACTTCTGCACAGCCAACAAAACAATCAATAGAGTGAACAGGCAACCTACAGAACGGGAGAGAATATTCTCCTGCTATACATCCGAAAAAAGGGCTGATAACTAAAATCTACCAAGAACTCAGGCAAATCAAGAAAAACAATCCCATTAAAAAGTGGGTAAAAGACACGAACAGAAGCTTTTCAAAAGAAGAGAGATTAATGGCAAACAAACATATGAAAAAATGCTCAACATCACTAATCATCAGGCAAATGCAACTCAAAACCACAATGAGATATCACCTAACTCCAGTGAGAATGGCTTTTATCAAAAAGTCCCAAAACAATAGATGTTGTCATGGATGCAGAGAGAAAGGAACACTTATACACTGTTGGTGGGACGGCAAACTAGTGTAACCTCTATGGAAAATAGTATGGAGATTCCTCAAAGAACTAAAAGTAGACCTACTGTTGATCCAGTGGGATCCTAGTATTGATCCCACTTCTGGCTATTTACCCGAAGAAAAAAAGTATTTTTATCAAAAAGACACTTGCACTAGAATGTTTATTGCAGCACAATTCACAATTGCAAAGATGTGAAATCAACCCAAGTGCCCATGAATTCATGAGTGGATTAATAAAATGTGGTAAATGTATACCATGTACTACTCAGCCATAAAAAAATTAATACCTTTTCCAATGATAAGAATGGAACTGGAGACCATTCTCCTAAGTGAAATATCATAAGAATGGAAAAACAAACACCACATGTACTCACTATTAAATTGGAACTAACCTATCAGCACCCATGTACACAGATGGAAGTAAAACTCGGCAGAAATTAAGCAGGTAGGAGGGGGGAGAAGGCGATGGGTGAAATACTTAATGGGTACAATGTACACTATCTGGGTGGTGGACACACTTGTAACTTTGACTCAACTAGTACAAAAGCAATCCTTGTAACCAAGACATTTGTACCCTGTAATATTCTGAAATTTTTAAAAAGTGGGCAAAAGACATAAACAGACATTTTTCAAAAGAAGATATACAAATGGCCAGCAAACATAAGAAAAAAAATTCTCAATATCACTAGTCATCAGGGAAATGCAAATTAAAACCACAATGATATACCACCTTACTCCTGTCAGAATGGGTAATATCAAAAAGGCAAAAACAATAGGTGTTGGCATGGATGCAATAAAAAGGGAAAGCTTATACACTCTTGGTGGGAATGCAAATTATGCAAACCTCTGTGGAAAACAGTATGAAGTTTCCTCAGAGAACTAAACTTAGACCTACCATTCAATCCAGCAATCTCACTACTGGGTATCTACACAGAGGAAGTCATTATATCAGAAAGACGTATGAACTCATATGTCTATCACCGCACAATTCATGATGGCAAAGATATGAAAACCTAAGTGTCCATCAACTGATGAGTGGATAAAGAAAATGTGGTATGTACACACATATACACACCATGGAGCACTACTCAGCCATGAAAAAGAATAAAATAATGTCTTTTGCAGCAACTTGGATGGAACTGGGGGCCATTATCCTAAGTGAAGTATCTCAGGACTGCAAAAACAAATTCTTCATATTCTCACCTGTAAGCGGGAGCTGAGTGATGAGTATGCATAGTCATACCGAGTAGTATAATGGACATTGGTGACTCACAATGGTGGGGGGTTGGCGGGATGAAAAATTACCTATTGGGTACAATGCACACTATTTAGGTGATGGACACACTAGAAGCCCTGACTTCACCACTATGCAATTTATCCATGTAACAAAAACCCATTTGTACCCCCTAAATCTATTGAAATAAAATTTTTTAAAAGTTAGGAGTTAATATATACCAAGAGGCACTCACATACAAAGTTTTTGCCCCAATAATGCCATGCAAAACTAATAATCTAAAAGGAGAAAAAAGATATAATACTTAAAGATGTTTATGACATTATTTATAAAAGTGATAAATTTGAAGCAAATTCTAAAAAATAGTGGAATATTTAAATAATAATGCTTTCTAGAGACAGCTCAATGCTGAAAAGCTCTAGAGTCAACTGAGTTTGAATGTCAGGTTAGCCTTGACTGTGTGACTTTGTCCTCAGTTTCTCTACTTGTACAATGAGGATAACAATACTTACTTACCAAAGTTGTGAAGTTCAGATACAATGCATACGAAGCACCTGGCATATGGCAGGTTCGGTGTATGATAAATAATATTTAGGGTTATTATGGTATATCCACCTAATAGAAAACCTTGAAAATAAATATTAAATTATTAATTATGAAATTTATTTGAATACTTGGGAAAATATTTTAATTAAATGTTAGGTAAAAATGGATTCAACCATACTTTCACATTTAATATAATTTTATTAAGAGATACAAGGAAAATAAACACTATCAACCACAGTGTGATAGGGCAGGATTATGATCTTTCTCTATAAATAGAAAAATACATAGGAAATAAAAGTCAATCGGTATTTAATAAAAAGAATGCATGATTGAAATATGTTTCAAATATCCTAAAGAATTAGCCACTTTATATTTGTTAAAAGATCATTTTATACTTATTTAAAGAATAGACAATAAGTCATATCTGTGGAAGAGCTTCATGTCACCATTTTGAAACTCAGAAACACTCAGTTGCCTTTATGACCAGAAGATGGCAGCACACTACCTCCCCCTGGTGGCAGCATGCCCAAGGTGTAGGATCAATATCTGAGAAGTAAAATATCGCCAATTTATGTGCAAGCTCTAAAAGCAAAGGCATAAGTATTTAAAACTCTGAAAAGTTCAGTTTCAATTTGGTCTCGACAACTAACCTATATTTAATCCAATGTGACATATTTATCACACCAACCTCAATCTACATTATTGTAAATAAAACTTCATAAAAAAATAATACCTGATGTGCCTGTACGTTTACGCTTCATGTTCCCAGATCTAGTGGGATCTGCTTATTTGATATAACCAATAGACATAATATTCCATGTATTCTCATTTTTATAGATAAATCTTTTTATATTTTAGAATTTGTATTGATCACACTTGGAAAATCTTATAACTTCTTTGGGACTTTAATAGCCATTAAATGCAGAGTATCAAGAACAATGAAAAATATTTGTCTTAGACTTCTTCCGGAAGTCTGGTGGATAAAACAGAGTTCATAATAAGGTTATTGGAGAAAGAGAATAAACAAGCAATTGTATCAAGTCATTTATTTTGTTTAGAACATTCAGGGTAACCCTATTTGAAGCAAATTCCAAAATCTCATTTTAGCATCATGTCATCTCATCTTATCAGTTAAAATAAAAATATGACCCAAATGGGTTTTTTTTTTATTCTTCTCATCAAGAAGTGAACAAAACCATATGTTCCCATTCACTGTTTGTACTTCCTAATATTTTCTGTTTCTTTTGTTTGTTAATCTCAATTTACAATGATAACTGGCTTTCAGAAAAAGCTCTGGCATATCTTTCTATAGATGTCAGTTATATCCAACTGATGGTGTTGTTGAGTTTAGCTATGTCCTTACTAATTTTCCACCTCTGAATCTGTTCATTTTTGATAGAGGGGTATTGAAGCCTCTAACTATAATAGTAGATTCATCTACTTCCTGCAGTTCTGTCAGGTTTTGCCTCATGTATTTTGATGCTTTCTTATTAGGTACATAAACATTAAAGATTATTATGTCTGCTTAGAGAACTGACTTCTTTATTATTATGTAATGCCCCTCTTTGTCTCTGATAACTTTCATTGCTCTGAAGTCTGTTCTGTCTGAAATTAATATAATGACTTCCACTTTTTCTTGATTAGTGCTAGCATGATGTATCTTTCTTCATCTATTTACTTTTAATCTATATGTGCCTTTATATTTAAAGTGGGTTACTTGTAGATAGCATATAGTTGTGTCTTATTTTTTTGATCCACTCTGACCATCTCTTTTAATGGACATTTAACATGATTATTGATATAGTTGGATTAACATATATCTTGTTATTGTTTTCTATTTGTTGCCCTTGTTCTTTGTTTCTGTTTTTTTTTTGTTCTCTCTTTTTCTGT
>NW_012148841.1:3812588-3857629 GCF_000956105.1 Propithecus coquereli | reverse complement strand
TCTCTCTCTCTCTCTAAAGAGCTGCTTCTAACATTTATTACAAAGCAGGTCTACTGGCACCAAATGTCCTCAATTTTTTTGTTTGTTTCTCATTCATTTTTGAATAATAATCTCACAGGGTGCAGAGCTTTAGATTGGTGGTTTTTTCTCTCAACAGTTTAAATATTTCACTCCACTCTCTTCTTGCTCGCATGGCTTCTCAAAAGAAGTCAGATATAATTTTTACCTTTGCTCCTCTAGCTTCTTCTAGGATCTTACTTTATCTTTCATTTTCTGCAATTTATACATATTATGTGCCTAGGTATAGCTTTTTGGGGACATGTATCTTGCTTGGTGTTCTTTGAGCCTCCTGGATCTGCAGTTTGGTGTCTTGATATTAATTTGAGAGAAATTCTCAGTTATTATTGCTTCAAATATTCTGTCCCTCTCTCACTTTCTTCTTTTTCTGGTATTCCCATTACAGATATTTATGCCTTTTGTAGTTGTCCCATAGTTCTTGGATATTCTGTTCTGGGAGGGTTTGGGGGTTTTTCTTCCTAGTATTTTTTATTTTTGCTTTTTAGTTTTTGAAGTTTCTATTGAGACATCCTCAAGCTCATAGATTCTTTCCTCAGCGATGTCCATTCTACTAATAAGTCCATCAAAGGCATTCTTCATTTCTATGACAGTGTTTTTGATCTCTAGCATTTCCTTTTTATTCTTTTACAGAATTTCTATCTCTCTGCTTACACTGCCCAACTGTTCTTGTGTGCTATTGTGTCCATTAGAGTTCTTAGCATATTAATCAAAATTATTTTAAATTCCTGGTCTGATAAGTCAAATATCTCTGCCACATCTGGTTCTGATGCTTGTTCTGTCTCTTCAAACTGTTTTTTTTGTTGTTGTTGTTTTACTTTTAGTATGCCTTGCAATTTTTTCATGCTAGCCAGACACGATGCATTAGGTAAATGGAGCTGCTTTATATAGGATTTTAGTAACATGGTTGTAAGGTGTGGAGGAAGAAGCAGCATTCTGTAGTCCCATGATTAGGTCTCAGTCTTCAAGTGAGCCTGTGCCTCTGAACTGTGAACTTCATCAGTGCTTCCCATAACCCTTCAATCCCCCTTCGTTAGGGACAGGATGGCTAGAGTGCGCTGGAGTTGGGTATCTCTCTTTCTCCACATGGAAGGCTAGAGCCAACTGGAGTTGGGTATTTCACTCCCCCCAGGTACGTTAGACATTGATAAAACCCCAGCAGATTAAGCTCTGGTTAAATAGCTTCTCAAGGCATGCCTCCTTAAGAAGAACAGAATACTCTGTTATATCTCAGAATGGTTCCTTTTCCCCTCCCCCTGCTGGAACACAAGGAGTTTTTTCTTCAGTATTCACTGTGAAGACCTGGTTAAGTTCCTGGTAAAACTCACAAAACTGTGTCCTACTGGAGATTTTCACTCTTAGAATTCCACAGTGACCCTCCAGAAATTCATCGATTACAATTTAGATTTTCCTACCCGGCACTGGTTCCTGCAGAGGTTTCTGCTTGTGGGTTTCTGCTGTGGTAAGTCGTGATTCTCTGTATTCACCTGTCTCTCCAGTTTTGGGGACAGTGGTTTGCCCTGTGACCTTACTTCAAGAAGAGTTGTTGAATTTTCAGTTTGTTCAGCATTTTACTTAACAGGGTGGAGTGGAACCTTCAGAGCTTCTTATGTGTAGGAAGGAAAATCAGAAATAGTTTGCTTTTTTTTTATGGTTTCTCTTCATTTGCTGGACTTCTAAATTTTGGAATCTCAGAAACCAGTACTTAGTACTCTTCCTATTTCTATCTATACTTTTTCCTGGAGTTATCCCATCCAGTCCTATGGCCTTAAATATCATCTAATGGGTTCTGGTTCCAGGTAAGATGGAACAAGCCCACTTTCTCTTGTCTCTCCTACTAAGCACAACTATAAAACTGGATGGAATGTGCACAGCATATATTTGAGGACTCTGAAAAGTAAACAGTATCAAGGAGAATATGGAAGAAGGTCAAAATTCAGAATTCACCACCATTGAACTAGTTGTGAATTTATCATTTCCTCCCTCTGGTATCTACTAGCCTGAATTCTAAACAGCATGAAATATAAAAGTAGACATTGTCCTGGACAGAGAGAGCACCAGGAAAAGCTCTCTAGTTCTGGCTCAAGGAGCAGGCAAAGAACTCAATGCTCAGGAGAGTACAGAACCCCCTGTTTTGTTTTGCTTTTTTCTCCTCTCCATTCTCTCATGCCTCAGCCCCTAAGCGATACTGAGGCAGCAGTAGCAGAGGCTCCATGTAGTGAGAGCCCACAGGAGCCAGAAAGGAAGGGAACCTTTGCTACTTTTGGAGCTGTGATTCTGAGGAGAATGGGAAAATCTCCTTTGCTGCTTCTGTGTGTGTGTGTGTGTGTGTGTGTGTGTGTGTGTGTGTCCTCGTCCTCTCACTGCCTGGCCCCAGATATGACCACAGTCACAAAAGTACAGGACAGCACAGGGCAACTAAATCTCTCCCCTCCTGGTTGAAGGTCCAAAAGGGAGAAGATTCAAGTATTCAGAAAGTACTGAAGAGATCCCAGAGAAGAAAGAGCTTGTAAAAGTAAACCCATTAATTTGCTTCTGAACTTCTGGGCTCACCCTAAAGCTGTGCATTTGTGAATCTGACCCTAACCAGTTTACCAATAAGATAAGAGATAAGATGGTCCACTTCCCAGATCCCAAACTTGCCAATGGGTTGTACACATGCAGGAAAGCTCTGAATAGCACTGTAAAGGTCTTGAAAACTGAACTGATACTGAAATCACAGTCCCAGGAAGGTTGGCTGAACCCTTTGACCTGAACCTGACAAAGTCTGCTAAAACAAAAATATCAACATTTTTCATAGGACTTAACAAGACCCAGAATCTCATTATTTAAAGTTCAAAATGTCTATGGTACAATCCAGAATTTTTTGCATATAAAAAAACAGGAAAATAGCAACTTGCATGAGAAAAAGACAATCAACAAGTACCAATATTGAGATGACACAGGTGTTTGAATTATCTGACAAAGACCTTAAAGCAGCTTTTATACAAATATTCCAACAAACAATTTCAAACACTTGTGAAATGAATGAAAAATAGAAAGTCTCAGAAAATAAGTAAAAATATAAAGAAGACCTACATGGAAACTTAGAACTGAAAAATACGGTAACTTCAAAAAACTAGCTAGATGGAATTAGAGATGACAGATGTCAGTGAACTTGAAGACAGATAAATAGAAATTATGCAATCTGAACAACAGAAAAAAAGACTGAATAAAAATGAACAGAATCTTAGGCACCCATGGGACAATCGCAAAAGATCTAATTCTTGTCATCAGAGTTGCAGAAAGAGGACGTATGGTGATGAAAAAAATTTGGAGAAATAATGGCTGAAAACTTCCTAAGTTTGGTGAAAGAAATAAGCCCACATATTCAAAAAGTTCAATGCACCCCAAACAGGGTAAATCCAAAGAAATATATTCCAAATGCATCACAGTAAAACCTTAAAGCTAAAGACAGAAAAAAAAAAAAAACCTTGAAAGAAGCAAGGAATAGACAGGCTTCAAGAATGACATCATGCTTATAATTTTGAAAATTAAGTGAATTGAAATGCTATTTCTGAGAGAAAGAGTAGAGTAACAGTAGGTTTCAGAGGGGAAGATAGTGAGTTTTAATTTCAGGGGTCTTTGGTACACACAACTGGGATGTCCAATAGGAAACTGAAAATGAAAATGTGGAGCTCCAGGGAAATTCTGAGCTGGAGATACAAATTTGTGAGTCATCACTATAATTGAATCTGTGGAAACAGCATAGAGAATAAGCAAAGAAGTTAGGCTTTGGCTAGGCTATGCAACAATAACAAATCACTCTTAAAATCTCAGTGGGATAACATAATAAAATTTTGTTTCTGGCTCACAGCACAGTCCGGTGCAAGCCATGTAGCCTCTTCCATCCTGTAGCTTTGCCAACTGGAACAACATGCCTTCCAAGTTCAACACGAATGTGGAAGACATTTGATATTTACTTCCACTCACCCTCCCTTGGCAAGAATAAGTCCTGTGGCCCCAATCCCAAGGAAAGGGAGGCTGTGAACCGTTCCCCTGTGTGTCCAGGAAGGGACGATGGTGGGGGAAACACATGGGAATGTGTTTGTCACCAGGGCCAAAGGCAGATCTTTATGAACTTAGCCAAACAATGATAACATAGAAGTAAAGACAAGTTACGGCCCACCCAGTCTTATGCTTTCATTTTAGTGTTTAATACTTTTTTGTCTAAATCTGTCCTTCACCTGAAATATTCATTTAATCCCTTGAATGTCCTCATCCCTACCACATCTAGGTCTCTGAAAATTTCCTCTGGCTCTAACATTCTCTGACTCTATGTTATTCCTCTCTAATATTATACATCAAGAGTATAATTACCACATAAAACTGAAACTGAGCTCTTGATATAACCCTTCTCCACAGCTTTGAACAACTGTGGGTCTTTCCTTCCACGATTTCCCTGAGGGTTTTCTTCAATCTGGATGTAGAAGAATGGGATGCAATAGGTCCTCACTCTGAGGGAGGATATATTTCCATATACATGCCCTTATCTCATTTAGCATATAAATTATTTTACTTAAAAATAATGAAAATGGGAATAAAACTAGTTTCAGTCATGCCATTTATTCATATAAACATTTTTTTTGGATTCCAACTCTGTGCAAGCACTTTTTAAGAAGATGGTGCAGTGGTAAACAGGGAGCTAGGTTTTCTGTGGGGAAATAAGTGCATAATGTCAGGTGGTGACGACTTCTATAGAGAAAGGCAAAGCAGAACAAGGAAAGAGTGGAGGGTATTGGTGCTGTTTTCGATAAGATGTTCAGGTACCTGTAGGAGAAGGTGATACCTGCTACAGATCTGCATGAAGTAAGGAGTGAGCTACGCAAAGGTCTGTGGAAAGAGCATGCCGGTGGGAGGGGTCAAAAAGGGCAAAGGCCCTGAGGCAGGAACAAGCTTGACAAGGAGGACACTGTGGCTGGAGCCAGAGAGTGGTAGGCAGTGAGGTTGGACAGGTAGATTATGCAGGGTCCTGTAGGCTTGGGAAAAGAGTTTAAATTTTGGTCCAGTTATGATGGGAATTTATTAAGCAGGGAAGTGATGTGATCTTGATTCTATTGTTAAAACATCACCATGGTGCTGGGTGGAGAATTGATTTTAATGGGCAAAGGTGGAGGCCAGTGAGGTGGGAGATCATCTGGGAGTTTGTGGTAGTAATCCAGGCAGGCGCTAGCCCACTGCTATTTAATATAAAGGAGCCTGACTGGCAGCAGCCTGAGTCCTGAGGGAAGAGCCACGCTCCCAAATAGTTATAGTATGCAGAGATAACCGCTGCCATGGGTGTGTGTACACAGTGTCGTGGGAGTGCTGGGGACAAGGAAGCACCCTAAATGGGCATGTTGGAGTCAGAAAAGCTGTCAAAGGATGGACACCAGGTTGCCTGGCAGACAAGTGTGGGAATGGCATTCTAAAGAGAAAAAAAAAAGAGAAGTTATTAATACAGAAAGAGCTTACTCTTTTTTACCTTGTCAAACTTGATTTTTCTTTTTCTTTTTTTTCTTTTGCAGCTTAAAGGAAGAAAAAATGCTCATAGCGAAAGAATTTGAGAAGATACCTAAGCCAGGAGTAAGTCTTAGATGATCCACAGTGTTAAATACAGCTGGAATCAAACATCCCTTTTTATAAATATTAATGTTTATCACAACAATCAAACCTTGAAACATTTGTAAGATTGAGAAGTCTTAACTGTGAATGATGCTGAGAGGATGTCTGCATAACTTCTGGAGTAAATATAAGTGGTGCCTATTATAGGTTTTAGTTGTTTGGTATCTAATTTACTTAGATAATATCTGGTTTGTTTCCAGAATAAAAAAAAAAATAAGATTCTGTGGTCGGCACTTACAAACATTATTTTGCTATCGCTATTACCCTCACAGCTTTCTAAATACCTCGTTGTCATCAAAAAAAACTATATAAAGAAGATGTATCACTTATCTATTCCTGCATTAACAAACCATCCCAAAACTTAGTGGCTTAAAATAACACTATTTCATATTTTTCACAATTCTGAATTATTCTGGTCTGAGCTGACTCCATTGGGGCTGGGTGGTCTAGGGTGGCTTCATTCATACGTCAGCCATTTGGCAGGCTCGTTGGTCTAAGCTCACATGTCACTAGTTGGTCACATGATGGTAGAAGGATTTTCAGCCTCAAGAGAGGGTAAATCCCAACACGTGAGAACTTTTTGAGCCTCTGCTTAAATCATTTTTGACAACATCCCATTGATCAAGGCAAGTAAAGTGGCCAAGTAGAGAAATAGGCCCCACTTCTTTTTTTTTTTTTTTTTTTGAGACAGAATCTCACTGTGTTGCCCGGGCTAGAGTGCCGTGGCGTCAGCCTAGCTCACAGCAACCTCAAACTCCTGGGCTCAAGCAATCCTTCTGCCTCAGCGTCCCAAGTAGCTGGGACTACAGGCATGTGCCACCATGCCCGGCTAATTTTTTCTACATATATTTAGTTGTCCGATTAATTTCTTTCTATTTTTAGTAGAGACGGAGTCTCACTCTTGCTCAGGCTGGTTTCGAATTCCTGAGCTCAAACAATCGGCCCGCTTCGGCCTCCCAGAGTGCTAGGATTATAGGCGTGAGCCACTGCGCCTGGCCGCCCCACTTCTTAATGGGAAGAATGATCCAGACACATTGCAGAGGGGCATGATATACTGGGGAATAGGAGGAATTTGTGGCCATTTTTTGTGATTTATTATAGAAAAGTAAATAGAAACATCACCGCAGTTTGCATTGCTTCCACCTTCTGATATTTCGAAAGTATGTTGATGGTGGTTTAATTCCAAGGCCAGTCCACAAAAACCTATTTAGCATAGGGTAAACTACTATTAATTCTGTATAAGTACACCTAACCATCATTTGCAATACAGATTATAGGGGGAAAGCATTTTGAATTTTAGTTCCAGATCATAGATTCACTAATTTTACTCTCTTCCAGCATCAGAGGAAGGAGGGAGATATGCAAAAAGCCCAGAGCGGGCAAATGGATTCATCCACTTAGTCATTAGAGTTAACAGAAAAAACCAAACTTGGAAAATATTTTAAAGAGATTTATTCTGAGTTGAATATGAGTTACTGTGGCCTGGGAAACCACAGTCTCAAAAGGTCTCGAGAAAGTGTGCCTGAGGTGGTTGGGTTACAGTTTGGTTTTATACATTTCATGGAAACAGGAATTACAAGTAAAATCATAAATCAAGGTATACATTAGTTCAGCCCAAAAATGTGAGGCATCTCAAAACAGGAGCTTACAAGTTATAGGTGGGTTTAGGGATTGTTTAGTTGGCAGTTGGTCGGGAGTATTAAGTCTTGTCTGAAAATTTGGAGTGAGTAGGGAGGAATGCTTAAGATAGTTGGTCTGTTATCTGTCATGTGACACCATGAGAGCAAAAAAAAAAAAAAAACAACAAAAAAACCTGTTTAACTAGATTTTTATGGATTATAAGACATGACTTAACCCTTGTCTCGCATGGCTTTAGGTCTTGTTTATAATTTGGTATCTTATTGCCATAAAGAATCTGTTTTGTCAGTCTTATGATCTCTATTTTAACATTAATGCTGGTCAGTTGTTGTTTCTAAACTCCAAAAGGGACGGGGGTATAAGGAAGTGTGTCTGACCTCCTTTCCCACTGTGGCCAGGAACTCAGTTTTAAGGTTTTGGGGGCAGACCTTTGGCCAAGAGGGGGTCCATTCAGTCAGTCAGTGGAGCAGGGGAGCTTAGGATTTTATTTTTAGTTTCTATTAGTAATGTGTAGACTTTCTTTTTTTTTTTTTATTAAGAGACAGAGTCTTGCTCTGCTGCCCAGGCTAGAGTGTAGTGGAAGGATATAGCTCCTGGGCTCAAGCGATCCTCCTGCCTCAGCCTCCCAAGTAGATGGGATGACAAAGTAAAGTATAGACTTTCTGAGTATAAGAAGGCTTCTCTCCCATAAGCCAAGTATTCCCCAGATAATCAGACTGGGAAACAAAGATCTGTTTAATCTGGAGTAGAGGATATTTGGGGAGAATGTGTGAGAATATGCATGTTCTAGAGAAATAATAAGAAAGTGGGGGATTAAGGAGTACGAAGAGTTGGGTATTCCAAATGTGAACTCCCTTATCTTTAGTTCCCATATGTCTCAGGTTAACCATAAGCCAGACGTACAAAGATTATTTGCATCGGACTTTGTCAAATCACAAAGATACTGGAAAACAGACTTTATTTTTTATTTATTTATTTTTTTTTTATTTCAGCATATTATGGGGGTACAGCTGTTTAGGTTACATATGTTGCCCTTGCCCCCCCCAAGTCCAAGTTTCAAATACAGACTTTATTTTTACTCATGTTTTTTGGTATGAAATAAAAATTAATTCAGAAAAAATACTTAAAATATAGGAAGATAGAAAAGAGCACTAGTAAAACAAAAAAAGAATTCAGATCTAATGTAAAATATATTTAATTATACATCAGTATAATTGTCATGCTTTTACTGAAGATGTCAGAAATCCTAAGTTGCATTTCACTTTGCGAGAAATTATTCATGAACCTCAAAACAAATAGAATCAAAATGCTGAGTGAAATTATTTTAATTCGGTTTTCAAGTAGATAAATGTTTGCTCGGATTATACAACTTGATCATTTTCATGACTTGTAAAGGAAATGGAGAAGAAGATGAAAATGTTGAAAGAAAGCACTGAAGAATTACGTAAGGAAGTAATGCAGAAGAAATTAGAAATTAAAAATTTACGGGAAGATTTGTCATCTAAACAAAAACAATTACTAAAGGAGCGGAAGGAACTGGAAGAATTGATGGAATATCAGGTCGTCCTAAAGGTATGCTGCTTACAGTTCATAAATATTTAAACACTGTACCTGCATGGATGTAAAAATACATGGGTATCAAGATTAGTAGGTTTGACAAAGAAGGGTATTGTCACACAAACAGAAATGTTCTGCATTGTGACGGATCCTATGAAACTAAACCCAGGCTCTGGGAATTCACAAAAGACTTTAGGATGTCTGGGAGTATTACTGTAATTTGGAGCCCTGATCCTGGGGAAAAATCTTTCCAGACCTCACCAGACATTTTTCAGTATTGGAAATAAGTGTCAAAAATAGAATTGCTTCCTTGTAGAGCAAGCAAATGTCCTAACCTCTTGTGTATGTTTGTATTACCTTATCCTTGTCTGTTTGAATCCACTTCACTTCCTCTCACCATAAAAGTTATAAGAGGCCTATTTTAGGTTTTAGAAGATAATGAATTACAATTTATTTTATTTTGAAAAATGTATAATAACTCTCAAAACTATTTAAATAACCTAGAGTTGTTTAAAAAACAATATCTGAGATTCATTGGCTTAGAGGATAATTATGATACACTTTCACCTCTTTTGCCTTAAGAGTCTTAGAGCAATTGGCCAGGGTGTGCCCAGCTGCTACGCAGAACACAGGAACTGAGCAGGGAGGGGCTTACCAGGAAACCAGTGAAGCTTAAGCTTCAGGCCCCTCACGTACATGAACCTCTTCCAAGGCCCTGCACCTAATTTAGCAAATTTTTTGACTCTTTTTCTTAAAGAGGGCCCCCCAAATTGTATAAGTTTCTGTCTCACAAAACTTGGATCTGCCCCAGGACTGAGCCAGATCCCGCAGAGAAGTGTCTCACCCTACCGCACTGCAGTGATATATTCAACCCCACACATACATGCTACCCCAGGCCTCAAAATCCAGTGTGATTCCTAGGCGGGAAGGGACTCTTCTGTGACCCCTGCCACAGACTTAAGGGTCTTCAGGCTTAAACTGAACCTTCCGTGAATCCACAGAGCATAATGGAAAATGATGTTAGACAAACTTAGCTCTGATCTTGGCCTTGCCACTTACTAGCTGTGTGACTTTGGGAAAATTATTTAACTTCTCATAGCATGAGTCTTAGGCAGGTTTCTCCAGAAGCAGAGCCGAAGACAAGTACTGATTGTGGGAGAGGTCCAAGGAGAATCCTATAGGGGACTGAGGGAAGCAGGCTAGAGCTGAGGAAGAAGCTGGGAAAAAATGCAGTTTCAGGAGAACTGTAGTCTGACCCTGATTGCATGGAGAAGTCACGAATTCATGAACCGCACCACCCAGAGGCAAGGGGCACGGGCTGTGGTATCACCACATCGCTAGTCACTGGTCACAGCCTGCCCCTCACTTCCCTCCACCACCCTCCTATTCCCTGACGAGGCAGCTCTGTGCAGCCAGTGGCAATCCAGGGAGAGGAGATTGAGCATGAACTGTTAGCAGTCACCCCTGCAACATCTGAGGGATGGGTGTACAGACTACCTCCAACTTACCATGGTTCAACTTGTGATTTTTCACCTTTATGATGGAGTGAAAGCAATATGCATTCAGTAGAAACTGTACTTCAAGTACACAAACAACCATTCTGCTTTTCACTTTCAGTATAGTATTCAATAAATTACAGGAGTTATTCAATACTTTATTATAAATAGGCTTTGTGTTAGGTGATTTTGCCCAACTGTAGGCTAGTTAAAGTGTTCTAAGAATGTTTAAGGCAGGCTAGGCTGAGCTCTGATTTCGGTAGTTTAGGTGTTGTAAATGCACTTTCGACTGGAGATATTTTCAACGTACGATGGGTTTATTGGCACATAACACCATCGTAAATCGAGGGGCATCTCTTTCTTTGTAAAGGGAATCTTACAGAGCACCAACAGTATTTGTTACACACAGTTACCTCCTCCTTAAAATGGTAACAAACGTATCTATCTCATAAGGTCATTGTGAGTGTCTGATGGAATAATTAAAGCACACAAGGCAGATAGGATTCTACACACTGTAGTTTCTCTCTCCTATTTAATTTGCTTGTCTTAATTGCTTCTGGTACAAGATTACATAATTTAACACTAGTCCATTTCTTTTCTAGGATGAAGTGGCCCGCCATCAAACTATTCCTGTACAAATTGGAAAAGAGATAGAAAAAATAACACGCAGAAAAGTGTATGATTTACTATCTTTATTTTTGAATCCTTCCCAGCCCAAGTTATATGTGTACACTAAAACAAGAGTACTAACCAGGGGACACATCAAATTACTGTTTCAATTCTAAGAATATCTGCTTTTGGCCTTGTCTAGGTTGTGTATATCAAGTTCTTTAAAAGAAAAGAATGCAGCGAATTACTATCATTCATAACATTTATGTCTTAATTATGGGTCAAGGTTCTGTTTCCAGCCTATAAATCATATTTTTATGGAGAACTTCAGTTGACTTTAACAGAGCTGTGCAAAGGATAAATTATTTGAACTGGTTAGAATTTCATCGTCCAGAAGTATGTCAGCCAGCCAGCAGCCTGAAGCCCAAATGATGGGACCTCCTCACTTTGCCACCTAGTCACATGTATGACATCCCTAGACATTCAGAGCACATTTGGATGCACAGGTCATTGAGGAAATTCTTGGGGTTTAAGGAAATCAAAAAAGGTAAAGTTAAGATATAAAAAGTTGGGAAAAATAATGTGATTGCTCTGGTGACTGATCTTAAGAAGGGAAAATGAAGCAGGCACTATTAACAGTTCTAAAAACCAAGCTCACCAGCACCAAAGTTGAGAAATTCAGGTCAGTTCTAGGAGGCTGGTCAGGATGAGGGTAGAATCAGAGGAGATGGTAGCAGTTGGGATCTGGGGAGAAAGTAGGGAGGCCGGGCATCTCTCTGCCATTAATGGCACTCAGTGGAGATGCCCATTTCTGGGATCACTGAGTTTATGCCTCTCTCTCCTGCCTGGTTAGGAAATAAGAATAGGTAAAGACAGCATGGGCTCAAAGTAGGGCAAATGCACATGCGTGTGTATGTGTGTGTATCCCTTACAGAGAAATGGAAAAGAAGAAAATTGTCTTGGAACAGGAATTCAAAGAGCTAAATGATGCCCTAAAGAAAGTTGAAAACAAAGTCAGTGCTATAGTGGAAGAGAAGGAAGATGTAATAAAGGAAGTTGAAGGCAAACGAGCCTTACTTGAAATCAAAGAACGAGAACATAACCAGTTGGTCAAGCTATTGGAATTAACCAGAGAGAATGAAGCAACTTCACTAACTGAAAGGTTAGTTGTATTAATGTATGTTCTGTCTTCTAAAGTTCTCTTCAATTTATATTTGAGAATTCAAAACATAATCCCAAACAGTTTTATGTTGATTTAATAAACATTCTTAAAGAATTTTAAATTTATTTTTACCATTAATAAAAAATTATATATTATCAGGCTGGGCATGGTGGCTTATGCCTGTAATCCCTAGCACTTTGGGAGGCTGAGGCAGGAGAATCGCTTGAGCCCAGTTCAAAACCAGCCTGGGCAATAGTGAGACCCCACATCTACAAAAAATTTAAAAAATTAGCCAGGCGTAGTGGCATGCTCCTGTAGCCCCAGGTACTTGGGAGGCTGAGGCAAGGGGATCACTTGAGCCCAGGAGTCTGAGGTTGCAGTGAGCTATGATGACAGAGTGAGATTCTATCTCCTAAATAAATAATTAAAACAAACAAATAAATATTACCAGATAAAGCATTTTGAAGTCTTTTTTCCATCCTTTACTCATCATTTTCCTCAATTCTCTGTGACCAAATTTTATGGACATAATCTGTTGTAAGTTTCTGAAATGTGCCTCTGGGAAATTATATCACTGGAGTGTGCTGTAAAGTTCAGGGATTTTACCAACAATGAATGGTATTTCTGAGATAATCTTGACTTTTTCCTAATGGGAGCAATTTCATGGTATGATTCCCTGGGAGAGTATTATGTCCTATTTTTAATTAAAATTTCAGGAAATGGGGGGCTTCTGTCTCTGCCAATCTGTTGTTACATTCGGGAGTTTTATAAGACTGCAGCTCTAAATGATACCAACTCATAAACCTAATTGCTTTTGGCATTATTTACTATTTATTCTCTAACATGAGAATAGTTCTATATGTACATACCAAGCATGCTGTCTTGATAAGTTTTGAAAAATATGTAGGACAGCTGATAACACATCACTTTTATTTTCTCCTTTTACCTGGAACAGAGGAATCTTGGATCTCAATTTACGAAACAGTCTCATCGATAAGCAGAACTACCATGATGAGCTTTCTCGTAAGCAAAGAGAGAAAGAACGAGATTTTCGAAATTTAAAAAAGATGGAACTACTCTTAAAAGTGTCCTGGGATGCTCTCAATCAAACTCAAGCAATGCATCAAAGGCTTCTATTAGAGGTGAGTGTTGTAAACCACTATCTGATTTTTAAGCTCAGTGCTGTCTTTTGAAGTAAAAATATTTTAGGAAGTTGTTTTTGCTATTGGTAGAGAAAGAGAAGAAAAGTAACAGACAACAGGTAATTTTCAAATGCATCAAGCCTATTATAGAGTCTATATTTCTATAATGTTTTTCAGTGTCTTTTTGCTAGCCCATAATTAGAGAAATGTCTTGTTTGGATCAGGCATCAGCCTGGCCTAGGGAAGTAACTGGGTCATCCAGTTCTGGAACAGCTAGAGGGTTCACTACAGGGTAGGGCCAAGAGAATCACTATCTTTACCATTTAAAAGAGACCCAGCCTGGTGTCGTGGCAGACTATGTAAATATAGATGGTCAGTGGCCTGCACCTCCAACTAGCCAAGGGCAATCCAGAACCCAGTGTCAGGCTACCTGGCTAATTTTGTGCAGTGTCAGAGCTGTACTCCAGTCGGAGGATGCTCAAGACAGCTGTTACCTGCTTAGTACCTCTGGGTTCCCAAGTGAAGGAGCCTGGTCCCAAGGTCTCTGACTTCTTTCTCAGATGGCACTTCCTGTACTAAACAACCAAGCACTACAGAAAAGGCCGAGGATCCTTGAGAGGGATGCATCCTTGTGCTAGAGCCTTGGTCAGTGCTTCCTTTGGTGCAAAAGGGATCAGTCTCTGAGATGAAGAAGCTGGGAAACCTTCCCCATTCTCTTCAGGGTTGTTGTGCTCCAGGACCTTATGTGGAGGTTCATGACCTCAGAAATTTTAAACAGGCGTTTTCAGCAATAGACACTTCTGATTCTAACCTATACCTAGTTCTCTTCTCCCCTGGGCACATGGGAAGTTTATGCTTGCTCGCACCCCTTGCAGTTGAGCAGGGTCATGGCCGATGGATTGTGGACAGAAGCGACCCATGTCTCTTCTAGGACGTCTAACTGCCAGTGTGAGACTCTCTATTTCTTTTTTCCTCTCCTGTGGTGATTGTGGAAGGACATGATGATACAGAGGTGCTGAAAATTGGAGCAGCTGGGAATTCAGAGCCAACAGTAGCCTTAGAGAGTCAGCTTGATGGGCCACAGGTTTTGTAAGAAATAGTTTTTGTTGTTTGAAGCCATGGCAGTTGGGGTTGTGTATTTCTGTAGCATAATTTAGCCTGTCCTGACTGAAAGAACAACCTTAAGCAAGGTGTGAAAAAACTGGTTAGAGTTATGCGTGTTACAAATGGCTGGGAGTTGATCTTGCTGTCAGATGGCACTCATAATCTTTTCATTTTCATTTTTCTATCTCAGTGAGGCAAAATGTGTTTTTCACTCTTTTGCAAAATAAATGTCACAGTTAGTTGTGTTTCTTTTACATTTTTAATAGTTTTATTGAAGTTCCAGCAGGTAGATTTATTTTTATCACTCTGAAATCTCTTTAACGCTAGTAATGCTTTTTGCCTTAAAAGTTTATTTTTGTCTCATAAGATCAGTTACACTAGGTCTTTGGGGATTAGATTTTTCATGATATTTAATTTCCCATCCATTTACTTTCACTCTTTCTGTGTGTCTCACATACATAGCGTCTACTTTTCAAAATCTGGCCTGATAAGTTCTGCCTTTTAATTCTTGTATTCAGTCCAAAAATTAACATTTAATGTAATTGTAAATACACCTGACCTGATATTTATTATATTATTATTGCTTTCTCTTTGTCCTGTTTTATGTCCCTTTCTTCTCCTATATTTTCTTCTTTTAGATTAATCAAAGTTTTATATTGTTCTGTTTTCCCCATTTTAGATCTGCATTAGTTAGTTTTGTGTTCTGTTTCTATTCTTTGGGTGGTTACTAACCCTAAAGATTACAATAGTCATCCTTGACTTACTAGACTCCAGTATAAATTAATACTTTACTACCTTCCAGGAAATGCTAGAACCTTTGAAGACTTTAACTCTATTTACTATTGCAACTCCAATGCCTTCAAACATATTTTTAACCCAACTTTCCAAGTTATTCTTGTAGGAAGCTTTGGTTTAGTATATGCTACTCCACCATAGCCCAAGGCTGAGGGCATTAAAATGTTAAGTTGGAACTTTGGGCAAACAAAGACCCTGTGGCCACCCCACCTGAGTCATAGTGAGATTATAGTAAATAGCAGGTATAATATCTGTTCAAAGTAGTGATGGAAAGAAAAAAAGTATTGATGGAAACCTAAATGTGATGAGTAGGAGACTCTTAAAACCAGCAGGTGTTGCTTGTCTTGATAAAATAATTCTTGTTTATTGACCAAATAACCATTCAGTAAGATTTCTTTAAACGATAGGATAAAAATTATCACTGCTTTTAATAACCAGTCTTGTTGATTCCAGTAATAAGTAAAGTTAATATGTTAAATATATTTCTAATGGTAAATCAACAAAAAATTCCCATTAGAGTAAGGTAACTTAAATAGAGGCAGTAAGATAATTTATCACATAAATTAATACTAGTTATCTCAAAAATGGTTATACATTGATAAAAATCACAAGATTGGTTCTAAAAGATGACATACACTAAAAAGACTTAAGTTTGCCTCTACCAGAAAATCTAGATTAAGTGCCATAGAAAGGACACATAAAATAATACAAAATGTAATTCTGCTAGTTCTACTTTTAGTTAAAATATAAAATGTTGTGGTGGACCATATTTCCTGCCATAATAGCCAGAAAAAAATAAACTAAAAATCATATATTTTTAAAAAAACATATGAGAGCTGTGGAAAGTAAATTTCAGAAAGGCATAGTCACTTCTGGTGAGCAGAGATGGGTGGCCTTTTCCCTCCCTGGGGCATTTGCCTGGTCTAGGCATGGGCAGTAGAAGATGGGCCTGCCAGAGGCAGGCAGACTTTGCTGGAGTTAGGCAAAACCATCAGAGTTTTTAATGACCACGTGGGTTGGCATGACAAACTGGAATCTGGAAGATTCCTTAATCAAAGACATCATACTCTCATTTAATGATATTGTACATTACAGTACACCTTTGCATTTAAACATGGCTCTTATTGATTTTAATTTTGAACTGAAAGGAAATAAGACAATGACTCCTGGTGTTTTGCTCTGACATTCACCATCATGTTTTAAGGGTTAGAATACCATGACTCTGTAAGGTTATTCTATTTCTAAACATCATGTCCGAGGTGGTGACAACAACAACAAAATCCTCTTACCAAGCAACTATGCCACTTTATATATGCTACATTTTTTCTTTATTGGGTTTTCTAGAAATTTCATCTCTCTTTGCCTTGATTTAAAAGTGATTCTGTCTTCATGACTCACTTCTAGTGTTCAAGGCAATTGTGACAATATACTATATGGAGGAGAGATTTAACTTTGAGTCAGGCAGAGGCAGGTTTACATCCTAGATCCACTGAACTTCCTATATTAGGTGTTTCCCAACCTTTGAACTGGGATTACTGCAAGGAGTAAGAATGATTACAAATGGGAAAGTGTGGGACCAGGAAGGTACTCAGTAAATATTGCCTCCCTTCCTTTATACATAGAAATTTTTTGAAAAGCTAAAGATAATTTTGTAGTTAGGATAAGACTATGAAATGATTATTTTATTCCTGTGGAGAAGATGGCATCCTCAGGCCCTATTGATGAACCTCAGAGACGTGTCTCAGTACCCACTCTGTGCCACCTGAATGACTGCAACTGCCCACCAGCTGTCGTCCTCCATAAGCCCAGTTCCTTCTCTGTCCAATCTGTCCTCCATTTTGCTACCAGATTAATATTCTTAAGAGACACATTCATGTGTACTTCATTTGCATACTTTCTGCATACTTATCATTAGTTCAGTCCCAAACTCTTCTCCAATTGTATAAATTTACTCTGAGTATGTTAAAACACATTTGCTAGCCCATGCATTTAATCTTCTGAAGAAATCACTTGCAAGCCTGGCCAGTGACTTCTAGCCAGAGACCAACAGGCACACACCTGTAGTTGAATGAGTTGAGTTAATGACACATTGCGGCAAGGAAGAACACATGCCATGGAAGGTTGTAATGAGTGTCACTGGAGGATATTAGAAAGGACTTATAGCATTTGTACTTTGGTATATGAATTGGGGGATGGTTTAAGGAAATGGGACTTTGCCCTGAATTTGGATGTTGTCAGGAAATGAGAGTCATTCTATGCTTGAATATCTTAATGAATCTTAGCTAGAAAGAGTAAAGACTAGATGGAGGCTAAGGGCTGTGACTGGTAAAGGCAGCTGCATGTGGGGAATGTACGGTATTTGGTGGCTTGAACAATGCTCGTGTTTTTGTCTGTGTTCACACACAGTTACGAAGTGGTCTTATTTTTGTCTTGATCCACCATGATCACAGAGTGGCTATGTCTGAAGTTGATGCTGTGTGAAATTGTTTATGTTCAGCAGAATACCTGGGCCTGGCTGTGCCAGGCCGGCTCCTGGGCATCAGGGGCTGCTTTTCTCTTTCTCACCTTCGGACTTGTTACAGATCAGTCCCATTTCTCTATGTGCTACTGCCCTACTCTCACCATCTTGGTGACACCTTTCACCTCTTCTCTGTGTTGGATTCCCTATTTCAAGGATCTCTTCTATTTTGCTCTCCTAGCTTACTTTCTTTTTGTCGGGGGAGCATGCCTTCCAGTAGCTTCCCGAGAAAATGTGAGTGGAAAGTAATTTTTTAACACCTTGTGTGCCAGAAAATGCATGTCAGAAAACCTGACATTACAGAAAATATTTCCCCCTCACACCAGCCATACACATAATTAGTAATTGAATTGGTTATAGAATTTTAGGTTGGAAATAATTTTCCCTCAGAAAGAAGGCATTAATCAATTTTCTTCTAATTTCTGTAGTCACTATTAAGAAAACTTGGTTATCTTTCTGATTATTGATTCTTTACTTGAAATCATTTTTTTTCCCCCATGCTGGAAGCTTGTGGGATCTTTTACTTGCCTCTAGAATT
Source organism: Propithecus coquereli (assembly GCF_000956105.1). NCBI lineage: Eukaryota > Metazoa > Chordata > Mammalia > Primates > Indriidae > Propithecus > Propithecus coquereli. The sequence continues at coordinate 3,839,352 of NW_012148841.1, read as the reverse complement.
TTTAAATTTCACAACGATATTCCCATTGTGTCCATTGTGCTGGGCATGCAGTGGGCTCTGTATACGGAAACCTGTGTCCTTCAGTTCTGATATTTTCTCTTGAATTTTGTCCACTCTATTTTCTCTGTTCTTTCTCGGATTCCTTTTATGCAGATGTTGGACGTTCTAGAACAGTCCTCTAATTTCCTTGTCTTTTTTATTTTCCATTCTTTTTTGTCTTCTTGACTTGCCAAAACAGAGATTTCTTCAATGTTTCCTTCCAACCCTTCTACTCTTTCATTCTACTATCATATTTTATATTTCCATGAACTCTTTTTGTTCTCTGAATGTTTCTTTTATATAGTATACTTATTTTTGTTCCATATCTCTTCTTACCTTACAAATGATTTTTTTTTTTTTTTTTTTGAGACAGGGTCTCACTCTGTTGCCCCAGCTAGAGTGCAGTGGTGTCATCATAGCTCACTGCAGCCTCAAACTCCTGGGCTCAAGTGATCCTCCTGCCTCAGCCTCCCAAAGTGTTAGGATTACAGGCATGAGCCACGGGGCCCAGCCCTTACCTCACTGAGGATATCTTTTTTCTTCTTCTTCCTCCTAAATAGACTTTATTTTCTTCAAGTTACTTTTTTCTGGTTTTGTTTGTTTGTTTGATTTTGTCTCTTTCTTATTAGAAACTCTCCTCTAATATATGGTGGTCCTTGGTTATCTACTTATATTTAAGCATGGGATGCTATAAAACTAATTGGAAGGGTTTCTTATGGTGAGGTTTGTTGCTGTAGTTTGATCTGGCTGGACAAAATATGTAAGGAATGGACCTGGACTGAAGAGAAGTTCGCAGTGGAAGGCTCACAAGTCGTTCAGATTTTAACAAGTAAAAGCTATTAATATTTATAATGTATTTTGACACTACTAGCTATTCAGTTCACCAACTAGCACCCACTGAATGTAAAACTAACAGAAATTAAAATGTATTAAAATAAAATCCTCTTCCTTCATTGATTTTAAGAACAATCTATGTTTTTGTCCTACTACGGTTTCAGTAAGAGACTAACTTCCTCTTTGACCTTACAATTTATAATTATCCCAGCCACTGCCCACAGCTGGCAGTACTTGAAAATAGGGGTGGGTCAGGCCAGTCACTCCCAGCTCTAGTGAACATTTCAGACTTGCGTGCAATCCAGAAAGGAAAGAGATAAAAGGTAAGCATGAAGGGCTCCGGCAGTTCTTCAGAATTTATTTCCCCCCAGAGACAACTGTTTGGTTCTCCTGTGGCATTTGACTGTACAGAGAGCCTCTCCTGGAAACTAAAGACACAAGCCCCACGAAAATTTAGAATATTTTAGAAAAATATCAAAGCATTAAACTAAGGTTCATTGTTATCAACTGGGATGTTTACAGCAACAGAACTATGTTTAGTTTCATAACTTTTATGAAAGCTACTGATGATTATTCATGCAGTGAAAATATCTGGATGGACAGACACTAAAACTATTAACAGTGACTCCTGGGGAGTGGCATTTGAAGCAGAGCAGGGAGCAGAAGATGTTTAATTTTTACCCATTTCTGTTGTTTGGTTGGTTCTAATAAACATGTTTTTTAAGTGTAAAATATGCTACATTATAAAAACCAAACCAAAGAACTAACATAAGCTTACAAAAGCTGCTGATATATGCAATTTAGGACTCAAAAGTAATGGTGTGTATCTCGTCACCTCAGACCACGTAATTAGAACTTTGATACTTCATAGTTTTTTGTCCTCTTGCATTAAGGGAGACTTTAGTCTAACTCCAGCCCATTTTCCAAATTACTATAGGAAGATTTCCTTTCAAAAGATATGTCAATTCGGCTTGCAGGTTGGCTTCAACAAGTTACAGAAACTCAATTATAGCAGCTTTGCTAAATAGGAGGTTGTTTTATTCACATAATATAAAGAACAGAGATAGGCACATCAGGTAATTTCACGTAACAAAAAGTTCAGGATTCTTTTAGCTCCCTTTTCTGTCATCCTTAATGTGTATACTTCTTCTCCATGGCTACTCTACCTTTAAGCATAGGCTCACACAAGAAGGCAGAAGGGCAGAGAGCAAAAGGCACGTGCTAGCTGACTTGGCTGGCTCTGCCTTTTTAACAGGAAAACAGTCATTTTTCCAGGAGCTCTACCCAGCAGACTTCCCCTTATATTTCATTGGCTTTTCCTGGCTCACAACTGCAAAGAAGTCTGAGGACTCCCGGATACACTGCAACTTTAAACACAAATGGAGTTCTGTTACTAAGGTCAAATGGAGGGTGGCTATTGGCTAGGCAACCGGCAGGCTCAGCTACCAATGGCTCACCTTGTGACTTCTTTAGAAAACCAAGTATACCTAATTCTTGCCTGAAACTAGAGAGCTGGGTTTATGGAGAATTGGAAAAGGTGTCAGAGAAGCAGCTAGCCAGAGTTCAAAAATGAATACAATTCATTGCAGTACTATTCGTACTTCAACACATTGGAAACAACCAAAATGTCTGAGGCCTCAAACCAGGAAAATCTGTCAGGAGCCTTTAGTTGACACAGTAGCTGGTGAGTGTGCTCTCATCACATTTTCTGTCAAAACTTTGTAAGCTTTCCTGGTCCCACTTAGCATTTATGTACAGATTTGCCCACACTTGGGAGCAGAGCGTGAGGAGCAGCTTATTCCTGGCCCACCTATCGCAGAGAACCAGACGGGGACCCAGGATACTTGCTGGACTTCCTCCATCCAGGAGGACTTGACTTTCCAGGAGAAATCAAGCTGTTCCATGCTGACTTCTCACCTCTTCCACAAAGTGTCCCCTGATTATTCCAAGTGTATGTTGAGTTCTCCCTTTTTTGATCTGCTAAAGCGCTTATCCATTAAAATAATATCCATTCTGTATATTGTTATGTAGGTTCCACAAGACCATGTCTCATCTTCTTAAGTCAGATGTGTGCCTCTCAACAGCTAGCTCTCCATGGTAGGAGACGTGAGGGGGAGCAGGACGTCACGGGGCACCTGAGGGTACAGAAGCTGCTATTGAAGATATACTTATTCATTGATGGTAGGGCATAGCAGCATGACCCTCAGAAAGATCCTGCTAGGTGACCTTTAAATCACTAAACAGTGTGGTATTCCCTTCTTAGGACAAGTTTTAGCCAGTATTCAATCTTGATGCCTAAAAGTGCGTGCTATCACAGTAGGAAATGAACCACATCAAATTGGAGTCATGTGATTTTGGTATAAAGATCTAACTCTGGCTGGGTGCATTGGCTCACGCCTATATCCTGGCACTGTGGGAGACCAAGGAGGATCACTTGAGGTCAGGAGTTCGAGACCAGTCTGAGCAAGGGTGAGACCCAGTCTCTGCTAAAAATAGTAAAAAATCAGCCAGGCATTATGGTGCATGCCTGTAGTCCCAGCTACTTGGAGGCTGAGGCAGGAGGATCACTTGAGCCTGGGAGTTTGAGATTGCTGTGAGCTAGGCTGATGCGACTGCATTCTAGCCTGGACAACAGAGCGAGACTCTGTCTCAAAAAAAAAAATAAAATAAAAAAATAAAAATCCAACTGTGAGTCTTCTCTAAGTCACATAGGCTGTAAGCACCAAGATGACCCTTCCTATAGCCTCAGATGGCACCCTTCCCCCATCGGCTGCCAAGTATCCTCCTCTTTGCTTTCTTCTTTATCATAAAGAATCTGACAAACTCACTCCTAATAGGGCAACAAAGACTATAGAATAAGATGTTGCCTTCTCCCTGAAGTACTTTAACATAGGACAGAAGTGCAAGGCAATACAACAGAAATGTAATGGTGGAAGTTTAGGGTATCAACAAAAAAGTTAAAGAACTTTTATTTTGTGTAAGAACTTTCTAGTTATTAATCAAACTATTATGTATAAATAGCAAATTATTCCCACTGTCATTAATAAATGCTTCATATTTTTCTTTAACCTATAGGATTTCATAAATGAACTCACATTTTATAACTATCATTTGAATAGTCATAGTATATGCATGTTTCCAAAGTGCTAGGTCATGAGTTAGGCGGTATAATGTAGTGTTAAAGTCAGGGGCTCTGAGTCTAACTCCCTGAGTTTGCACCGGCACCACTGAGGCAAGTTGCTTAAATATTTTTGTGCCTAATTCTTCTCACCTGTACAATTGGAGATAATATTGCCTACCTTATGGGGTTATCGTGAGGATTAAATAAGATTATATGTATAAGTACTTAGAACCTTGCCAGGCACTTAGTCTATGCTCAAAAAATGTTAGCTATTTTTAGTAAGATTGATTTTATTTCTAAATGAATGATAAAATATATGCAGCTGGTGAATTATAGATTTTTGGCAGGTCTTCGTATTTTAGTTTGTCATAACTTTATAAAGAATATTTGATATAATAGACAGTTCCTATAAAACTGAGAATCATAGTTTGCCCACCATTTTAAAAAGTATGTGATGGGGTTGACTACATGGCATTGAAGATTTCTTTCTTATGTAAATGCCTGTTTTAAATTTCAATTTCCAGATTGAAGCTATCCCTAAAGATGATTCTACATTATCTGAGAGAAGGAGAGAGCTCCACAAGGAAGTTGAAGTAGCTAAGAGGAATTTGGCCCAACAGGTTAATATCAACTTTCATTTAAGCTTCTGTCTAAGAATAGTTGATACCAAGTTGTGTTTTTAACTATGCTCAATGAAACTTCATCAATAAGAGAGTCATCAATATGAGAGAGTATGATCCTGTCTAATGTGGGCCCAGTTCTTCATCTCAAAGCCCCCTCCAACACCACATTAAATTTGAGAAAAAAGGATGTGTTGGAACTGGCAAAAATTATACAAAGTAATGAGATTTTAAAATTATTTTAAAAGTAAACAATAAATATTTTATTTCACCAATGTCTAATAAAAACTCTCAAATTTTGTTTATTCAAGCTACAGTTGAGGTATTTTAAAACATGTTTTTATGTCTTTTTCTAAACTTGAGGATACAGTCTGAATAAGAAAAAGTTCTACCATTTGACACTGGTTTGCACATTCTTTTATAAAATAAAGAAAAAAAGCTAAGACAGTGGAGTGAGTTTGTTTTAATAAAATAAATTCTACACAGTAAATAAAAAGGTAGTCTAAGATACTAGCCTTATTGTATTTTTTCAGACAAATAAATTATGTTGTGTTTTTTCAAAAGAAAATTCTATCAGAAGTAGAATCTAAGTTACTAGAACAGCAACTTGCAGAAGAAAACAAGCTTTTAAAGGAGCAAGAAAACATGAAAGAGCTGGTATTTGCCCTTGTCCGTATGACTCAAATGAAAATTGACGAAAAGGTGCAAAAGTCCAAGGATTTCCTGAAAGCTCAGGTAACTGCATTTTGTAACCATTCATTAATTACTACAAGAGTTCAGGGTAGCTTCATCTTAATGCAGTGTCCTTTGGAAAGCTATACAATCAACCCTTGAACAACACAGATTTGAACTGCGGGGCTCACTATTATAAGGCTTTTTTCCAAGCAAACACAGATGGAAAATACAGTGTTCCAGGATACTAAACCTGCCCGCACAGAGGGCACACTTTTTGTATAGGTAGGTTCTGCAGGACCTTGGGAGTTGAGTATGTGTGGATTTTGCTATAGTCAAGGTGTCCTGGGACCAATTCCCAGCATATACTGAGAGATGACTGTAATTGTAAGTCTCCTTCAAGTTCCAGTGACTACAAATCTTCCCTAAATGAGACTCTGTTATACACTGAAAAATAGTCCCAGGATTCATTTAGCAATAGTCAATAATCAAGAGGGAAAAAAAGATGGACCACTGACAATGAGCAGAGGATTTGAACAGATAGCAATTTTGGTAAGAATAAGGTAGGTGCCTCCAGCAGACAGGGCTGGTAGCTGCACAGGCTGCAGATGTCCTCTGGGATTCACTACTGTCCCAGATTCCACTGTGATTCTCTTAGGAACAATTCAAGAGTGGTGGCATTCAACAGCTGTCCCTCCCAAGTTCATCAAGCCACCATTTACGCTAATACCAGATACCCTTAGTTACTGCTTCACACCATGATTTTCCTGGGCTCCTACAAAGCCAGAGCTGACCCAGTGCAACATCCCAAAACAAGAACAACAAGAAAACAAATGGCAAAAACAACACTCCTGTCATGCTAGCTAAAATTCTAACACTAGCATCATTTATCCCATGTAAAGATTATGCCCAGAAGTTCCTTGTTAAAAATGAATAAGATACGACATATTACTAAAATGGAATACCTGGATTTATCATGTGACACAGATGTTGTCTGTTTCTAAGTGCAACCTTTGTTCTCATTCTAAGTAATTATTTACATGGGATGGCATGAAAGAACTCACACCAAAGCATTACTGAGCAATGAGCTTAAGTAGATTTTGCAGAGAAGACTTGAGGAGAAGATCTATATCACACAACCCACAGCGAACTCTTCACATCCCCGTCCTGTTTGTTTTCCCACCTTAACATTTGAGAAAAGAAAAGAAGTCCAGCATGGTTGGCACATGGGAAGATGGGGGGAAGGGATGTCAAATAGGGAGAGCAGGAGAGGTCAGATAAAGGTCACCTAACCCATGTTAGCCAGTGTGGACTCCACCATGAAGGCCACAGCAAGCCCAATGGGGTTCACAGGCTAGTTGGGTTTTGCTAGAGTGAAGAAGGGAAATACAGTGGTGAGGGAGGATGGAGGAAAGGAAGGCAGCCTGAGGGAACAGGAGGAGCAGGAGCAAATCAAGGAGAGGAGAGAACAGAGATGTGAGAAGGCCATCTCCACCAAGGTCAGGGTCTGGGATGGCGCTGGTGCAGAACAGCATTTTCAAAGCAACCTGGCGTGGGCTGGGAAGGATTCCACTCCTGTGAGTTTTTCCTAGTTAGAAATTTCCTCCCTTTTCTCTTTAGAAATTTTAGAAACACTAGAGGGATACTTATTTGTTATAAGAAACACTAATCTGTTTTACGAATCAGAAAATTTCAGTTAATCTGAAAAACTGATACATTTGTTACCTATGTGTGACTATGTAAAGCAAACCTCATAATTAGTTAATTCATATAAGGTACAAGACACTTCTTGAGATACGGAAATCGATAAAGGAAAAATATTGTTTATCCTTTGAGTATTCTTAGAACTGGGAATTAGTCTGTTGAACATTAGCTGTAATTTCCATAAGAAGGCAGTCAATCTTATTATTTTGCTTTCACACCACATCTACATTCCTAAAGAAGACAAAAAGTGAAGGGAAAAACCAACGTTGCTATCACCCCCAGGAGAGAGTAGATGACACTGCATTTTTATGTATTATTCTTCACATACACAATTACTGAAATGTTAGTTTCTTCCTAACCCCAATTTTCAATAAGAACAACATAAAATTGCTGCACATCATGTTGGCTCTCTGATGGCTTGTTTCTTTTGAATCACTCACGCTAAATGGGTTTTGCTCTCACAGGCCTTGGGAGAAGGCTGACAGAAACTGTTTTCTCTGGTTTCTACCGGCAAATACTTCATCTTTGAATACCTTTCTTTTCCCAGATGATGGACTCAACTCAGTGTCTTTAAATTTAAAGACCATTACTAATGTATTTAGCCCCTGATATATTTTTAGAAGTTTGGAAATAGAACTGCTTTCTTTTAAAATATTCACGTGTGATCTGTGTAACACCTCCTTACAGCTGGCCTCAACATGCTGCTTTATTGTGTAGGAAAACACAACCAACATACAAAAGAATGAGAAGGCACTTTGAAATCACTGCTTCAATCTCCCACAAAATACCACAGAGGGTTCAACTTATAATGCTTATCAAAACTGACTACAAAAAAACATTACTGCAAATCCTCTTCCCTCATCGATCTTCCATAAACTAACCCCACGCTCACCCAGTCCAGCTGTGTAGGTCACAATCACTCTTCCTCTCTCTCAAAAGTTCCCCAAACTTTTCCTCAAACCAAACCTGTGCAGGCTCTTTTCCTTTTCTACCCTCTCTCTCTTTCCCTTTCTTAAGTGATCCTTTGTCCTAGCCAGTGCGCATCAGTTCTGCGGCCAGGCTATTTTCTGATCTCCCCGCTACCTCTCACCCTCATATGCACAACCCAGCGTAGGCCACGATAGAATTTTCCTTAATGGACGGGAACAATGTGGGGTGAAACTGGGAGTATTCATATGTTTATTTCACACATGATTTTTACATTTCAGCAAAAATATAACAACATTGTTAAGGAAATCAAAGCAAAGGATCTCGAAATCAGTATACACAAGAAGAAAAAACGAGAAATTCATCGGAGGTAAAAATTATGTGATGATTTACCTATTTAGTTGGGAGCAAAAGACCGATTTTTATTTCACAAGCTTAAAAAAATGCTTTATATTTTCACAGACTCAGAGAGTTTGCTAAACTGTATGACACTATTCAAAACGAAAGAAACAAATTTGTTAACTTACTTCACAAAGCTCATCAGAAAGTAAATGAAATAAAGGAACGACATAAAATGTCATTAAATGAACTTGAAATTTTAAGAAATAGTGCAGTTACTGAAGAAAGGTAAGTGTTGTAATAATTATTGGCCTTTCAAAGGCTTGTCTTCTGATTCATTTGAACTCTAAACTATGATAATCTAAGCATTTGAACATGATTCCTTATACTTCTGTTTGGGAGCCATAGTTTTTAAATAAATGAAAAACTACATCATTATAACTTTGCTTACCATGATGACTTTTACTTGCCTGATTATAAAGAAAAGCACAAATCTAATAATTTTATTTGAAGTTAGAAGACAATCAAATTGTTTATTAACCAGCACCCCCTGGTTGTAGATTTAAAGAATCTCATGTGCTTTATAGCAATATAAAGCAATATAGCAGAGTGGTGAAAAGAAGGGGCTCTCCGGACTCAAATCCCACCCCTGCCACCTATTAGCTGTGTGACCTTGGACAAGCTACTTTATCTCTCTGGGTTCCCTTTCCTTATCCATAAAGATAGTCCTTATTTCATAGGGCTTATTATTATTAAATGAACTAACCCATGTAAAAACAGAAGAGTATCTGGAAAACGTTTCTTTTTTTCTATTTATCATTTACCGTGTGCCATGATCTGTTGGACTCTTTCCCCTGTTAGGCATCAGTAGATGATCCCCAGGATTTATTGAGTCTATACAACTTGAACTATTTCTGGTGGCTGTTATTGCCCAGTTTCCTTTCAAAAAGAAAGATATTACAGAATGGCCTCATCAGGGGAGTAATGAAAAGGAAAATATGCTTTCTTAATAAGATTCTTATCCCACATGAAAATAAAATATCATTTATAGAGATCACATATTCATTCAGCATTAATTGCAACTCTATGCTGAGTCAGGTACCATCTTAAGTCTAATCGACATTCTTGGACATAACCCTCTCCTTCCTCTAGAGCTGCGGTCCCCACCCCCTGAGCTGCAGACTGGTAACAGTCCGTGGCCTGTTAGGAACTGGCTGCGCAGCAGGAGGTGAGCAGCAGGGAGGGAGCGAAGCTTCATCTGTATTTACAGCCGCTCCCCATGGCTCGCATCACCGCATAAGCTCCGCCTCCTGTCAGATCAGCCAAAGGCATTCTATTCTCATAGGAGCGCAACCCCTACTGTGAACTGCGCATGCGAGGGATCTAGGTTGTGGCTCCTTAAGAGAATCCAATGCCTAGTGATCGGAGGGGGAGCTGAGGTGGTGACGCCAGTGCTGGGGAGCAGCTGCAAACACAGATTATCATTAGCAGAGAGGTTTGACTGCACAATAAACTTAACACGCTTGAATCATCCTGAAACCACCCCTTGCACCCTGGTCTGTGGAAAAATCGTCTTGCATGAAACCAACCGGTTTCTGATGCCAAACTGGTTGGGGACCTCTGCTGTAGGGAGCAGTCTCCTGAGAATGACAGAGCAATAAAGGAAGGACTACAGTCTCTTGCTTTGATAAAGTGTGTCAGGATGACCTTGGGGCACAAAGGAAATATGTCCTAATCTGGAGAGAGGGAGGATCTGAGACCTGGGAGGATTATAAATATTCCTGGAGAGTATCACAGGATGAATATCATTACTACTACTGTCATTTCAAGCGACACACTAAAGCAAGATCTAATTTGCTAGTGCTTGTGTTTCAGAAGTCTTGTTTTTAAGAAACTAGAGAAAGACCATAATCTTACCCCTTGTCCCATTATTTTAAAAAGAAAGCTACAAAATTTCATGCTGAAACATGCCAACAATGTTACCATCAGAGAGAGCATGCAAAACGATGTGTGCAAAATTGTATCAAAACTTCAGGAAATGAAAGAGAAGAAGGAAATCCAGTTAAATAACATCGACAGGCTTGCCAATACGATCACAATGACGGAAGAGGAGATGGTGCAGCTTCGCAAAAAATACGAAAGAGCCGTTCAGCATCGAAATGAAAGGTAAAAACCAGGAACCTACTGTGAGAATGGAGCACCAAGGGATTCAGTTTAGAAATGTCACCCATTTTTCTACTTAGACTGGACAGTGAGTAATGATGGACATTTGACATTCAGGCTTCATTGGCCTTTGGAGAGGAGGGGCTATTTCTCCTAAAAATAAGAAATGTGTTCATAAAAGAAACAAAGAGGAGGGTTTGGGAAGTTGCTTGCTTGGAGATCAAAGTCCTTTCCCAGGCTACCAGTCAGGATGCCTCTGATAACATCAGATTCTTTCAGTGTAATTGATATAAATAAGTCTTTGGAACTTGCACCCACTTTTGTGGCAGGTTCGGTCTTATTATATTTATTCTGCATTCTCCTAGTTCATTTTCTCAGCAAGTAAATATGATATTTAAGAGTGACATTGATTAATGATATAATTGCAGCATGGAAGAAACAATTTATTATTTTAGCAGTTTCCTCCAAATTGCTTATGCTCTGAGAAATTGGAATGTGAGATTGTGGAGCCCTGGAGTAATGACACCTGGTATCAGATTTTTTTGAGATGAAATCTCACTATGTTGCCCAGTCTGGTTTCAAGCTCCTGGGCTTAAGTGATCCTCCTGCCTCAGCCTCCCAAATAGCTGGGACTTCAAGTGCGCACGACCATGTACAGCTTGTTATCACATTTTTTTTCATCAGACTTTGTGTGCTATTCTGTGTAAGGCATTTGAGTGTACAAAAAGGTGGTAAAATGTTGCTTCAGGATCATGAGAGGGGCCTTTGAAAGGTAAATGAGAAAATATAGAGCTAAGATTAGCCAAGTATAACCATGTGCACATATGTTTCGAGGGAAGAGTGTCATAGATAAAAGCAATTAAAGATCGGACTCTGAGATAATGTATATGCAGAGCATGTGGGAAGACCTTTAGGGTCCTTCAAACAACAGCACATTTTCAAAGAGCTGGTGGGTTTTCCTTTGGGGAGAAAATTTCCTATTTGGCTCCTGGCACAAACCAAAGCATTTGGACAGTGTGCTCCCAGACCCTGTTCAGATCTGTGGGGCATGATCAGTCATACAAACCAGAGCTGCTGGAGTTAGAAAATTCTTTGTTTCCTCCCCATATTCACCTCTCAAGAAGGGGGTCTTTCCCTGGTATGATTACAAAGGACAGATTTTTGTATGTTTACAGGGAAATTAGCATAAGAAATACTCAACTTTTAAAGATCCTAATGTGCCTGGCAACTTAATATAGAGCAAACTCATACCAGAAACACAATCCCTGGCCCCCTGCCTGTGTGCTGCTGGCCAGGCCTTTGTTGGTGAGTCTGGCCCAAGAAAAGGGTCTGCAGAAAATCATACTGTGGCTCACTTTGTTCATGCATTGGGAATGACATTCCTTCCCACCCCAGGAAAACCTTCGGGATTTGCAGAGACACAGGCCAGCCAATTACATGGTTGGCCTCAAAGTCTAGATGCTAAGCAATTCTCCCATGCCCAGAAAAATCCAAAGCGTGTATGTAGTTTAACTAGAAAGCCATTGGTAAATATCTATTGTCTTCTAGAATTATGCTGTGTTGATGTATAATTTGTGCCCAAAGCTAGAAGGAACCACTACGACTAGTCAAATAGCAGCCTCAACGCCCACTTAGCCTCTACCTCTGAATTTTACCATAGTGGCGTTCAGCTGATAGAGCGAGAAGAAGAGGTGTGCATTTTTTATGAAAAAATAAATATCCAAGAGAAGATGAAATTAAATGGGGAAATTGAATTACATGTCCTGGAAGAAAAGATCCGATTCCTGAAACTAAAGATTGCCGAGAAACGAAGACAGATTCATGTGACCCGAAAATTATTGCCAACCAAGAGGTCCCTGGACGCAGACATAGCCTTGCTCCAGATTCAGGTGGGAGAGTGGTCAGGGGACATTTCCTCAGATCATTTGCTTTTCCTCCACTTTATTAGTGTGTAGGTTGTATGAGTTATGTCTTGTTTAAAAATGTCTTTGAACACAATTCTAAGATGGAATCTGTGCTTCAGGCATCCATGATACAAATTGTCTTTTTTTCTCATGAGGCATTGTCTACCTTTTTTGAAACTTAAGAGTTACCTTGGGCTCAGCTTTCTTGTAGCTCACAACTTAATCTAGGCTGTCACTACTCTCCACATGATTATGTTGTTGATGCTTGCTGGAAAGATCTTGGGGACCATCTAGCTCTCTTATTTTTTATATTCTTTCCCCATAGCAAGAGATTGCCTGGAGTTTGTTGCTTAGTATTAACTGCCAATCACATATAATTAGATTCCTATACTCCTGTAGTTCTCCTTTAACTTAGTAACCTGGCCTCTGACATGACCTTTTTAAAAGTGAAATAAAGCCAAAAAATTCAAATATGAAATAGTAAAAAATAAAACATGAATATAAAGCTACTTTCTTCACATGTAATATTTGGAGTTTTTTCCTTAGTGAAAATTAGAAGTAGAAATTTGTGGCCTGAACTTTTTCCCATTTAGTGTAGCAGGAACAAATTCAAATCTATTAACATTTTTCTAAAATGTCATGTTTACTTTTTTTCTGGTTACAAAATTTTTTAACTGAATGGTCTTAATTTTATAAAAGTATAAAAATTTTGAAGAAAAAATTCTATCCCCAAGATAATTATAATTATTCAAAATCTGGGAGCAAGCCTTCCATTCTTTTTCTAGGCATATAAGTAAATGTTTTTCATTAGCTCATGCTCTAGCAAGTTTTGGGTCCTCCTTTTATTTATTTGACTTAATCATGTGAAGGGCCTTCACAGGACTTCATGGAATGGGATGACGGATCTACTTTCATGTTGTATGCCGTTTGAGTATGTGTATACGATATAGGTAATGGCATCTTTCAGTTTGTACAAGTAAGTATGCCAAGGTTCTGATTCTAGTGTTTTCTTAGCCCTAAGTTTTCCCATTAATTTCACCAAGTGTGGCCAAATTTAGATCAATTAGCCAGAAAGTACCCTTAGCCTCTTGCAAACCTCTCCAGGCTCTGAATCCTGCTTCCAACAATGGGTTCATTTGGAGGCAGCACCTCATCACCGCACATACAGTGCCTGTTTCACTTCTGCATCATGTCAGTGCAGACTCAGGACTCATTCCTCCTCAGGCTATACCTACACAAGACCATTTGGGTAAGGCCTTGGGCTGTGAGCAGACTTCATTAAAGATTTGGGGCAATGGTGTGTGGGGTTACATTACAGAAATGCAAAGAACTTCAATTAGATTTAGATATCCATGCTCTTTACAGTTCCTTGGAGCCCCTCTGTCACCAGAGATAGTCCTCAAGGTGCTGTACCCCACACAGTACCCTCACCTAGCTTGTCTTTCCATCTTTCACCTCCCCTCCACAGTCTTACCCCCAAAGATTGCCTCTAGGAACTCCATACTTGTCTCACTCCATTTTACAGAATAATCTGGCTCTCTCCAGCTCTTTCCCAAAATGCAGCTTCAGGTCCCTCTTTGCCCATCCTAAACTATGAGATGCCCAGCAGCACAAAAGGACTTTAGATTCAATAAGAACAATTTCTTCTCTATTGTGTAAGCATATTCCTTTTGCTAACTGGAAATTAGTACTTCCATTCAATGGATAAAATTAATTATTCTTAGAAAAAATACTTGTCATTTCATTATATAAAACCATTGATCTATGTCTCTGTTTTTGTGCTAGTACCATGCTGTTTTAGTTACTGTAGCCTTGTAGTATAGCTTGAAGTCTGGTAAATTGATGCCTCCCAATTTGTTCTTTTTACGTACGATTGCTTTAGCTTTACGGGGTCTTCTCTGGTTTCATATGAACTGTAGAATTATTTTTTCTAGACCTGCAAAAAATGATGTTGGTATTTTAATAGGGATTGCATTGAATCCATAGATCACTTTGGGTAGTATAGACATTTAACAATGTTGATTCTGCTGACCCAGGAGCATGGTATGATTTACCACCTGTTTATGTCCTCTACTATTTCCTTCCTCAGTGTTTTGTAGTTCTCCTGGTAGAGATCTTTTACCTTGTTAAATGTATTCCTAGGTATGTTATTTTCTTTGTAACTATTGTGAAGGGTATTGAGTCTTTGATTTGGTTCTCAGTTTGACTGTTGTTGGTATATAGGAATGCTGATTTGTGTACATTGATTTTTGTAACCTGAGACTTTGTTTATCAATTCTAGAAGTCCCATGGCATTATCTTTGGGGTTTTCTGGATATAAGATCATATCATCAGCAAAGAGCAATAGTTTGACCTCTTCTGCCCCCATTTGGATGCCCTTGGTTTCCTTCTCTTGTGTGATGGCCAGGACTACCAGTTACCCAGTGTGAAATGTAAATTCAGTTTTATCCAAGAGAAATTTTATGCATTTTATCACACTACATGCCCTGCCTTATGGCGAACCTTTACCATTAAATTCTAAGCTTAAGAACAGTTGAATAGAAAGTTTTTAATTAGTCTTCAAACTGCACTTGTCTACTCAGCAGTAATCATGTGTGCCCTTAAAGGACATGCTGTGACATTTCTAGCTTGAGGCTGGTCGCTTCTGCACTGGCCTGTGGTGCTGGATCCTGGTCATGTCCTGTTATTTGTTATAGCTGCAGTGCTTGGGGTGTTTTTTTAAGTCGTCTTCCCATTTTTTTTTTGCGTAATTTTCAGAATTCTCTTAAGGTTTACATTTTTTTCAGTTGTTTGAAACAGTTTTTAGTTGTCCAACAGTCTAATCCAAGGATTATCATGAGTCATATTCTCCTGGTTCTTATAATGGCTCCATTTTACGGATCTTGGAAGTCACATGAACTGTTTTAAGACACAAGAATATTATTTTATAAAGACAAAGTGAACAGTTTTTGCTCGAATACTAATGGAAAAATAAATTCTAGGCACCCCTTTGATAAAAAACAAAAATATGGTGCTTGCTTATTTAATTTCCTAAGAAAAGGGAACATTAAATATTAATACAACAAATGCTTGATTACATATATATGTACAATTCTACCTATATCACTCTTGGACATGTTATAAAACACTTTAAATAAACTAGCTCATTCAGTGGATCAACCCCTTTTCTCATTTAACAATTGAGAATATATAAATTATTTCCCTGAGATTACAGAGGTATGTAGTAGGAAAACAAAGTGATGCCTCTTACGTTGTCACCATGTTCCACATCTCTCCCTGAGTGTGGCTACCATTTCTATTTAGCGATAGCCATATTGCTTCATCCACCTCCAAAGTCTCACTGACTCAAAAAATATAGTTGATAAATAAGACACTATATTTTGCTGGTTTAGCAGAAAAGATACAAATAGCTCAAGCTATTCCTCACAGAGTATACATTGGATTGACCCAGTAATTACGAACTTTCTTATGGGGTCCAGCTTGTTGTATGCTGGCTACCCTGGTCTCAGTGACAGCCTGCAAAGAGGTGAAGGTTGCATACTTTGAGCCCTGCAACCACACAGCATCCCATGAGTACAACACAGAATGGGAAGCAATCAAAGGGCTACTATGAAATGAGCCTTTTCCCTGACTCAGAAGCCACTACCTTGCCTTGTAGAGTCAAGCACAGGCATCACCATTGCAGTACCATGAATGAGCAGAAACAGGGCTTGACCACAGGTCCCAGCTAGGGGAGCGTTAAGAAAACAGTTCTCTTCCACCCTCACCTGGGTTGGTCCTGTTGAAAGATTCTAAAGACCCTGGGCTATGTGATTTTAAGATTTACTGAGCTAAGGAGTTTTAAAGCTAATGTTTCTTTCTTATTTAATAGTTTTCACAGTGCACAGACAGAATAAGAGACCTGGAGAAACAGTTTATAAATCCTGAGGGTAAGGACAGAGCTCGCCTCCTTCCAGGGAAAGATCTGACCGAAAAAGAAATGATCAAAAAATTAGACAAGGTAAACATTCTTAAGACTGCATCTATCAGTCCCTTGTTGATACAGGTTTACAGATACCTCTGGTATGGTTTCATGTTATGCCAACAGACCTATCCTTCATTATTCTAACCACCAATACAGTCCTTTCATTGTAATCTAGTAACAAAGTCTAAGCTTGATTTAGATACTTGCCAAAAGAAGTTAAAATCCATTGGTTTCAAGAGTCTAAAAGCACCTTTCTCTCACGGCTTGAAGGAGCAATTTGTCTTCCTGATGGAAACACATTAGCTGCTAGAGTGAGAGGGTCATATTCCACCATGGTGAGAAGAACTTCCAGAGCTGTAGGGGGTGGGAGGATAGTGCTCTCATTAGGAAATCAGATTTTGTCTCAGAACTTTTTTGTTTCTTATTGAAATTATTTCCAACCCTAGCTGGAACTGCAGCTGGCCAAGGAGGAGGAGAAGTTACTGGAGAAGGATTTCATCTACGAACAGGTCTGCCGGCTCACAGACAGGCTCTGCAGCAAAACACAGGCCTGCAAGCAGGACACGCTGTTCTTAGCCAAGAAGGTCTGCCTGAGCCCCCACATTCTCTCTTCTGCCCCTATTCCTTCTTATCTTTCATTTTCCACAGACTGCTAGATTTATTGAGAGAAGCACTGGATAATTTGGCTTTATGACTAGGGAAACAGAAATGTAAGGGCAACTCAGAAAATTGGCCAGAATAAGTTTCAGTACTGTTCCCTGAATGAATCTGCTTTTCAATAACAATATAAAAGTTTCACTTAACTATTATCATATTTGAGTAGTTGCCCTGTTATCTTTGTATCTCATGCGCTAAGTTAAATCCTTTCTACTTCCTTTTGAATGGAAGGCCTCACTTATCCAGCAGTCTGAGTAGGAACTGCTCCAACTTAGTCAGACTCCAGAAATGGAAGGGGATCGTTACAGAGAACAGGCCGACTGCACCGTGGTGGTGGAGCCACTGCCAGGCCCCACCAGTGAGGAAAGGCTAGTAACATAGAGCTTCCCAATTTAAGAAACTGAAGATACCAGGACTGCAGATTCAAAGCCACGGGGGCGGGGGGAGGGGTGGCGCTGGGACTGCTAGAAGCTCCACTGAAAGGAGCAGCCAGCAGGACACTGTGTACCACAGAGCATCCCGTCAGCAGTAACTACCAAACCCTGCCATGTGCTACGCTTATGCCAGGCATGAGGCAGAAACAAAGAGGAAGGGATACATTGCCCACACTATCTTCTGTTCCCCCGACTATAGTAACACCCATGCTCAAGACTGCAGGCTCTGGAGGGCAACAATTGCTCCTCATTTCTTCTTCATTTTCCCAAGTTCCTGGTATTTACTAGACTCTAGCAAACCATTTATTGACTGCATAACAGTCAGTTCTGTCCTAGAAACAGTTTTGGCACACCTAAAAGGAAATTACTGTAAACAAAGGCCATCTTTATTTTATTTTTATGCTTGCACTCTTATCACCCCTCTAATAGACTGATCAGTCCAGTGACGGTTGTGAAATTCACAACTTTAACTCATAAAATAAGAAATGCTAAGATCTTAGCTGAGATCATGAACCTTGCCTGAATTAGCATATCTGATGTTTCTTTTGCAAAATGAATTTCCCTTTCTTTCAGGGAAGGGAAACTAAGTCTTAGCATTTCTTATTTTATGAGTTAAAATAAATGGAAGTTTATTAAACTTAATGGAAGTTGTCTTAGTGGAAGTGTAAAAGTAAAATAAAAATCACAAAACTTCAGTTTCACCTCCATGGTTCCTGTACTGCTATCTAGCCCACACAGCTCCTGCCCTGCCTCCAGGCCTCAGCTCTAGCTCTGAGGCTCCCACTACTCCTGGGCCCATGGCTCCTGGCTGCAGTTGAGCCCTGCAGCTCTGCTTGGTGGGAATCACCTGTGGTCCAACGCACCACCAGGGACCCTCGAGACACCATCGCACCTGGACCTGGTTTGAGCAAACACCCACAGCCTAGACAACCCCGACCATTGCCTAGATAGCATGACCCAGCTGCCACTGTCACCTCTGGGGGAGAGACAGGGTCGGAGCAGTCCCCCACAATGTCAGCCTCCATGAAAAGGGTCTTGCCCAGCCCCCAACTCAAGCTCCCAACAACATGGGCAACAACCCACAATGCCACACAAAGATCATCCAGCACCAGCTTGAACTGTGACAATCACAAGGGAACCGGACAAAACAGAACAGCTGCCTTACAGGCTCTCGGAGTGCCTGCCTCTCCCCTGCTGGGTCAATCTTCCAGAGTAGGACACGAAAGCACCATCTAGGGACTCCTACTCCTCTCACTAAGTAGGAGAGTTCCCAGCAAAGGAGAACCAGGTGTCCTGCAACCCTATCAGCCCTCTGCTGAGAGAAGAGGATTCAGATGAGAAGAAACCAGCAAAGGAACTCTGGAAACATGAAAAAAACAAAACAGTTTGACACCCCCAAGGGATCACATTGGATCTACAGCAGTGGACCACAACCAAAAGGAAATTATTGAAATGTTGGAAATGGAATTCAGAATATGGATGGCAAATAAGATTAATGGAATTGAAGAAAAGGTTGAAAACCATCAAAATGAAGCCAAAAAATTTTAGGAAATCAATGAAAAAAATGCAAAAGTCACTAAAGAGCTAGACAACATAAGAAAGTATATAAAAGAACTTAAAGAAATGAAAGACATTTAGGGAATTTCAAAATATAGCAGAAAGCTTGAATAACAGGCTAAACCAAGCAGAAAAAAGAATGTTAGAGCTTGAAGATAAGGCTCTCAAACTAACCCAGTTAGTCAAATTACAGAAAAGACAAATAAAGAAAAATCACTCAGAAATATGGGACTATGTGAAGAAAAATATACAAATTATAGGTATCCCTGAGGGAGAAGAAGTAGCAGCAAAAAGCATGGAAAATCTGTTTGAGGGAATTATTGAGGAAAACTTCCTTACTATTGCCAGAGATTCAGACACAAGATGGTCATCAAACACTGGGAAGATTCATAGTGAATAGGACATCTCCAAGACACACAGTCGGCCAAAGTCAAAATGAAGGAGAAAATTCTGCAAGTAGCAAGATGAAAGCAAAAACTAATCTCCAAAGAAAAACTCATCAGGTTAACAGCAGACTTCTCAGTGAAGATCTTATAAGCCAGAAGGGATTGGGAGTCTCATTTTTAGTCTTCTAAAATGAACATCTGCCAGCCAAGAATTGTGTATCTTGCAAAGCTAAGTTTCATAAATTATGTGGAAATAAACACTTTTCCAGACAACCAAACATTAAGGGAATTTGTTACTAGATCTGCCCTACAGGAAATATTCAGAACTGCATTATACATACAATAGCACAATAGATATTTAACAGTGTAAAAACACCCAAAAGTTAAATCTCACAGCTCTTTTGAGACAATAGCACAAGAGGGAAAACAAAACAATATACCCACCATGATGAACAGAATAGCATCACACATATCAATACTAACACTCAATGTGCATGATCTGAATGCCCAACTTCAAAGACATAGACTGACTGAATGGATCAAAAAACAACCCAAGTATCTGTTTCCAGGAAACACATCTAACCCACAAGCATTAACACAGACTCAAGGTGAAGGAATGGAAAAAAATATTCCATGCAAATGTAAACCAAAACAGAGCAGGTATAGTCATTCTCCTATCAGATAAAATAGACTTTAAACCAACAATGGTTTAAAAAAAAAAAAAAAAAAGACAAAGATGGTCATCATAAAATGGTAAAGGGAGCAATTCAACAAGATGACATAACAATCCTAAATATTTATGCACCTAACAGGAGCACCCAATTCATAGATCAAACCTTACTATATCTAAGCAAAGAGATAAAGAGTAGCATCATAATTGCCAGGACTTCAACACCTGACAGACCTAGATAGATCATTGAAGCAGAAAATGAATGAAGAAACACTGGACTTAAATGGGGCTGTAGAACAAATGGACCTAACAGACATTTAAAGAACATTCTGCCCCAAAACTACTAAATATACATTCTTATCAGCACATGGAACATTCTCCAAGATTGATCATACATTAGGCTACAAAACATGTCTTAGCCAATTCAAAAAATCAAAACCATACCATGTATTGTCTTAGACCACAGTGGAGTAAAACTAGAAATCAGTTCCAAGAGAGACACTCAAATCTACATAATGTCATGGAAATTAAACAACCTGTTGCTGAACAATCCTTGGGTCAATGACAAAATTAAGATAGAAATCAAAAGTGTCCTCAAACTGAATGACAAAGGGGATATAAGCTATCAAAATCTATGGGATACAGAAAAAGTGGTCCTAAGGGGAAAATTTGTAGCCTTAAATGCCTATATCAAAAAGACAGAAAGACCACAAATTAACAACCTAATGTCACATCTTAAGGAACTAGAATAGGAAGAGCAAATCAGACCCAAAGTCAGCAGGAGAAAAGAAACAAACTCAGAGCAGAACTAAATGAAATGGAAAAAAATATATAAAGGATCAATGAAACAAAAAGTTGGTTCTTTGAAAAGATAAACAAAATTGATAGACCTCTACCTAGATTAATCACAAATAGAAGAGAAAGGACCCAAATAAGCTCAATCAGAAATATAAAAGGGTATGTTACAACGGATACCACATAAATATAAAATATTATTCATGAATGGTGTGAAAATCTTGATACACATAAACTAGATAATGTAGAGGAAATAGATAAATTCCTTGAAACACACAACCTCCCAAGAATCAATCAGGAAGAAACAGAAATCCTAAACAGACCAATAGCAAGCAGTGAGACGGAAGTAGTAATAAAAAAAAAATCTCCCAACAACAAAAAAGCCCTGGGACCAGCTGAATTCACAGCCAAATCCTACCAGACCTACAAAGAAGAACTGGTACCTATCCTACAGAGATTATTCTACAACATCGAGGAGGAGGGAATCTGCCTAACTCATTCTATGAAGCCAATATCACCTTAATACCAAAGCCAGGAAAGAACACAACAACAACAAAAAAAACTACAGACCAATATTCCTCATGAATATACATGCAAAAATCCCCAACAAAATACTAGCAAAGTGAATTCAACAGCACATCAAAAAAATAACTCGCCATGATCAAGTGAGCTTCATCCCAGTGATGTAAGGATGGTTCAACATATGCAAATTAATAAACGTGATTCACCATATTGTTTATGAGGTGAAGCAAAAATAAAGACCATATGATTATCTCAATATATGCAGAAAAAGCATTCGATAAAATCCAGCACCCTTTCATGATAAAAACCTTCAACAAACTAGGCATCAATCAGAGGAACATACCTCAAAATTATAAAAGACATATATGACACACACACAGCCAACATCATCTGAATGGGAAAAAGCTAAAAGCATTCCCCTTAAGAACTGGAACAAGACAAGGGTGCCCACTGTCACCACTTCTATTCAACATAGTACTGGAAGTCCTAGCCAGAGCAATCAAGAAAGAGAAAGAAATAAAGAGTATCCAACTTGGGAAAGAGGAGTTCAAACTATCACTTTTCACTAAATATATCATCTTGTATCTAGAAAATCCCAAAGACTCCACTAAAAGACTCCCAGAATTGATAAATTCACCAAAGTCTTAAGTTACAAAATCAATGTACACAAATCAGTAGTATTTGTATATACTAATAACTGTCAAGCTGACAGTCAAATCAAAGACTCGATATCATTCACAATAGCTACAAAGAAAATACTTAGGAATTTACTCAACCAAAGAAGTGAAAGAGTTTTACAAGGAAGAACTACAAAACACTGATGAAAGAAATCACAGATGACACAAATATCTCATGCTCACGGATCAGTAGAATCAACATTGTTAAAATGTCCATACTACCCAAAGTGATTTACAGATTCAATGCAATCCCCATCAAAATATCAACATATTTCACAGATCTAGAAAAAAAATTCTACACTTCATTCAGAACCAAAAAAGAGCCTTAGCCAAAGCAATCCTAAGCAAAAAGAACTAATCTGGAGGCATCACCTTACCAGACTTCAAATTATACTACAAGGCTATAGTAACCAAAATAGCACAGTACTAGTATAAAAGTAGAAACATAGATCAATGGAACAGAATAGAGAACCCAGAAATAAAACCTGTCTACAATCAACTGATCCTCAACAAAGCAGACAACAATATACACTGGGGAAAGGAAGCACCATTCAATAAATAGTGCTGGGAAAACTGATACCCACATGTAGAACAATGAAACAGGGGCCCTATCTCTTGACATATACAAAACTTCAAGATGGATGAAAGGCTCAAATGTAAGGCATGACACCATAAAATTTCTAGAAGAAAATGTAGGAAAAACTCTTCTAGACATCAGCCTAGGCAAAGAATTTATGACTAAGACCCCAAAGGCAAATACAACAACAACAAAACTAAATGGGACTTGATTAAATTAGAAATCTTCTGCACGGCAAATAATCAACAGAGTAAATAGACAACCTACAGAATGGGAGAAAATATTTGCAAGCTATACATCTGATAAAAGCCTAATGTCCACAATCTACAAAGAACTCAATCAGTAAGGAAAAAAACAACCCCTTTAAAAAGTGCGCCAAAGACATGAACAGAAGTTTTTCAAAAGAAGACAGAGACATGGCAAAATATATGAAAAGAAATGCTCAACTTCACTAATCATCAGGGAAATGCAAATTAAAACACCAATGAGATAGTGCCTTACCCCTGTCAGAATGGCCATTAGTAAAAAGTTAAAAAGCAATAGATGCTGGCGTGGATGCAGAGAGAAAGGAATGCTTATACACTGTTGGTGGGACTACAAATTAGTACAACCTCTGTGAAAAACAGTGTGGAGATTCCTCAAAGAAATAAATGTAGACCTACCACTGGACCCAGCAATCCCACTACTGGGTGTCTACCTAAAGGAAGTCATTTTATCAAAAAGACACCTATACGCAAATGTTTATTGCAGCACATTTCACAATTGCAAAGATGTGGAATCAACCTAAGTGCCTATCAATTCATGAATGGATTAAGAAAATGTGGTATATATATACATCATGAGTACTACTCCGCCATAAAAAGGAGTGAAATAATATCATTTGCAGCAACTTGGATGGAACTGGAGACCATTATCCTAAGTATCTCAGCAATGGAAAAACAAACACCCCATGCACTCTTTAATAATTGGGAACTAATTGATGGGCACATGTGGACACAGAGATACAAAGATTGGAATCCAAGAAGAGGAAAGGGTGGGGGGAAGGTTAAAAACTGGTTGGGTACAATGAACACTATTTGGGTGATGGTCACACTAAAAGCCCCGACATAAGCATTATAAAAAGTATCCATGTAACAAAAGCATTTGTACCCCCTTAAGATAATGACTCATCATTGAAGCTTTAAATGGTAGTCATTTATATTCAAGCATGCTTCGAAAAGGTCAGTGTAGAAGAGACATAAAAATTCATATTCCCTACATCCTTAGGGAGACAAAGTGTGTATATAAAAATTAGTTATTACATTTTCAGATGCAGGTAAAGGACTAGCAGCAACATTCCTCTGAGCAGATGTGCAGATATGAGTGTATGTTCTATTAGGAGAGGAAGGTGTTCAGGTTTAGGTGTAGCATTTGGAAGTTCATTTTCATGTCCCAATTTATCCTGATCCAAAAGACTGAAGAATAAAATAGACTAAGAATTCATTCATTCAGAAAATATTTAGTTTTAATTTTGTTTGGTGCCTCTTATATTCAAAGCACTGCCCTGGATAATGGAACTATGATGATGAATAAAACAAATATTCCTTGTCCTCATGAAGAGTACATTCTTATAGGATGACAGACTATACCCAAATAGTCAAATACACATATAATGTCAGTATAGAGACATGGTACGATGAAAGCAAGAAAGCAAAGTAAGAGCAACTCTAGTGAGTAGGTGTTGCCACTCAACTGTCCCACTATGGCTATGGCCACACTAAAACATTCACCTTCTGCAAGCAAGAAGCTGACAGGAACCACCAGTTCCAGTTTTACTTCTTTCCTATCTCTTGAAATTATTTCTTTTGGTTAGTCCTCTTTAACTCTATTGATGCTAAATAGCTGATATGAAAAGTTTAAAGAACAGGAACATCTCCCATTCCAAATTATTGACCACATTGTCCCCTGCTCAGCTCATACTTGCTTCTGACCTAATAAGGATGCATTCCAGGAATTATGATCAATAATGCTAACACACTGAGGTGACAGTTTTCATTAAAAAATCATTTCAAGGCCGGGCGCGGTGGCTCATACCTGTAATCCTAGCACTCTGGGAGGCCGAGGTGGGTGGATTGTTTGAGCTCAGGAGTTCGAGACCAGCCTGAGCAAGAGCGAGACCCTGTCTCTACTAAAAAAAAAAATAGAAACGATCTGGACAACTAAAAATATATAGGAAAAAAAAAAAAATTAGCCGGGCATGGTGGCGCATGCCTGTAGTCCCACCTACTCAGGAGGCTGAGGAAGTAAGATCGCTTGAGCCCAGGAGTTCGAGGTTGCTGTGAGCTAGGCTAACACCACAGCACTCACTCTAGCCAGGGCAACAGAGTGAAACTTTGTCTCAAAAAAAAAAAAAAAATCATTTCAGACCAAGACCTTTGCTGATTATCTTGTATAAGCAAAGAGTAACTTTTGTTTTACCAGATTTTTTCCCCTGGATAAGTGACAAACTAATAACATGGCAAAATTAGGTCAGAACTTAGGCATCAAGAACACTCTTTCCTCTCTCCTCACCTCTTAAAAAAAATAGACATTAAACTATTCCCCTCAATGCTATCCAAATCCAGTAATTAGATAACAAATCTTCTTTTCTCTCCTTGTCCTTATTTACACACCATGGGGTTGGGCTCAATCTGAGGTCTCTTCCAGTTCTTAATTTCTATGAAGTCCCAGTTAGACTGCCCTTCCTTTGGGCAAGAATGCCTCCTACCATTACAGACAGCCAGCAGCCTGCCATTTCCTTCAAGTCTTGATGGCATATATATACAGTCTAAGCCCTGGGCTCTTTAATTCTAGATGAATGGTTACCAGAAAAGGATCAAGGATGCTACTGAAAAAATGATGGCTCTTGTTGCTGAGCTGTCCATGAAACAAGCCCTGACCATTGAACTCCAGAAGGAAGTCAAGGAGAAAGAAGAATTCATCTTCTCTTGCAATTCCAGGATAGAGAAGGGTCTGCCACTCAATAAGGAGATTGAGAAAGAATGGCTGAAGGCACTTCGAGATGAAGAAATGTGTGCCTTGGCCATTGCTGAGAAGTCTCGGGTAAGCTTTGGCTCCTGTTTTGCATTTGTGCCAGGAGAGGCTGCTTTCAGGGGGGTCATTCTTCCCACAACATATGAACCATTGCCCACTCTACCACACACAGTCCCAACAGTCATTACAAGTTTCTTTTTTTATGATATTATGAAGATAAGTTCAGCAGTCCAAAGTGCCATAATCCTCCCTGAAGGACACTTGGAAAGCATCAAGGCCCACCCCACAGCCTCACCTCCGGGCCTTCCGCCAGCATAGCAATGCCCAGGCTGGCACAGGTCTCCAATCTCTGTCTTCACACCCCTGCTCGGACCACACCTGACTCTTCCATGTCCATGTCCTGTGGCCTCCACAGCACATTGTGAGGCCTAAAGCCACACTGTGATTGCCACAGCCTTCCGCAGATGCTTCACTTGCACACACAGGCCTCAGTGCCACCCCTTCTCCCACCACTGGCCTAAGTCTGGGTCTGTCACTGGCTCCACCTGCAAGTTGGATACCCAGTTCTCCTGTCTACTCCCCATGACCTTTCGATATTCTTAGAATGGAATTAGGCATCTCTTTCCAAGAAGACTGCATCCTGGG
The DNA here is from genome assembly GCF_000956105.1 of Propithecus coquereli. Classification (NCBI taxonomy): domain Eukaryota; kingdom Metazoa; phylum Chordata; class Mammalia; order Primates; family Indriidae; genus Propithecus; species Propithecus coquereli. Next base: position 3,813,133 of record NW_012148841.1, on the reverse strand, counting down.
GACGTACAGCTCACTCTTAGACTGTCAAGTGATGTCACCAAAAGGACCACCATTCACTCCCTAACCCAAGAAAAAGCTGTATTCCACACATACCCTAGGCATACCCCAGCACAGGGTTCATAATTTCCATACCATTTGGGACTATACATTTTAGGGCATTCAGATTTTACCTATGGTGTCCCACTGTCATTTACCTGTCTCCATTACGTATTTTTGTGGCCATGAGAGATTTTTCAGAGGCACAGGCACAGTCTTGAAGATCTTGAGACTCAACGCAAGCTCCTGGCCATTTTTCTTCTCTGCTTCCACTTTAATCCTTTCTCTCTTCTATTGGGACATTTCCTCATCAATGACTTACCAAAGGAAATACGTTGTCCTGCCTTTGTCAAAAATAGGGAAATAATTAGTGCTTGATAACAGATAATTGAAGTCAGAACATAATATGTTTGAGACCCACCGTTTTTTATTCATAGAACCCCTAAACCCCCTGGAACAGTGTGATACTAGAGCAGTCCTGTCCATTCCGGTGAGATGGAATGTGTTCA
>NW_012148841.1:3793912-3812538 GCF_000956105.1 Propithecus coquereli | reverse complement strand
AACATTTCTATCAACAAAACAGGCTTTAAACCCTTTTAAAACTTCAAAGGTGATTATGCCTTTGGCAATTTACTCTAGGTAGTAAATTATATAAAATAGGGAAATAATTAGTGCTTGATAACAGATAATTGAAGTCAGAACATAATATGTTTGGGACCCACCGTTTTTTATTCATAGAACCCCTAAACCCCCTGGAACAGTGTGATACTAGAGCAGTCCTGTCCATTCCGGTGAGATGGAATGTGTTCATGGGTGCCTGTGTTTGGTGACGCCACCCTCCTACCCTTTTGTCCTTTGGCTGTGCTGGCTGATACTCCCCGAAGACTGCTCAGACCCAGCTGTGTATTTTGGGACCCAAGGATGAAGTGATTTCACCAGAGTTTGCAGAAAACTGAAAAGGAAAAATCATTCTTTGCAGGAGTTCCTGGAAGCAGACAGTCACCAGCTGCCCAATGGAGTTTACACGACTGCAGAACAGCGTCCAAATGCCTACATCCCAGATGCAGACGCCACTCTTCCTCTGCCAAAACCATATGGCGCTTTGGCTCCTTTTAAGCCCAGCGAACCTGGAGCCAATATGAGGCACATAAGGAAACCTGTTATAAAGCCAATTGAAATCTGAGTATGTGAACCAGTCCAGGCCTCTCAAGTAGAGGACTTCAAACAGGCTTCCTTGTACCCACACCTGGAAAATGTAAGAACAGTTGTAAAATTACAGATAAAGAAGGTAACCACAATTAACAGCAGAGTAGAACATGGCTTCCATTTACACCAACTAAATTTTACATAATGTTGAAGACGTAAAATTGTCTTACAATTAAGTCAAACAATATATTTGAATTGCTCATTTCTTTTTTACTCTTTATATTGATATTTCAGAAATACGTAGTTGGCAAGATGCTGTAAAAATGCACTAAAAATAATTTTCAATGAAGTATAGAAACTGGCAGAGTGGTCTTTGCTCATTAAAGAAAAAAATACTGTTCAATATATGTACTTTAAAGATATAGAATATTTGAAAAGGAAAATATCCCAAGTATCACAAAGGTGTAACTCACTTTGAGTGAGAAGTGGCACTTGAAGTTAATGTTGGTAAATCTAAGTCATGTGAAAAGCAGTAGTGAGGCTTGTCATTTCTAATGTCATGGAGATTCTTTTTACAAGAATCCCTTTGCTGCAAAAATAATTATGGCCTAAATTTATCTTTCTTATAAATCCAGATTTTTCACATTATTGTAAATAAAATTCTGATACCAGATTTTTCAAAATCTCAATGAAAATATTTATAACTTTGTATGTGAGTGGAAAGAAGTGAAAATGAGGCCAGTTCCACTTTTCTTCATTACTCTAATTTTATTGCATTTCGCCCAAGTGTATTTTCCTAATTCTGACATATTTTCTCATGTACAAGGTTCTCATATAGGTTTCAAAGCTCTGATTTTACATTCATTAATATGCTGAAACAATCTTTAATAGTGGTAGTAGTTATGAATTTTGTCACAAAATTGGAGTAAGAAATATCAACATCCCTTCATTTTGCTAAGTCAGACATAATCTGTTCCAAGCCCCCATCCTGCCAGACTAGAGAGAAATTTAATCTCATTCTCAGTCTACGAGTCCTAAATCTAACCTGATTGCTTTGTGAAGTCATCATAAAGCAACCACTTGGGAGTGCCTTTGATAAGTAACACTGTATAAGCCATGCAGTTAACACAAAGAAATACTGCATACTTAAACGTCATTCCTGTGTTTAGGAATCAGTAACCTCATTGAGGATTCAAAAATACACACATAGGAAGTGTGAACAACTTAAGAATAGAAAAATAATTTTTAGAAATCACAGAGGGATTTATGCTTACATATTACAATATTACAACGTGTGCTTACTGGTTCAGAGAAGGTGCCACCATGCGCTGGAATGGCCTGGATCACAGTCAAATGGGAACTTTTATCTGGCCCTTGAACATCAATAAGATTTTAAAAGGTGAGAGGGATTCCAAGTGAGGAAAATAGCCTGAGCAAGACTTGGAAATAAGAGAAAAGTTCAAGGCCCAGTGAAGTGGCCCTGGCTAGACTAGAGTGTTCATATTGTATAAGGCTGGAATTTGGGAGACCTTGTATGTCAAGGAGTTTGAACTTTATCTGTAATGAATGACAAGTTATTGAAGGATTATGAGCGGAGTAACAGAATCAAACTAATGTTTATCTCAAATATGTGCTGGATAAATTAGACCTTAGGAAGCAGCTGAAACAATGAAGGTATGAAAAGAAATGAATGAAAGCAGGGATTGAAAGATAATGACCTCATCAAGAGAAAGAATCAGCATTGCATTGCTGATTTAGCACCAAGATTTTGAGTCTTGGTGTCCGTGAAGTATTTGACCAAAAAGGGAAATTCTATAGGAAAGGACAACTTTTACAACACAATGACTTTAGAAAATAAATTGATCATACCAGCTAGTGATATTTATAATCATTAGAATTTCACAAGTTCAGTGTGGAGAGAAAAGCAAAGGATTATGGGCTGACCCTGGGTCAGAATGAAGTCACCTCAGAAAAGAAGAAAAGGAAAATGGTAGAACCAGTTAGGTGTCGTGGGGCCTCTGGAGGAACATGTTCATGGACTTATGATTCCTGGCTCAAATAAAAAGGCTATGTTCAAAAAAATAGGAAGAGTCAGGCTAAAACTTTCAGAGTTCTTTTTAATGACAAGATATTATTAAATCAAACTTTCATAAATAGAAAGAAAAAATTAAATACAGATTAATCTGAACTATCAAAACACAAAACCCACTCTAAATACTAAGCACAAATTACTGTATATTACAAATTATTCTGTACTGGAGATGGCAGATTTGATTTAGTCCAAATTCAGTTTTTTTAAATTAGCCTCTTTCTAAGTAGTGTTCTTATGCAACATTTTTCTGCTTGTTATATGTTATTTCAATGACATACCTAATTTTTGCTTTCCAACCACTGTTCCCTACATTTTTAAAGCTTATGTCAGAGTGCAACAGAAACTAGCTCTTGGCATATTAAGCCAGAGGTAGGAAGACAAGTCACTAGGAGGAGCATCATTTATGCCATTGTCTGCCTCCTTGGGCTATTCATTTCTCTACACTCGACTGCTCAATGGTGATTCAAAATTGGAATGAGGTACAGCAGTTTAGTTCTGTCTGAACAAATACCAAACTGAAATTCAGATGGCTCAACAATATATTCAGATTTTTGTTACCAATTTTAAATATTGCTAAAGAAGTCTCAAAAAGAGTAAAGTTAACAAGCAAGATTAAAATATTAGAAGCAGATCCAATTACATTTTCTCTTCTATAAGCCTAGAAGCATTGTGGTGTGTTTCAGAGCTGCTTCCTCTACAAATTCCGCATCCACGTTGTCACGCCCTTGAACAGCATACAGAGCTGGGGAAAAGGAAAACAGTGGGGGTGGGGGAGAAGGAGTTACTGTGGAGCCATGGAACATTTATAACTTTGTGCCCCATGGCTCACTGAAATCATAATTGTTTTATATTTTATATTATTCTGAGAACATGTTATTTTATTAAACTTTAACACCAAGAAAGAACATTTCTATCAACAAAACAGGCTTTAAACCCTTTTAAAACTTCAAAGGTGATTATGCCTTTGGCAATTTACTCTAGGTAGTAAATTATATAAATTCCTAATGAAAACCAATTGCAAGAAGGACCTACTTGTAAGTAAAAAGTATCTTGAGAAGAAAACAGTTTACACAAGTGAGTAGGGACAAAGTGATGTGTCAACAGAAAAGTGGGGAAAGCCCGAGAACAGAGGAGTGAATTACCTTGATCAGAGGATTCTATGTCTGTCAGAATTTCAATGAAGTAGTTCAGAGGTAGAAATTCTACTCTGAATGATGACTTGTCAATCATAGAATTCCAAGGCTAAAAGGGAAACCACTTCTGGTATAAGCTGATTCTCCAAAACAAGCACAAATTTAAATAAAGTAGAGCTACAATTGCTGCCCATATGGATATGCCAAAATGGGCACATAGGATCCAAAAAACATTTAGCTGGTCATGTCTCATAGACTCACCTGTTTCTTATAGTTCTGTAGCAGCCGTGTCACATGGTTGCGCGAAATGATGTTAGAACTCACGGGATGGTCCCAAAGTCTACAGATCTTCTGACCAATAAGCTATTATACAAATTGGAAAATATGTGTAAAATATATCTCACACTGCATTAAATTAACATACCTTATATCTATTCATAAGTTTAAAAATATTATTCTAAAGTAGTTAGTCTAAAAGGCCCTTTATGATTAAGTACCCTTGAAGAAAGGCCATGTTCCTATGAGATATACTCCTGAATTTTGAATCAATACTCCTTTAAATGCTACCTCAAGAAAAGCAGTTTATACATTGATGTTGCCAAATTCTTTATCTGAAATGGAGTTTATCTGCTACTCTTCAAACCTGGAGATGTGCATGCCAACCCTAAGGGATGTTTTGACAGGAAACTAAAGGGTGTAGGCATGTTTACATCAACTTCTCCGCCATTGTCTTACTTAGCAGATTTTAATTCCCTAAGAGTACTGGCTGGGAAAAAAAAAATCCAACTAAATGTTCAGCAATGTTCCCCCAGAGAGATCTAGCTATGGAAAATATTCTTTGTTTTCTATTCTTGCCTTTGCTCCAGTAAGCCTGAGGGGGAGGGGCTGCTAACGAGCAAGACATTAGGTCCAGAAGGCAAGGACAGCCCTTCCTGGGAGGACAGTGCCAGGGTAACAAGTGCTCAAGGTATGTAAACATCGGACAGAGCTGGCTGGGGCTCTCAGGGTCAGCAAGTTTGTCGAATCAGAGGCTCGAACAACCTTACACTGGAATTTCATATTTTCATAGTATTTCTGACTCAGTAAGCTAATATCCCCCACACACACACAAAAAGGAGTGCCTTTATAACTCCTCCTCTCATGTTTCTCATTTTTCCTTTGACCTGGGAATGTTTTCCTGCCACAGTAGAAATGCAGTAGGAAGAAATACAATTTCGGAACCTTCTGACCTCACCTATATTTAAATTTATAAGTTTAAATGCCAAAAGCACATGTTTCCCCTGTCCCTCCTTCTCGGACTCAGATATAAATATTAGTGTGGTTTCCTAAGAGGAGAAAATGGCTAAATGTTCTTCCTGGGCTGTGCCAAGGCGAGTGCAAAGCCAGAAGAGCTAGCAGTTTGTAGGCCCAGTGGGAAACAGCTGACAGGGGTGGAGATGGATGGGATTTCTTGGAAAGGGCTAAAAAAGTGAAACAGTTTAATTGACTTTAACCCAAAGCAAGTAAAACATTCTTCTTGCAAGAAGAAATTGAAGGAGGGTCATGCCAAGGCTTAGGGAGAGAATAAAATATAATTCAGGATTACCGGAGGAAGGCGTCCAATGATGCTGAATTTTAGTTTTTCATTTTTCTCTGTATTGTCCAGATCTACAAGAAAGTTAGATATTGGCAAACAAAACTGGCATATCCATTTTAATATCACAGCAAGGTATTAATATTTGAGTGGTTCATCCTGATAATACATATCCCAACCTAATCTAACAACACTTTGAAAACTTCAGTTTGTGACTCTCCAAATAAATAGGGATTTTTTTTCTGTAACAGGCTGCCAGGCACAAAGCAATTTTATTGCCTAACGTAAAACAGAAGGTACCCTTGAGGAATGGCAACTGCTTTAAAATCTATATTAACAAAACTCATGTATTAAAATATCATGATTGAGTAATTTGAGTGATTATACTACAGACCTTATTTAAAGTTCAAATTCACATAAGCACTATATCTCTCATTAATTTTTCTTGCATTTCAAATGTGTGAGATGACAAAGCTAATCAGCAAAAAGTAAGCCATTTCATGGCACTTTCTTGAGAAAAGTCCTATGGAGTCTCCTAGCCCTCGTGTACAGAAAAGAAATCCAATACCTGTGTGTACACTGAGAAGTCATTTGGGGCCTCTTGAGGGCTGAGACACTTTAAATTGGCCCATAGGTTGGTTACAGGAAATGGACTATGCTCAAAGAACCAGCTACATAATTTGTGGGGCCCAGTGCAATGTGAAAATGAGGAGGCTCTTGTTCAAATGCTAAGAATTTCAAGATTTAATGCAGAGCATTAAACTGAGCATAAGAGCTTTCTGAGTGCAGCTGGCCCCATATGACTACACAGGTCACACAACCAGAAAGCCAGCCCTGGTAGTGCTCAGGTGGGACTAGCACTCCGGCAAACTCGGGGTCTCTTACCTTTCATGAGCCTTATGACAGCTGTTTCAGTGAGAAGCAACAATCCACTATCGATGTAATGCAGCAGGTTGTGCAAAGGGAGGCAGTGAACCCCAAGGATGGTGTGCAGGGTGTGAAAACCTGGGACGAGAGATCCGGGAGGGCAACAGTCAGCTAGGTCTCAGGCACCCCAGAGGGGATGAACAGATCATGTCAACAGAGCACTTAGCTCAGTGCTCGGCACCTGCAGTCAACTAAATTCCTTGAAGACAAAGTCTAAGTTTCCTTCTTTGTATTATTACAACTAAATATTGTGCTGGGTATATAGTAAGTTCCAAGTATATACTCCCTTCTCCTGGGGTCCTTTCCTGGGCAAAAAGAGGCAAGTTCTGCTCAATCAAAAGTCGTTTCTCAGTTTATGATGTTTGTAGTTCTATAGTCAGATAGCAAAAGAGAAGAACTTCAAATTCCATACACCCAGACTAAGTATTGGGATAGGGACAATTTTGCTAAAGGGAAAAACATTTGGACCAGAACAACTTTTATGCCTGATCTGTAGGAATTCGGCAGAGAGGTGGGCACTTTGTCAAGCCTAGGTCTCATGGGGAGTGCTAACCACACAGAACCAGAACGCTACCTATACCATTAATGACAAAAGATAAAAGCAACATGCATGGGGGAAGACATCAGACCAGGAGAATCAGAAAAAGCCTTCTTGGAAATGATGGCAGTTGAGGGGAGCTTTGAAGGATAAATGCAATTTCTAGGAGTAGAAATGAGACAAGAGAATACACTGAATGGAGACAGTAGAAAAAGCCAGGTTCAGCCTGAGCAGATCTAGGCGAGAATCCTGCTGCATTCCTTTCCAGCTGTAGGTAACTAAGACTTTCTGAACCTCTATTTCTCCATCCCTAAAATGGAACCACTAGTACCTCTCCCCACAGGGGTGCTTTGAGAACTAGAGCCAGGTCTATAAAGAGCCTAGCACGTGGCATAACAACAGTGGCCGATACTGGACACGTACTGAGACCTTCGATCTGTGCACTGGCTCATTAGATCCTCACATCACCATGGGGTGGGAATGACTAGATTCCCATTTCATAGATGAGGAAACTGAGATTCACAGGAGCTAAGAAACTTGCCCAGGGTTATATAAATGGTAAGTAGCAAATTGAAATTTGAATGCAGGCTGTGGGATTCTAGCCTGGGCTTTTCACCATAACATCATCAGTAACTGGTAGCTGTGTTAATGGAACAACATGAACAGAGGCCCAAAGGTGAGAGAGTGTGGGGCAAATTCAGAACACATTAAATGACCCAGTTGAGTTGGAATCTTGTATAAGAGAGGGATGATTAAGAGGTAAGCTTGGAGAGGTTCATTCATTCAGCAAATCCCTTCCATACACCGGGCCAGGGGCCAGGAGTACAACAGTGAGCGAAACAGGCACAAATGCTGCTCCCATCCACCTTGCAGTCTCATGGGGGAGGCAGACAATCAAATAATCACATTTTTTTAAATGTGACCAGTTCTGTGCTTGGAGTGCATGTGACAGAGGCTGAATGCTGGATGACAGCAGGGAATTTATTAATTTAGGAGACTTTGGGGAGGCACTGAAAGTTTTTGAGCAGGGCAGAAAGAGGATTTGAGTTTTACTTTCGAAATATTAACGTGGCAACAGGCAAAGAATGGGCTGGAGTAACAGTTTGCCACAAGAGGCACGAAGACCTGCAGGGAGGCTGTTGCCTGAACACGTACACGAGGTAACGAAGGCATCGACAACGGACGAAGAGGGAAGGCGTCAGAGAGGCAGGACAACACGTACAGGCTTGGAGACCGACTGCATGTGGGAATGATGGAGAAGAATCACGCAAAGGAACGATGCCCAGGGAGCAGGGCATGGATTCAGAGAAATCACGGAATTTTCTCTCTCTGAGCACTTAAATCACATGCAGTGGGACAGTCCTAAGTCCTGGTAATATCGAGGGTCAAGTGAAGTACAGACTCTGCCCACAAGCAGATGTTAATGGGCTGACAACGGGATGAGTCCACTAGCTTCTTCGAATCCAAAAAAATCACGATTTTTACTAGCTAATCAACATGGGATTTTTCAAATGCATTTGGAAATTCTTCCCAAAACCAAAAAAGTTACAAATTATTTCTGAAGAAAACTTTATACTAGATTACTGATCTTACTGATTTCCTGGATTCAAAATTTCTCCTCCAGCCCTGTGACCATGTTTTAAAGATTCCTGGTGACCCTATACCCTCTATCTCTAGGGCGCAGTCCCAAGTTCAGTGCGTTCCTGGCTTCCTTTCCCTATGTCAGCTCTGATCATCAGAGCGAATTGGCTATACCTACACATCTGTTCCTTCCAACTTTAGTCCTCATCCTCCAGGGCTCCTGACCTCCTCTAGCCAGCGAGAACACAAGTCCTTTTTAAACAGCAAATACCCTCACTCTAAACCATGACTTCCTTTTTGTGGTCTTCATTCCCTTCTTTTCTTTCACCAATTCAAGTCATAAGTCTCTGACACTTGGAACTCAAACAGTCCTCGCTAGTGCAGTAGGCCTGGGAAGTGAGCACGCTTACACATGTACACATGCAAGCACCTTGAATTTATACACACACGCAGGTGCGTGCACACACAAATGTCCCACTGTCACTTCACCCCTCTATTTTCATGTCACTGGAGGGAAATAAACATTTAAGGGAAAAGGAGAGAGAAACTGTTCTTCCTTACCTGACCCGTGGACACAAGCCATTAAGTCTACTCATAATAATGCTCAATCGCTATGGAGAACATTTTTCTATGTTTTCCCTCCTTATCCCCATGAAGGAATGTGAGTTCTGTAGAAAATGGATTTTTATGCTTGGTCAGGCATAATAATGTCCTCAGTAAGTCAGTTTCCTTTATTTTAAAAGGAGTTGAACATCTGTGGTGAACACATTTGAAATTTTCAATCTATTCCCCTATCAAGTTTTTTGTGTTAACAATTGAGAATTTAATCCAGACCACTCAGGGGGCTGAGGTGGGATGATCACTTGAAGCTGGGAGTTTGAGACCATCCTAGGCAACATGGCAAAATTCTGCCCCCCCAAAAAAAGAAAGAATTTAAGCCAGAAAGCCACGAAATCCCCCTCATAATTCACATTCCATTGGGATAATTTTAAACCATCCATTCACCTCATGAATGGTCACTTTTGAATCCCTTTAAAGTCAAAAGAAACTCCTTTTGTACCTGCATTACAAGGAGACCTTCTAAAATAAGATGCATAGATGGAGGAAGCATGAAGGATTCCAAACTGTATGAGACACATCATAAATGCAGAGAAGCTGAGATATGCTGTGGGATTATTTGGGCCCATAAGTAGCCAATGTTTCAACATTGACTAATTCAACTGGAACATAAAATTCAAGACACAGAACAGTAGTTGAAAGCATAGATTTTGGAGCTAGACTACCTGAATTTGAATATTAGCTCTGCCACTTAACAGCCATGTGACTGTAGGCAAAGTATTTAGCCTTTCTGGCCTTAGTTTTCCATCTATAAACTGGGAGCAATATTAGGTGAGATTATATGAAAGTGCCATTTTTCTTGGTCAAAAACTGATTGGATACTGACAATTTAATGTGGTTCCATTTAAGTTTCCACCACTTGGATTGTTACGAAAATTAAATGTGCTAATTTTTATGTGAAGTACTTAGAACAGTACCTGTCACAAAAATGGGCACCGTATAGGTATTGGCTTAATTAAAACAAAGAAATGAATTAATGATATATGGATGGATAGATATATATGAATTAATTAAATAAAACCAGCTGATACATATTATGTAGTTACAGCTATCATAAAGCTTAACACTCATTAGAACTTACATACAATAATAAACCCTGTGCACTTATAGGCAACCAATCTTCAACAAAGTCACCAAAAACACACAATAGGGAAAGGATAATCTCTTTGATAAATGATGTTGGGAGGACTGACTATCCACATGCAAAAGAATGAAATGGGACCCTTATCTTTGTCAAACACAAAAATCAACTCAAAATGGATTAAAAAATTAAATGTAAGACCTGAAACTGTAAAAACCCCTAGATGAAAACATAGCAGGAAAGCTCTATGGCATTGGCCTTGGCAATGATTTCTTGGATATGACATCAAAAGCACAAAAAACAAAAGTAAAAATATGTAAGTGGGACTACACCAAACTAAAAAGCTCTGCACAGAAAAAGAAACAACAGAGTGAAGGCACAACTTATGGGACAGGAGAAACTATTTGCAAAGAATGTATCTAATGAGGAGTAAATATTCCAAAACACGTAAGAAACTCAAACAATAGCAAGAAAACAAATAACCACATTAAAAAATGGGCCAAGTGCTAGGCACAGTGGTTCATGCCTATAAACCCAACTCGGGAGGATGAAGTGGGAGGGTCACTTGAGGCAAGACTCCTGTCTCTAAAAAAAAAAAAAAAAAAAAAAAAAAAAGACTTGAATGGACATTTCTCAAAAGATAACATACAAATGGTCAAAAATTATATGAAAAGAAGCTCAACATCATCAGGGCAATGCAAATCAAAACCACAAAGAGATATCACCTCACACCTCTCAGGGTAGCTATTATCAAAAACACAAAATATAAGTGTTGGCAAGAATGTGGAAAAATTAGAACCCTTATAGACTACTGGTGGGAATGTAAAGTGGTACAGCCACTCTGGAAAATAGTATGGAAGTTCCTCAAAAATTTAAAAACAGAATTTAACATATGCTCCAGTAATCCCATTTCTGAGTATATATCCATAAGAATTTAAATTAGGAGCTTGCAGAGATCCATACACTCCCCATGGTTCATTACAGCATTATTCACAATAGCCAAGATATAGAAACCACCTAAATGTGCATTGACAGACAAATGGATAAAAATTTAGACTATACATACAATGGGGCCGGGCACAGCAGCTCACGCCTGTAATCCTAGCACTCTGGGAGGCAGAGGTGGGAGGACCACTTGAGCTCAGGAGTTTGAGATCAGCCTGAGCAAGAGTGAGACTCTATCTCTACTAAAAATGGAAAAATTAGCTGGGTGTCATAGCATGTGCCTGTAGTCCCAGCTACTTAGGAGGATGAGGCAGGAGGATCATCTGAACCCAAGAATTGGAGGCTGCAGTGAGCTGCGATGACACCACTGCACTCCACCCAGGGCAACTGAGTGAGACTCTGTCTCAAAACAAAAGAAAGAAATTGAATCCCCCTTTTCACTCCCCCGCACAAAAAGAATATACATACAATGGAATATTATTTAACCTTAAAAAATGAAATCCTGCCATACATGACAACATGGATGAACCTGGAAGACATTATGCTAGGTGAAATAAACCAGTCACAGAAGGACAAATAGCCCACAATTCCACTTACATGAAGTATCTAAAATAGTCAAACTGACAGAAACAGCATAATGGTGGTTGCAGGGGCTGGGAAGAGGGGGAAAGGGGAATTGCTGTTCAATGGGTATAAAGTTTCAGTTACGTAAAATGAGTAAGTTCTAGAGATCTGCTATTCGACACTGTGCCTATGGTTAACAATACTGTATTGTGCATTGAATAATTTGTCAGGAGGGTAGATCTCATGTTAAGTGTTCTTACACAATAATTACACAATAAAAAAAGCCCTTATGTATAATGAACACAAGGCAGGAAGTTTATAACAAACAGGATCTCATTTCCTATAATGGATACTGACTTAATACACGTATCTTCCCAATTAGAGTCTTATTAATCTTTGTAACTGCTCGAATTTCTAGCACATTACTTGGCATGTAATAGTTGCTAAACAAATATTTGTTGACTGAATGAACACATGACCAATTAAATGAATGACTGCACATACATGTCCCAAGGGTGTTTTGAGGCCTGACATGGTCCTGTTTCAAAATCCTAAGGGAAATTTTTAGTTTCCAAGCACATAAGAATCATTTCAATCCTTGGCACCAAGCCAAACCTACTTCCTTCTAAGTGTTAACTGTCAGACATCTCAGTCAGATAAATTAGGCCTGGAGACATCAGAGAAAGAGCTCCCTGCAACAGCTCTACTGGTTCAAATTATCCTAGAAGGTTGTATGGGGCCCGGCCTGGGCTGTCTAAAGTCAGTCCCAAGCCACAGCACAGTTCAGTTGTCAGGGGAGTTCTGGGCAGCAGAGACCAACTTCAGGGTTCATCTCTCACAGCGACACCAGACACACATTTTCTCACGCACAGGTCTCATCATTAAACTCAATATGCCAAAGTCTGGAGCCCATGTGAAGAAGAAAGAACAAATGTATTATACCAAAGGATAAAAGAGCCAAGACTTACCAGGAGGAAGAGGTAAAAACAAACTGTCAGCAGCTTCCAGAATCCTGGTCATGACGTGAAAGACCGCAAATTCAGCAGCACCGCCATGCCCCTTGCTGGGTAAAAATGACAAAGCAGCACGTCAACCACGAAGCCCACCTCCAACACCCCGTTTGTTCTAAGCAGTGGCTCTGAGTATCACATATGGGGGGGGAGGTTCATGCTAATTGTGAAATGTATGCTCTACAGAAAGCCTCATAAAAACAACAGTGACCATCAGCCTAATGCCTAGAATCTACCCAAACAGCAGGCACACAGATTACAAATTGTATTAACTTAAATTCCCCTTCTTGGCAAGACTGCTCATGTGTCCCTCCCTCCTGCCAGGGAAAGAGGATGGGAGAATAACAGAAGAGGATGGGAGAATAACGGAGCATAACTTTAGATGTTGAATATACAACTAAGATAGATGGTGCTGGGGCTGGTGAGAATTGCTTTGAACTAGGAAGTTTCAAAAGAGCTTTGCTAAAACAGGCAACAATCCGTTTTTTGGCTGTGTGCACCACGATAAAAGAGAGTGAGAAATACTTGCGTACAAGTGGAGAATCGAGGAATGAAGATTATGTTTCCTCCAAATGGTTTCGAGTATGCGGCAAATGAGATCCAGCTAGAGGATAAAGATAGTGCGTTAACCACTGCTCCTATCCTTCCCCTCAAGGTCCCTGCAGCTATCCCTCCACAGCTCTGACAAGCGCGTTCAGGGCAGCTGGCATTCAGGCTGTGCCCAGACACACAACCAGCCCTCCTAAGGTCAATTCTGAGGCACTGGAATCCAAAATGGAAAGACTGAATACACCAGAGTCTAACAGAGCACCCTCTGTCTGTGCTGCAGTGCCCCCGCTGAGCTGCCCTGGCCCCACCATTCACTCTCACAGCCCTCATCCATCAGTGAAGGTCAAGTGCCACCGGGCTAGCTCTAGGCCCATTACATTGCAAGGGCCAAGAGCTGATGGTCAGAAGAAAGAAGACAGAACAGAATGGAGGTCACGAGCAGGAGCCGTAGAGTAAGACTGGAATCAAATCCACAGTCTATTATTTTATTATTTGTGTAACCCTACGCAAGTTACCTAATTCTCTCCAAATCTCAGTGCCCTAATCTGTAAAATGAAGGGGAAGTACTTAATAGGTTTGTTGTAAGATTTCGTTGGCACACTGACTGGAACATAAGTGATCAATAAGCCATGATCATAATAAACCAGAGTAGATCACCTTCTTTGCCTTAGCACTTTATCAATAAACCCATTCTACACGCTGCAACAAGTTTGCGGTAGTAGGGCAGTCTCCAGGAAACTGTTGTCAGCCATGGATCCATGCATTGCACACATGGGCTAAGAACGGGGGAAAGCAGAAAGGATCTCCATAGACTTGGAGGCAAACACTGTATATCCTCAATGACACAGATTCTCAGTTTCTCTTTGGCTGAAATCAAGTAAGTAACCATGCGGTCAATATAATCAGATTCTGCAGCAACTCCCTTGGATATGTTTTAAAAAGGCTACCCAGCCACCCTTCTTCCATGGGAGTAGGTGGCACGGATGGTTGCTGCTGGGCATGGACAGGGAGATTTGGCCAGAATCAGAAAGTCAGGGACATTGAGTTTTCTGACAAGACACATGTATCATTTCTGGGCTTACTGATTCTAAAGCCTATTAACACAAACTAGTGTTAAAACTTTTACATGATTAACTAAAATCATGAAGAAAAGCAATGCTTGAATGAAAACCCTTAACACTTTGAAGGTGATATTCAAAGTCAACAGAAAGAGAGGTGATAGGTGGATGTGTTAAATAATGTGTTAAGAGTTAAAACACACACACAAAGAAAAGAAGTTAATATCAACATGGGATGATCAGTAACACATTCACAAATTGAGCTCCTTGGCACAGTTCGACTGAGAAGGAGATTTAAGAAAGATTCAATGCCCCGACTATAAATGTTTGTATATGAAAACACCAGTCTCTCCTAATATATTAAAAACTATGAAACTCAACCCTTACTATAGAAATTCAAATATATTATTTTAAAAAGACACTAATGACTGCAATAAAGGTAGAAAATTTTAAAGTTAAACATGAAGAGATTAAATCATGGTTATAGCTAACAAATGTAATCATCCAGAATTTAATACAAAAATATATGTTCATCCACTGGCTCATCTGCACACTGGTCTTGCCCAAACTTGGAGGAATAATGGAATGTTCTTTGTGCAATTGTTTTTTTTAAGTGTGTCAAACATATTATTTCTAGATTCCAAGCATATGCTTTTTGATGCATATGTCTTTTCAAGACAGCCTTAAAAGTCAACCTAGTCACATAGCTTCTACTTACTTACAGAATGGTGTTATTAATATGGATCACACAATTTGAATGATCGGGTACCAGGTAATGAACTGCCAGTCTCATCAGTAGACTCTAATGTGGTTGTATTTATACAGTTGAGCCCGACTCTGGCCTAGTTGGGCTATTGGAACTAATTAAGAATTGAAGTTCAAGTTCTCTCATGTCTGCAGAAACCTCCATGTACAGAAATCATTACTTACTGTTTAATAAGGATCTGAGAGTTGCCAAAATGAGATATCAACATTTGGCAATTGCACTAAATTCATTGTCCTATGCTTCCATTAATGTATAATTATCATTTGAAAGGAGGGCAATAAGCCACTTTCAAAACCAAGTTCTCTTTGTTTGAGATTCCTATTTCTCTTTCCTCAATCAATAGCACCAAATATACTCGTTTAAGAACGGGAGCTCTCCAAAAACCTAATTTGAAAAACACACAAATGAGTTCACTGAAACACATTCTGAGAATTATATATATATATATATATAGAGAGAGAGAGAGAGAGAGAACAAAAAGCAAAACCAACCAGTTTTGAAACGTAGTCCAGAACCATCTGTTCAATTTTCTTCTTTTCTACACCCTGTAGGTGTCTCAAAAGATGGTCTCGTAGCTCAGACACCATCTGAAAACAGGATATACACTAGATAAGTCACAACCTACCCACTCACACCTGCAACTGGTTTGAATTAGATCCATTTATTAACATTCACTATCAATATGAAAAATATTAGATCTGAAGATCCCACCAACAGAAACGTATAACTCTCAATATTTCTCTGGGTGAGCATAACTCAGGGGCCCCCAGCATTTTCCTCAAGGGGAACTACCTATGATTTACCCAAAGCCTGGTGAGCAACTGAGAGTCAGGCTCTAGGCCCTGATAAAAATCCTCCAAAGAAGCCAGTGGAAGTCACCGACTTAGAAGTCAAAGACTTTGGGATCTATCAAAGGATTGAAATCTACCACCCCAGGGAGCCCTGGGGAATTATCAGGAACAACTCCACACATGGAATAACTGTGCTAACGTGGGCAGGAGTAAAGAGGAAATGCATCAGGTAACTTCCTCTGCACAATGGCCAGAGACACTCAGCACAGCCCCTTGACATGGAAAGGTAATGAAATAAACATTCTGGCACCTCCGAATACTCCGTTTCTATACCGGCTCTGTTCTGATCATCTTTGGGCCTCCCCAGTCAGTGGCTGGCATTCCCAGGCTGCCCCACCCTTTGCTTTTCTCTCTCCTTCTTCCTTCTCCTTTTTGCCTAGACGCTCTGCTCAGCAAGAGGCCCTCCTGGCCAGAGAGATCACTGCACTAATAACAGCCCCTGGGAATTGTATAACAGACATCATACATGCACAGATCTTCTATTTAATAATTTAGGAGATTCACATACATAACACCCTGAGTAAAACCTAGCCCATGGCCTTCAGGGCCAAGACACAGTGGTATCTTATTTCAGTTCAGTCTCCTGCACTTGCTAATTAATTTGGCTTTTAAAAAATTTAAATTTTTCTTCTGTTTAACAAATACTTCATAGTTTTTGTGCTTCTTTTTCTACAATAACCATAAAAAATGAAAATTAAAATCACTCATAATCCTACCATGTACATTAACGTTTTGGGGGTTATTTTTCCTTTTTCTGGTGTGCGCACCCATTCTAATGTTTTGTAATCTGTTTTTTCATATAATACTTTCCTTGTGCCATCAAAAATTCTTTACCATACTAGTTTTCATGGCTGCACAGTATTTAATCTTATGAAAGTACTACAATTATTTATTCCCTTCTTATACATATGAGATATTTCTTTTACTACTGTTAATACCACAAAAAAAAATCCTCATAGGCCAGGTGCGGTGGCTCACGCCTGTAATCCTAGCTCTCTGGGAGGCTGAGGCGGGCGGATTGTTTGAGCTCAGGAGTTCAAAACCAGCCTGAGCAAGAGCGAGACCCCGTCTCTACTAAAAATAGAAAGAAATTAATCAGACAACTAAAAATATATAGAAAAAATTAGCCAGGCATGGTGGCGCATGCCTGTAGTCCCAGCTACTCGGGAGGCTGAGGCGGAAGGATTGCTTGAGCCCAGGAGTTTGAGGTTGCTGTGAGCCAGGCTGACGCCACGGCACTCACTCTAGCCCGGGCAACAAAAGCAAGACTCTGTCTCAAAAAAAAAAAAAAATCCTCATATAAGTCATTTGCCATATCCTCATTTTGTCAGACTAAATTCCCAGAAATAGAATTTGTTGGATCACATATTTAATGTGGCAAGACACTGTCAAAATGCCTTCTACTGTGGTTATGCTAATTTTCAAGTAGTTGAAAATTCATGAAGTTACTCCAACTTTCTGTACCTTGAACTTTGCTAGTATGATTTTTAAATTTTTGCCAATTTGATAGGCAAAAAAACAATCCAAAAACCCACTTGTGCTATTTGTCATTTGATCGCAGCAATGCTGAACGTTGGCTGTGGTGGTTCTGACCATTGACTTTTGAAAATTGATTGGTCAGAGCCTTTGTCCATTTTCCTTCTAGTGTATTGTTTTCTTATTGATTTATAAAATTTATACACTAAATGCTAATCATTTGTCACATATGTTTGCAATTTTCTCCCAGATTGTTTGCCTGTTTTTCTGTTTCTGTTTTAAGTTTCATTCCATCAAATCTATCTTTTTCTATCTATATTCAATAATATATTTTAAAGTCTTTCTCTATTTCAATATTATTTAACTACCACTTAAACTCTATCACATTGTTTAATTTTTATATTAAACTCCTTAATCTGTCTGATATTTTTGTTGGTTTATGGTATAAATGGTGGTATTTGGGGTAGGAGGAATCTAACTTAATTTTCTTTTCCAAATAGTTAACCACTGACTCACAGATGTATTTTAAAAAGTCTTTCTTCCCATGTTGATTTTAAATACCTCATTTATTATACACTAAAGATTCTAATTTAAACTAGAGTCTATTAACTATTTTTGTGTACATATCGATTGCTTCTATTTTTGCAGATCAATAACACATGCAGATATCTGGTGATACCAGTTCCACTCCTCTTTGTCAAGTGAATTACTTAGTCAATTATGAGAGAAGTTTCATTGGCTTTTTGGTTGCAATTTTATTAAACCTAGACACTAAGGATTGGAAATGGAATATTGTTTTTCATTATCTTTTCTAACTGGTTAATCCTAATTAAAAAAAGAAAATACTTGTATGGAAATCACTAGCTGACTATCTTGCTCTTTATTATTTTCCATTTTCCCAGTTGATTATTTTGTTTGTTGTATTAGATAATCATAGTACCATTTTTTTTTTATAACTTTGGTTTCTTATTGTATTGGCTACAATTTTTAGAACAAAAAATTATAGTGAAAATAGCAAAGATCCTTAACTTCTGATTTTGACAGGAATGCCTCCAGCATTCCATTAGAAGGGATGTTGACTATTAGTATTAGACTATTCTTTGTCTTACTGAGTTAGCATATTCTGAAAGTGGAATTTGACTTTTACCATTTTTTAGCACCTATAGAGACTATCTTTTTTTCTTTGCCCTTGTAATATGATTAATTACGTTAATATATTTCCTAATATTAAGCCTTCCTGGAAAGAATCCGATTTGGTCATGTATTTTTTTTTTTTTTT
>NW_012148841.1:3765925-3792763 GCF_000956105.1 Propithecus coquereli | reverse complement strand
AGGCTGACACCACGGCACTCTAGCCCGGGCAACACAGTGAGGCTTTGTCTCAAAAAAAAAATTCTCACCACTATACATTTCTTATCATGGTTTGTAACTGTATGTTTATTGGTGTGATTGATTAATGTGTGGCTCCCAAACTCGACTATGTATTCCAAGAGGGCAGAAGTCATACATGTGCTGCTTACCACTGGACGCATGGTCTACAGTGACTGGCAACAACTATTTGTTGAAGGAATGAATGAAGAATGAAATAGTAACGGAAAGTACAATCTAGCCCTCTCCCCTCTTCATGGGGCCCCTTGTTTGCTGGCACCTAAGGAGCCCACAAACCACTCACCAGCCCCATCAGCAGCCTCTGGTGGTTATCTTCCTCCTGCAAGAGGGGTGTTAATCTTGGCTCTGAAATTAAACAGAGCAACGGTCAAACTCTGATAGTTTTCAGGAAATGCGTTAGAAGGAAGAAGAATCAGCCTGGGTTTCCCTTCTCTGTTTCATTGGGAATACATAACACTTCCCCGATAGGATGAACAGTTTTCATTAGCTGAGGGTGACCTCATCCCACAGCTGACACTGTCACTCAGGTGGTACACAGAAAGCTCTGTGAGACAGAGGGAAAGACTGAGAAAGGAGGAAAACAAGGAACACATTCCCCAACGGCAATAGGCTTTAGCTTTGATTTTTCTTGAATACTAAAACTCGCCACTGACGAAGGGAAATAAGTCCTCTCTTAACCCTGTGGGGGCCATAAACCAAGGGACAGGGCTCAGTGGAAGGATTAGAGGACCCCTGTAATATCAGTGACTTTGGGAGTAATTGAGCTGAGAGACCCAATCAATTACTGCTGCAAATAATGCTAACTGGCACACGTTATCAGACTGAAAAGTGACTAGAACAACACAGAAAGGTGATATGTAAGGTTACATCAAAAGGCACTTTCTCCACCATGATTTGCACTGCACTAGCAAGACTGGAGGGGCAGGCAGACAGTCCCGTGGAAGATCTGCCCTGACGCTCCTCTGACCCCACCCTCGTGCTGTTTTCCCTCTCCCAAAACCCAAGGCCCGGCCCCAAGCAAGAGGGCAGAACTGCCCTGCTCAGTGGGCCAACAACTGCTTCTGGAGGGCACAGATACCTCTTGACCCCCAGGGATGGGGGATCCTGGATCCTATACAACCCTCACGAATAAGATAAAACAATTCAAAACGTGAGCCCAACAGCCCTGAATTTCACAGAACGTCCCGTTTCAGGCAGTGACGGCATTCTGCATGGGAAACTAACACAAGCAAAGCACGTGCGAGGAAGGGGAAGAGTTTCCTGAAGTGCATTAAGAGAGAATGACCAGTAACGGGCTGCAGACAGTCCTGACACACACACGGAGCAGGAGCCGCTCTCTAAGCAAGGCAGGAGGGGAGAGCACGGCAGACCCCTGGCAATGCAAGGAGGGGAACCCTGAACCACACACACCCACACACCTGTCTGGCAGGGCAGAACCCTGGCTTCAGGCATGGATGGCCTGGTAACGCAGGCAGAGGCAGGTCCCCCCCACCCGCAGCTATTCAGTGAGCCCAGGCTCTGTCAGCCTGGCTGGACGACAAGGTCACCATCACGGTTCACCGGGCTGTGTGCACAGCCGCAGGATGTGCAGCAACGCACTGCATGAAATAATTTCCGTTAGGGTCACCCAGCACATGCCTAAAACATCCAAGCCCATAAAATAGGAGTGGGATATAAAACAACAGCACACTGAGTGAAGGCTGAACTTTATGAGGTATAAAAATGTTCCTGTGACAACTATGAAAATGCCTGTACTGGAATGTCCTCAGCATTCCCCTCCCCCATTTCACCCGGCTGAGTCTCCCTTGTTCGTAAAGACTTAATTCAGATGTCACTCTTCTGGGAAGCCTCTTCCAACCTCCATCCCTCCTTCAACCATCCCCACCCCTGAGCTAGCACCCAGGGGTTGCCTAGGACCCGTGGCTTGGTTTAGAAGCAATGTGTTAGCATTTCTTCCGCACACACCAATGATAACGCAGCCACCTCAAGTACCCACATGCACTAAGCACTGCGCTAGGTGCTACCACATTAACCCATCTACTCTCATTTTCTCCTTGCCTAGCCCTGAGGAGGACAATGCACAAAATGGATAAATGACTTGCCCAAGAGCACACGGTTAGCACGTGGCAGCGTTGGAATTTAAGTCCAGTGTTATCTGGCTCCTGAGCCCGTGGCTCTTCCCAAAGAGCCACACTGTTTGCCTGGAGGCTCCTCATTCTCTGCACCCCTAGGACTCTAACCCAGTGTGTGCCCAGGTTTTAACCAAAATGAAGGGTGCATAAGTCAGAGACCCTGTATGGTCAGACAGCTGGAGAGAAAGCAGCACCAAGCCAAGGGAATTACCAAAGTGATTCCTGTGGGTACAGCCAGAGGGACGTTAGTTAGATCAACTATGTGATAAGAAATAATGAAAACCAGAGGACAAACACCCAAGGACTCCTTTAGCAAAAGTACATTCAGCAGCTGTCCCTGAAGGTCCTAGTGCCCAGACAGACATGGAAAGAGCACTGCGGCCACTCTAACAGGAAGGTGCTAAAGGGTGCTGCCTCCTTTACACCACTGGAAGTGGTTTTCCTGCCAACCCACAGTGGAAGGAAGAACAGTGTTACAAAGGACACACTGACTGAAATCCAGAAAGCTTCAATACAGGTCTTTTCTTACCCAAATTCCTTGCTTCTAGGTTAGAAATCACCCTACAAAGAAATTAGCTATGTTAGTCACACAGAAAGCATTTATTTAAAAAAAAAAAAAAATTTAAAGCCACAACACCATACAAATACATCCTCCTTTGAAAACCCATAAAACCACTGCACGAACTGTTCTCAGGCTGCTGAAAACCTCAAAAACTTTAGTCAATGTAGCAAAAACCACATTAGGCAATTATAAAATTTCAAAACCCTTTAGTGCCAACAACAGCAATAATTTAGAACAATTGTAGCTCTCAGTTATTGGGAATAATGGGGACAGAAAACAGAACAGAGGTTGGAATGAAGCCTACACTTTCAGCACTGTGAGATGACTCATCTATCCAGAAAATATGTTTTCAAAATAAGAGCAAGCTCACCAGCCCACTAATATACTTTAGGAAAAAAAAAAAAAAAAAATCAACCTACTGTCTGCCCTTCCCCCTAAGGAGCTCACTTAATAAAGAACTTTCTTTACCACTTATACACTGTAAATCATCCATCCCCAGATTGCAAGTCTTTGAGGTTTAACATATAAGCTTTTCCCTCTAGAATTTTCAGCACCAAACTCCAGAATAGGGCCCAAGTGCCTGCATTCACGAAGTTGACAGTATCATTTTGCTGAGGATATCCAACAAAAAACAAGCTACTTCCATGAAAGGTTGCTAACAAGGTAACTGTAAAAGTTAACTATCTTACAGATACAATGACCTTTAATTTTACTTACTTTATTGCATCATCAAGAATATTCCTCACATATGCAGTGGATCTTCTTTTTCCTGTTTTCTAGGAGTGAGAACATATCAGGAGTACGGAAGGTGAAGGTTTCGTGGATGACTTTTTTCACATCAAGGACATAATGCAATATAGGTAAGAACTTCAGAAAGAAGAAATATACTTTCCAGCTAATCAGAACACCTATATTTTTAAAAAATTTTTTAAGAAACATTATATCTGAAAGAATTGCAAATCCATAGGAAGTTACAAGTCAACTATATGTTATATACAGTACTCAACTATATACAACAATTCTACAGAGATCTCAAGTACCCTTCACCCAGTCTCCCCCAATGCTTGCATCTCGGATAACTGTAACACAATGTCAAAATCAGGAAAGTGATATTGGCACCATGTGTGTGTAGTTCTATGTCATTTCATCACGTATGCTTATTCGTGTACCACACATTCAAGATACAGAACTATTCCATCACCCCAAAGATCTCCTTGTGCCACGCCCACAGTCACATCCACTCTCCTCCCCCCAACTGCCCCAACCCCTAGCAACCACTAATTTGGGAACACCTAGATTTTTTTATTTAGTAAATCAATTTTTAACTATAAAAGTAACCTGAGAACACATCTGAGCCATGGATGTTAATTGTACTTCTACTCTGGATGTGCTGAGCATCCTTTAACCTCCCTGCATTTCAGTTTCCTCCTCAGGAGGACAGAGATCTCCTGTTTGTACAGGAGATTTGTTTGCACCTGTCTGCAAACAACAATGTCACAGTGCCCAGCCGCTGGGAAGGGCACTGCAGACGTCAGCCAGCTTCACGGTTTGGAGGCATCCCCTGAGCCTTATCCAGCACCCTTCGGCTGCTTGCTCTGTTCTCACTGACCCGCACGTACCTCTTCAGAGATTAGGTTGTGCCATTCTCTCCTGACCACGCTGTTGTTATAGTGTAAGTGTGGCTTGGTGTACTTAACATATTCTAGGTTGGAGTTCAGTTTTTCCCAGTAGCCCTTAAAACTGTGCACCTGTAGGAGACAAAAATGTGAGCAACCTTAAGACGCAGGCCCTGTACCCAAACTACCCGGCAAGTATCACGCAAGTCTTATTTCCCCAGCTCTCACGTGGCAGCTTTTCTGAGTGAACATTTCCCATGAAGAACAGCATTCTCGTCCCAACAGGAAGAGTCTTGCCTTCCCACTTCATTTTCTGTCCTCTTTTTATAACACAGAACTGCTGCTCATTTCCCAAAACCCATAGGACTTCCCCGGTTAAGGCTTAGCAGGGAAGCCTATATTAAACATATCAAGTCATTTCCTCCCTAGGGACCCATTTTTATGACTTAGGTTGTGTCAACAGTGCCATGTTCACTCAGGGAATGTTCATAACATTTGGAGCAAGTGGACTAGGTCTACTTTCCTGCTAAGCTTATTTAATTCCAAAGATAGCTTTCAAAACCTAGGAATCAAAAAAAGATGAACTAATTTTACATTCAGTTGTCAATACTCCAGGACAGAATTTGTTGGCATTCTATCTAAGTCTTTGATTTATTGATGTAATTGTACAATTATTGATATAATTGTACTACCCTGAAGAATGTATCCATTGTATTCATTTTTAAATAAAAAATACAGCGTTGATACATTTAACGTTGAAGGATACACTGACACAAGTAGTTTTTAAGTCAGTGAAGACAGGTTTATGATACATACTTTCTTGCCAAAATATGTGCATTTATAAAAGATTTGACTGGGGCCAGGGGTGCAATGTGTGGCTATAAAACAAAGTGAGCTATTGCCTGCTGTGGTGACAGACCTGGCTGAATTGCAAGAAAATAAGAAAACAAAACACACAGCAATAGAGAAAGATGCTCTAGTGTTGAATAATAGCACATCATTCACATTTTTAGTCAAAGGACAGTCACAATTGGTTTGAAATGGATTTTGGAGTATCAGTAAAATGAGTTACATGGTAAAATTAACACTTGCTGTTTTCGAAGCCTGAAATGCCCATCCAGCCAGCATCCCTTCTCCCAGAGACAGAAAAACTCTTTCCAAGAAAGTCTCCCTTCCAGGGGAGATAAAAACAAACACTGGAGCCAGGTCTCGCTGCTCACTTGACCTACCTTGCTCACCTTTCTTTCCTTTTCCATTTGTTTATCATGAATGTACCTTTATCCACCCTCCTTTGTATTGGGGGTGGGGGGAAACATACGATAAATCCTGCAGACACTTGGCAGCATTAGGTCCCTGACCGGAAGTCACTACAGCTGTCTGCTGTCTTAATCTGGGTTCCAGCACAGTAGTGCCAAAAGCCAGAAAACGAATTGGTGCTGTGGTGACATCTAGTGGCCAATGAAGCTATTAACGCTGCCTGCTTTGCCACAGGAGTGCCATGATACAGTTCACCCGGACCTTGCCCAGGACAGCACATGGGAGGGGAGAAACTCAGGTGCCCTCTACCTGTCTTCTGGCCTCGTCCTCTCAAGCCCCTGTCCTGACGTTAGAAGACCCCACTCATACTTCCTTCTCACTCCATTTAAAAATCCCTTTCCTCATTACCTTTTGCGGGGGAGGGTTCCTTTTCAGTTTTATTTTTAATTGACAAATGTATATATCTATGGGTTACAATGTGATGTTTTGATACATGTATACATTGTGGGATGCTCGGACTAATCAGCATATCCATGTGTCAGCCAAGAATAAAGGATACACGGAGCCCTCCATGGGTTTATGGGCAAGGGAGCCTCTGTTTGTACAAGCACTTTTCTGGGGAGATGGTCTTGTATCAGATTTTCAAAGAAATTCATGGCCTAAAATAGTTTAAGAGTTAGAAGGAAAAGGATCTAAATTTAAAACAAAAAGAAAAATCTATATTTAAGTAAGAAATATTTTTAGGCAAAAGCCCCAAAAATATTTTTACGTGAATTTATATGTCTTTCAGGGAGGCCACTGGCTTAGTATAACAACATCTATAATATTTGAGAGAATACCAGAAGAAAACAATTATATGTATATGTCACTATTTGGTATCAACTAGATAATTGATACAATTATTTAAGTTATGAAAATTCACAGAGATCACTGTAAATTGGAAGGTCTGTTGGAAGCCTGGGAAATTGACACAGCCCAGGGGATGGAAATGGATTTGAGTAAGTGAAGGATAAGGAGAGGATATTCCAGGTGGGCCCCTTGGGATGTGAGCAAAGACTGAGAGACCAGGACAGGGGCTCTGGGTTTAGATCAGAGGCAAACAGAATAAACAGACAACAGCACTTCGTTCTCTGCAGTGAAGATAGCAGCCTCTTGTGTGTGGCTCCCAACCTCGGCTGCCCATCGTAACCACCCAGGTCCCACCTCCAAGCAAGTTAATTGGTTTGGGGTGCGACCTGAGCCTCATGAGTTTTACAGGTTCCCCAGGTGATCCTAATGTTCAGCCAGGACTGAGAACACTGCTTGAGCATGTCTGAGTAATCCCAGTCACCCTCCCACCTTCGAATGTGTCACTCTACCTATACCTCCAGCTTAGAGGCTGATGAAGAACCAACTGTCTGAAGACTTGTGATTGAGTGGTTTAAAAACAGGAGACATCGTTAAAGATGAGCTTAGAGCCAATCTTTGAGGAATCCTAAATGCCAAGTTAACAGCAGCATGCTCATTAACCCAGAGAATAAAAGTAGCTCCAACATAACATGTTAGATGCTATAACCTAGTATGGAGGGGAGAGTAGGAAATTGAACAATCACATCCTAACAGCCAAGGCACACCATCTCACCACCTAGGCCCAGGGTGAACCTGGCAGCACAGACAACCACTCTAGCAGTCCACTAGCACTTATCCAACCAGGTGAATACTGAGTGCTGTGTGCATCAGGACACCAGCACCACAGCGAAGGCCGCAGCAGCCCAAGAAGCACATCACCAGCTACTTGAAAAGAGCTCATAATGCTTTAAGAAAATAATGCATAAAAATGCTTCATAAAAAAAACACCCCATGAATTTAGCTACTTCTGGGAGACTCTGGTGTTAGAAATAATCAGATGCTCCAGGAATGACCCAGGAGCATTTTCCTGCACAAAGCAGAGTTTTAAATTTTGATTTTGAAAGAAAGAAAATTATTCCAAGTCCTTCTTCAGAAATAATCTCATTCTGTCTCTTAGGAAGACATGAAGTAATTGCCAAATGCAGCCCATCGCAACTATTAATTGAACAAAAGGATCAACGGGTTACACTAAGGGACTATTTCCCATTTATGATTTAGATTGCCAATTGATCCAAAGACAAACAAAAGCCCTGTGGTACTGGCTCATCTGCAAGTTACTGCCAGAAAAAAACATCTGCCTTTCATTTCTAAAAGGCTTTCTGGCTTTGGTCCTACTTCTGCTGATTAACCAGCACCTTCGTACAGGAGAGGAGGCCAATTCAGAGAGAACACTTTATTCTGTGTTCCAGGACTCAACCAGCAGAGCTAAAATATTGTATCAATCCAGTTTGGCTCTTCAGTGGATCCCATCTCAGTATCAGCTTTTACTTATAGCCCCCAGAAACACAGCGACCCACCTCCTCTATCATATGTGGGAAAAAATAGAAAATGTCTACTTGTAACATAAAGCTAGCAAGGCATCATACTAAACTAAGATGCTCTAAACAGACCATCCACACACAGGACAAGCGACAAGAACTCCTGATGCTGCCCACTGAGGGAAATGAATGCTGCAAGTTCAAAGTCTCCTGAATATAAATGGACCTTCTCCTCCTTCCTCAACATCTAGCAAAAATTTCCCCTTCTTTGCCCAGCTAGGTAATTCTATTAGCCATTTTTAATGGACTGGATTTTTTTTTAAATGAAATCAACAAATATGGCTCTAAACTATTCCATCTCAAAAATCAGCAAATGCCCTGAGAAAGCCACTAAGATATTTCCTTCCTTTCAACCTTAAGAATTAAATACTATGTCTTTGACCACAACTATGAGTAAGAGCAGGACAGCCTAGTGGCTGGTGGGAGAAGAACAACAACAGGAATCCTTGGGTCCTGAGTCTGTTCCTAAATTTCATCATCTAGGAAACAGATTGAAGATACCTCATCTCTACAGAAATGACAGGCATGAATTTACCAGCCTCACGGTCTGTTTATAATAATACTGTTTTGTGGCACCATAAAATTATGGTTTCCAATATTGATTGAACTCACTATAACTATTAATGATTGTCCCACAAAAATGTACAAACTAAACTGAAAAATCAATATTTCCCACACATCCAACTGACACTTCCAGCGATGTTTTATCTTGGTCAAAGCAACAGTTCTAATTTTTAAAAGTTATAGGTTATATTGTAATTGTTCTAATACTTCGGATCTCTAATAAACCTTTTATTTAAGTGAGTGTGATTGTATTTGTGGGAGCCAAGGAAAAAAAGTGTCTTTTGTGCTTCACTAAGCAATTAACTACACTCATGCTCTGTCCAATTAAAACAATATTTTTTAAAAACACTTTTTAAGTGAAGAAGCATATAAACAGTCTCTAAATGGAGAACAGCCTAGGTATCAACTACACTTTTCCCAGTTGCTCAGGGGCATTAGGCCACTGGAAGACATTTGCACTAACACACTCACATGTGAATGGCTGTAAATAGGAAGGAGCTTTAATTCTTTCTGGCCTTCCAAGGTAGTTAATAATTTCTAAACAAGTGATTAAACACACTAAAGATATCTAACTTTAAAAAGACTTTGGTAGGAGGACCCCATTTCTCCATTGCCCATTCTTTTATCTTTATATTTAAGTTATTGTTTCCATTTTGTGTGTGTGTAAGACAGGGCTCTCACTCCGTTGCCCTGGGTAGATTGCAGTGGGGTCACCACAGCTCACTGCAACCTCAAACTCCTGGGCTCAAGCAATCCTCTGCCTCAGCTTCCTGTGTACCTGGGACTAGAGGTGCGTGCCACAATGCCTGGCTAATTTTTTTCTATTTTTTTTGTAGAGACAGAGTCTTGATACGTTACTCAGGCTGGTCAACTCCTGGGCTCAAGTAATCCTCCGCCTTGGCCTCCCAAAGTGCTAGGATTACAGGCATGAGCCACCACACCCAGCCTGTTTCCTTTTTTTAAAAAAATCCTTCCATGCTTCCTGTGGTTGGATAGTTTTAATGGTTTGTCTTTTCACTATAAAATCAAGGGCAATTTTAACCTTTTATGAAAGTCATCACTTCTGTAGAACATCCCATAGTTGTCAAAGGGATAAAATCATTCTTGGGAAGGTCACTCTTGATAACATTCCTTTTAAGGCAAGGACCTTCTTTCAATACACTTCTTATAAATTATTTCAGGAACCATTGATAAAGTGAGAAAGTCTTTTGTTGTTCAGGGAACGATTTCCTAATTCAACTGGTTTATGCACCCTAACATGTTCATATATGTCATAGTCCATTCCA
Organism: Propithecus coquereli; assembly: GCF_000956105.1. Lineage (NCBI taxonomy): Eukaryota > Metazoa > Chordata > Mammalia > Primates > Indriidae > Propithecus > Propithecus coquereli. The sequence continues at coordinate 3,782,863 of NW_012148841.1, read as the reverse complement.
GCCATAAACTGGGTAGCTTATAAACAGAAATCTTTTTCTCACAGTTCTTCAGACTGGGATGTCCCAAATCAAGGTGTGGGCAGATGTGACGTCTGAGGAGGGCCAGCTTCCCAGACAGCCAGCTGTGTTTTCACTGTAACCTCATGTGGCGGAAGGGGTGAGCTAGCTCTCTGGGATCTCTTCTATAAGGGCCCTAATCTCAATCACCAAAGGTTCTACCACTTAAAACCATCATCTTGGGGGTTAGGACTTCAACATAGGAATTTCAGAAGGACACAAACATTCGGACCATAGCAGTATATTAAATATTCATAAAGTGCTCCACTTCATGCTAATTTTGCAGAGGGCACAGGAGGAAAGTGTGTATATAGTTTCCTTTTTTCTTTCCCTCTCTGATTCCTTATCACTGGTCTACCAAGGAGAATGGCAATGTGGTCAGAGTAAACAGGGATCCCTCGGGCTCCAAGGAAAGAGTCTGGCAGCAAGCACACCTCCTTAATATAATTTATGATTCAAGTTTTGAGTGTCCAGAGCCAACTCCTGCCAGGGAAGCATGGCAAGAACAGTCCCATAACTGGGACTAGGGAGGGAGCAGCAGAGGGTGGGATATGCCACTGCACCCAGGTCCATCACCATATAATTAAGCTGGGGCCTGGGGTAGAAGTAGGTTAAAGGCAAAGGCAGCAGCTTACAGTGAGTGGTACTGTGCAAGCAGAGATGGGGAAACAAATGAGAGCTCTCCGGCCAGGTGTGCTGTGAACCAGAGGGTACTAATTAGAGTCTCCTATGCTGAGCGATCGGGGTGGGGTGGAGGCAGCAGGTCAAACCAAATCCAGTACCATCTTCTCCTGAGCGCAAGCCCAGTCCGGCAGTACACTCTGCCCTTCCTGATGGATCATGTCTGTGTGGAGAGGGTCATAAAGAGATCTGCAATGCTTCAAACTTGTCCTAGGTAACCACTAGCATATGAACACATGTGGAGCTGCCAAAGAGCTCCCACGCGTGTGTGGGAATGGTTAACAGGAAACGACTGCAGTCAAATGCTGAAGATACAGCGAGAAGAGGAAAAAAGTGAGGGAAAGATGGAGTGAATGTCAAAGAAGAAGAAAACATGGAAGACATAACACACATCATTTTACACACACACACACACACACACACACACAGAAAACAGAGTGCAAAAATAAGCTAGTTTGCTCCTAAGCAAAGCCAAATCATATTCTTAGATTAAGCCAATGGGTAAAAAGTTCAAGAGGACCTTCCCATCACTCTTTTGTACTTATTTTTTTTTAATAAAAATACACAGTGTCAATAAGATTATAGTAAAACTGATAAACTCACAAATCCCTTGTAACAGTGTAAATTATCACAACTTTTGTTGAGTATCAACTTAGCAATAAAATTAAAAGCTATAAAAATTGTCATAGTCTTTCACTCAGTGATACTCCTGGGCACGTAGCTGTAGGGGAACAAATCAAAAGAAAAACTACATGTATAAAAATATTCACTGCAACATCATTTTTAATAGCAAATTTTTCTTAAATGGGGGCTAGAGACTGTCCCAAAACAGAATGATTAAGTGAATTAAGACACAGCAACCCTGTGGAATCCTATGGAATTATTAGAAATCATAATTATTAAGTTTATGTAGCAACATGAGAAATGCATATAATTTGTAATATTTATCAAATATCTCCAGATCACAATTACCACTAGGTAAAATAAGCATACCTATGACAAAGACCAAGGGGAAATGGGGGAAAATACATAGTTGATACATTAAGAACTGCGGAATTGTGGTGGACAGTTCTTTCAAAATTTTTTTTCACTAGATTGTTGTTTGTCCATTACAAACATGGGTTTGCTAGGACCAGTGGTAAAGGCAGAAACAATGAAATGAAAGGGTGGAATCTCTTAACACACCTTTTAAACTATTAATAAAACCTCTCTTTTCCCTTCATCCTCTTACATTACTAGGGCTTCATAGCAGTCCCACACTTCTGCCTAGAAACACAGCCCATCAGTCTGTCTTAAGGGACTCTTCTTAGGATCAAAATCTAGAATGACTAGGCCAGCCCCAATCTGCCCTCTCTTGCCCTGGTCCATCACTGTGACCTCAAACACGCGGCCTTCCCCCAGCTGCCCAGGGCTGGCCAATCCTTCATGGATCCCAAAGAATCCAATGTATTTAATAAATAAAAGGCAGCAGCACACTGCGCAGCCTGCTGCCAGACGCTGACATTTTCCAGTCCACACCGAGCTATAATTACCGGGAGGCAAAGCCGAAAGCAACAAAGCAGCTTCAAGGAAGCTGTGCTAAAACACTCCCCAGTTTTTAACTACATACATATTCTTTTCTTCTCACCCCCCACACCCTATTCTCCCTATTGTACTCTGGAATGCTTCTGAAACCACCAGATTGCAGAAAGACACTAATAGCTACAGCTTAATGTTCAGAGCCTGACTGAGACCACATGGTGAGCCAATATAGATCATTCTTGAGAAACAGAAAAGCTGTTCTTAGAACCAGAAGGAAATTAGATAATCCCAGCCCAGGTTACTTAATGGTTTTGAGATGGGAAATTCTGTGTGTGTGTGTGTGTGTGTGTGTGTGTGTGTACACACACAAGCACTCACATGCACCTGTGCACATTTTGAGTTAGTGACAATGCAAATGAGGTAAAAACAGCTACCAGGCTCTCTAAAGATAATTTACAAGAACTCCTCCAGCATGGACTGGTTTGAGGCACAGTGGCAAGTGCTAGTTCTACGCAGTTTAGGTTGAGCACTGCAATTCTCTCCTATCTTCAGGAAATCTTCCTCTTCAAAGAGCATGCCAAAAAATCCCCATAACATCATACTCTGACCACTCACCCACTTAGGAAGGAATCTCCAGAGAACCAGCCCTAGCTCTCCCAGCCCCTACCCTGCCCTGCCCATTTGCAATCCCTTCTCGAACCACCATAATACTTGGGGCAGCAGCGCTTTAGTCACGTGTGCCTGTGCTTTAGTCGCTGGCTGTAGTGGACTTACCTTCATAAGAGGCAACTCGATGTCTTCTGTCACAAGGGTTATTCCAGGAATTTCCTGCAGTGGGGAAAAATATATATACACAACTGCTCAATGTATCAACTACCCCTGGCTCAAGCTTTCAGGAAGTGTTTCTGCACAGACAGAAGCTGAGGGCAGCTTCCAATTTGCTAATCTCTACTTTAAATAAACCTCGGAGTATATAAATAACAGTGAACACAGCCTATCTCTTGTCTTGGGAAGGGAAATATTCTTTAAAGTCACAATCAGAATAGTTGGCAGGGTCTCTAAAGGGAAGGAAAAGACTATGAAGAAACAGAGAGCAAATAGTGTATTTTTTTATACATTTCTATTTAGGAAAAATGAGGCAAATTATATTTGCACCAAATGTAATGATGAAGGGGAACTGTTCTGTTATTTATACTCCTTCCTCCTCCTTTCACTTAAAAAAATTACAGTTGGTCACTGGCTCACTAGAAAGAACCAAGAACAACTAGATTCTTCTATGACTTGAGTAGAAAATTTTTCCGCACCTCATTGTCCATCTTAATTTCAGAAATAAGAGCTCCCCATAAAGAGCTTCTGCAGCGCTATCACCATGGTGAATCTGAAAGGTGAGCAATTCATATCAGGAAGTCCAAATGATAATACTTGGTGTTAACCAGTAAGCATTAAAATAGAAATTTAAAAAAAAAAAAAAAAAACTTTCAAAATTGCCCTTTATTCACTGTTATTTTGAAAAGTGTGTCTCTATGTTAATTATGTAATCGGCCTCTCATCTGGTCAATTCAACTTTCATTTCCTTAAAGAAAATAGATGATATATGAGAAAATAATTAAGGAAATGTTATGTTGAAATAAAAATTGGCATTTGCTCAGAATTTAAATGGCGTAGATTTAATGGATATATAATATTCTTGTGAAAAGGGGCATTGCAGTGATAGAGAAATAATTTTTTCAGAATGTTCAAGAAACTGAGTTCTGCATTGTGACAGTAGAAAACCTGTGATAAGAATCAATTATGTGCTTCATTCAGCATTATTCACAACAGAAGATACATTTAAAAAGCATTAAAATTTCACCACAGTTTCAAGTTATCAATAGCACTTTAAAGTAAGTATAACAATAGCATTTTACAATAGGTATAATTGTTTGCAAAGCATAATTCAGGATTATCTGTGTAAGAGCACCATATTTTCTAGCATCTCAAAAATCCAAGTCAGTTGTTTCCATATGGAAGGATGAAATTAATGTTTTCTATCATGGCAACTTTTTATTAAGGTTGTAGAACATTATTAAGAACATTTGTAGGGCAGGCGTAGTGGCTCACACCTGTAATTCTAGCACTTGGAGGATCCCTTGAGCTCAGGAGTTTGAGACCAGTCTGAGCAGAGTGAGACCCCGATCTCTACTGAAAATAGAAAAATTAGCCAGGCGCGGTGGCACATGCCTGTAGTCCCAGCTACTCAGGAGGCTGAGGTAGGAGGATCACTTGAACTCAGGAGTTTGCACTCTAGCCCAGGGCAACAGAGTGAAACTTGGTCTCAAAAACACACACACACACACACACACACACAAAAAAATTTAAAAAAGAACAATTTGTGAATTAGAGAAAGGAAAACAAATGATTTACATCGGTGCTAAAGATAAGCATAGGCTCATACAATTTCAGGATTAGAAGAGAACTTTAAAGTAACCTACTCCAATTGCAAGAAGTTCAAAGCGACGTGGTAAACCCCAAGGGTAAGCTCAGTACCCAGAGGTTGGAACTGTGGGTTTCTTTATATTGTACTTCCTGATGTCACTCTGTGCATGTCCACAATGGCACCTCTGCCCCACAGAGTCCTGATAAGTGCATAAGTGCTGCGGTGTCATTGTCCTCAGGATGATATTCTCATACCACATTCAATTAACACATTCTCAGTGTTTTAACACAACCCTGGGAAATAGTGATCCAGGCCCTGCCTCCCGGATACTTTGAACACAGGACACAACAGCAGTGGGCAGGGAGGGGAGGGAGCTGAGATGTGCATTTCCTGACTCTGGGGTGGTGTAACCTGCAGGCTTCCTGCCACATTACTGCAAAGTCTGCATGTACATTCGCAAGTGTTCTTAAAGAAAAACACAGGAGCCTACACAGGAACAAGCTCAGGTCTTACCCTTATAATTCTACAGTTAGGCACAAAAACCTAGGACCTGTTCATGATAAAAGACAGAACACAGGTTTGCCTTTAGGAAAACACTACCACTGTGCATACCAAAAATTTAGAAATGAATCAAACATACTTGACACATCTTTTTTAAGGGCTATATTCAGACATGGTCTAAATACAAAATGGGGAGTTTCACAATTTATCCTAGTACATATTTTCCTATGTCTGTGTTACCTAAATTCAATTTATTTTTCTAAATACCTTTTTGATACAAACCTCTGCCTCAAAACTAAGCACATAGTTCCAACATCTAAATATGACAGGAGAAGAGGCGGAACTTTTCTCAGGCGCAGCCTATGCATGGTTTTCACTTGCTAGTTCAACAAAGCTCAGTTTACTGCACCATGTTAAAGAGAACATGAACAGTGTTTTAAGCTCACCACTTCCTAATTTAAAAGGAGGGAGTCCAGACCTACAGGAAGAAAAAGCTGAATGGAGTGAGTGTGCATAAGATTGTTGCCTTTTACTGATCTTGAAGCTCTAGAGTTATTACAGATGTTATGAGGCTGGGAAAAGGAGCCAGGAAGGTCCTAATTTACCAAGTAAAACAGCAATGATCCAGCCAGTCCTCATTTATAAAAACTTAATAAATATTTTAATCCACTCTAGTCACTAAGAAAATTAAAACAACATTTTATAAAAACACCATGATAGAGGTTTAGTTCTGCCTGGTAGAAAGATACCTGTGTATCTTCCCCTTCAACTTCACTGTTTTTCATATAAATATTTTTGGCCAATAGCAGGGATTCACCATTACTTTTCTGCCAGAAAATTTCAACTCAGTTCCCTTATCAGTCAAGACAGAAATGAAATCACAACCTTGGTTACTATAATGGGGATGTCCTACAACTGACCCATAACCGTGAATTGATTTTAATTGCATACAGAATACAAAGTTTTAACTTACTGTATTCCAAGTGAGCACTGAGGAATATGGCAAAAGTTTGTCCACATTACTTGTCTCTGGATATACACTCCAATATGAAGAAGCTGAGTAGATTTTTGAAAGATTAAAAAAAAAAGATGTGGTTTAATAAGAAGGCAGCTGACTTAATTCAAACAAACCAACGAAAGTTTTCATCGCCTACTCCTCATCCTCAAAAGGTTAACCATTATGATTTTATCTACTGACTAAAATGCTCAGGTTCTGCTTTTTTACAATCAGAATAATTTCAAAGAATTTTTATCTAGCACTGTATCTACCCAGATGACATTATACCACTTCATATGGAACCAGCCAACACAAAACTGGGCTAAAATAGTTACATTTTACTAAAAAAAAAAAAAAAAAAAAAAAAAAAAAAAAAAAAAAAAAAAAATCCCTAATAAGGTTACAGAATCAAGATCCTATCTCATATCTCATCAGTCTCTGAACAGCCACTGCTTCTCATGAAGCCACAAGAGAATGAAATTTAATTAGCTGCTGACTGCAATGGAGTATTTTTTTTTTTTAAAAAGTGCTCCTAAGCAGCATTTCGACAGGTTGAGGCATTCATTATCAATTTACTGCTTTCCCTCAAGCAAAAGGGTCAAGTATTTAACTTAAGGTGCAACATCAGCACACTTACCAATTATAAATTCCTGAATGAGGTCAAATGAATGGCAGGCAGAGACATTCTCAGAAACCCATTGAATAATCTTTAAAAAGTAAGACAGAACTCTGTTGGTATTATAATATACATGCCACTCCTGCCACCGAAGAAGTACAAATATATATGAATCTTTTAAATTCTATATCTATTTTGGAGTTGCCTAAGAATGTATTCACTTCTACACTATCTTCAAGATACATAATGCAATTCTGGGTGGGTAAAGTAGTATTATAAATGAGATCCTTTTTATACATCTTTTTAATAAATATTCTTGGCTGGTGTCCAAATATAAACCATCTTCAACCCAATGTTTATTTGTTTTGACTAGAATGGGTCATGTTATAGCAAAGCACCAGTGGGAAGAGCTGTGGGATACAGGAGAAAACAAAGCAACACAAACCACCAGGCTTGGAGGCAGCAGGCCCGGGTGTGAATCGCAGCTCAGTCCATCACTGTGAACACTATACCAGTTAACCTTGGTGAGCATCACTCTACTGCCATCCCAAGGGAGGGATGGTCCCTGCTATATCAACAGCTCTCTTAATCTCCATAGCCATCCTCACATGCTGGAGCAATGACACTCCCTGTTTGCTACCTCAGAACTGATGGATATTATAAAGGCACACCACCCCATGATGCACACTCACATTCTGTTCCCACCAATAAGCTGTCTTATTCCAAACCTATCTATGCTAGTTGTGCTTATTTTCACAATTAGGTAATTTAATAAAATATCACTGTAAACAAGTGAAATATGGATGCAAAAAGAGTGTCATTGGGTCAATAAAAGTTGAATGCTTTGGAAAGATTCAAAGGTACGTCTCTAAAACACTTACTAAAAAAAACTAGATGTAGGTTAGACAAATATAAAAGACTGGGTAAAAAAATGCCTGATATGTACAGATTGCTTTGGAAGAGTCTTTAAATTATCGTTCTTAGAAATAAAAATCTTTAAAAAGTAGCAGGAAGTTAAAAATGACACATTCCTAGTGGTTTTATGCAAGAAAAATGACTCTGAACTCCAATTAGCTGATGCACAAAGGCCTGAATTTACATCAAAAGGCCTTAAATGTGCATTTTTATGTTTTAGTTTAAAATGAAATTTCTAATGTATGTTTTTTTAATTAACCAGCCACCCATTGGTCCCAACCAAGTGTGATAAGGAGATTTCTCTGACTTCACAAGATAGTTGTAAAAATTAAATGACAGAGAATGTGTGAAAGTGCTTTGTATACTACAATGTGCAATACAAACATAAGCTATCATAAGCTATCTTTATTAAAAATGTTATAAATATCTGCCACCAGTTTTTAGCCTTCGACAATTGTGCACCAAATATAGACCAGGAGAAAAAGTAAATATTTGAGAAACTCATTATTGACTGAGCATTTCTTTGGAATGTTACTGATGTAGTTCAACATTGATTCACAATATGGAAAAGAGAGGACTCAAAAAATAGTCATACCCTAAGTCTGAGGTCTTGTAAGGATCCATAAAAATGAACCACAAAAGAAGAATATGTTGGAGATAAGACAGAGACCATAAACCTCACTAGTTGTTCCCAAATAGAAATAACTTCTGATCATTTTCAACCACTAAATAAGTACATTCGGTGTTGTCTATTTGCTAATTTTTAAACGTGAGCTATATTCGCACCTGGCCTTCCAGGACCCGTAGGCCTCGGCCACAGGACAACACACAGTGCAGTGCCGCCATCTTCTCACAGTCGAGGCGGGTGTTCCATAGGAACCGTAATAAATACGACTGGTTGAAGAGTGCTCTATAGAGCTTTCCAGAACAACAATCCAGGACCAGGCACCCTGACAGTGACTGTAAAGGACTATGAGGTAGCATATCAATCATTTCATTATTTCCTGACCAAAAAAAGACAAAAAAGAAAAAAAATCAGAAAATAAAAGAACCTCCTCTCACCCAAACGTAGATATCAAAGCCAAAACAAACCGAAATGGTCCATATCCATGAGAGAAAAACTATAGCCGTACCTGTCTGAAACAGACTGTGGCAGATCATGTCTGGATGTTGAATGTTAAGAAGATGGAAGAAATGACCAGGTAAGTAAACAGCCACATAATAGTCTATAAAAGAGAAAGGATTAAGTCAACTACATGTGGTAAGAGCTATACAGGCACAGATAAAGCCCAGAACTTCACACTATTCCTATTTTTCTTTGAATTTCTTAAAACACCAAAGTTCTTACCAATGTAATAACAACCTATCTGAAGCCAGTACATTTCATCTCACTAGCCAAATCTCATTTATTTCTATCTGTGGCTAATTTTTTCAGGCATTTAGCCATAGTTATCTTAATTTATACCTATAGTTTTGTTTCTAAGTGAATCATGGCTTCGTGTGAATCTAGATGATCTCTGAGAACAAATTAGAATAAAAAATATCAAGCAAGATGAATTACTACTTAATCTGAAAGACTGGGAATAGCTCATAATGGGAATTTTCTTCATAATTTCTGCCAGTTTGGGGAAGGTCTAAAATTTAGTTCACCATGTTTTCTCACTCATCATCATCATCATCTTGTTTAGAGAACCTTTAAATTGATATTCATCAAAACAATCTCTGCAGACACGCTGACACCTTATGAAGTACTAATTTATTTCCTTGCATAGCTAGCTGCCTAGAATTCATACCTTCAGTCTCTGCACTAGATATTTTTGTACCAAGAACATTTGTACCCAGATTGAGACAAGGTGTAAAAAATAGGTTTCTGGAGAATGGGAGGGTAGAACTAGCCCTTGCCAGTAATTTTTCTAGGATCTTAGAAAAAACAGAAACTCACATGGTGGTAGTGAATTTTATATAGATGAAACATTTAGATTATACATGAGCCAGCTAGCCTCCTTTCTCTAAGAAGCAAAGAAACACATGCTAATCATTTGCATAGAAGGCGTTCTATGGAAAAGAAAGGAAAGAGGATATAAAACTCAAACCAGTTGACTTATAAGTGTCCTTTCAGTCAACATGGATTAAATGATGTTAAAGTGCCTAGCACAAATGGTTGCTATAATCTTACGACAACACTTTGGTAGAAAAACACAAATAATGATATAGTGGGACATAGGGAAAAGGGTTTGGACATCAAATGAACTAAACTCCTAGCTCTACCACTTAATCAGTTAATTAGGGTGGTATTATATCCCTGGGAGAGGTGGCATTTGAAAATAGGGTATTTTGGGGTGTCACATTATTGAGGTAAAGGTAAGGGGATTCCTATTGGCATTTGGTGAGTAGGCTCGAGAGATATTCCATCCCTAAATGTGCAGTAGTAAAAATGTCAGTAGTACCTGTGGTGGGCTGCATGATCTTGACTGAAGATATTCATGTGCTAATCCCCAAAGCCTGTGAGTATGTTAAGAGGGACCTTATAGATGTGATTAGGATCTTGAGATGGGGAAAGTATCCTGGATTATCCAGGTGGACCCAATGTAAGCACAAAACTCCTTATAAGAAGGGGAGATTTGACTACAGAAGAGAAGACGACCATATGACAAGGAAAACAATGGAGTCATGTGGCCACAAGCCAAGAATGACCAGCCTCTAGATGCTGGCAGAGGCAAGGAACAAATTCTTCCCTGGAGCCTCCAGAAGGAGCCAGTCCTGCCCACACCTTGATTTTAGCCCCTCAAGACTTGTTTCAGACTTCTGACCTCCAGAACTATAATAGAATGTTTGTATTGTGTGAAGCCCTAAGTTTGTGGTAATTTGGTATACAATAACTAATATAGAATGTGTTAATTAGACTGATTTGATCATTCCACAATGCATATATGTATCAAAACACCATATTATACCCCATAAATACATATAATTACAACTTGTCAATTAAAAATAAAATAAACTTTAATAAATAAGAAACTAATATAGTATCCCTCATAAGAGACACCAAAATAAGCCTGGGCACACATCACACCCTTTCTGAACCCCAGTTTCATTATCTATAAAATGAGGATTATATCACCAAGCAGAATTGCTATAAGGATCAAGATCACTTAAGAAAAATACTTAGCATATAGCATTCATTAAATAAATGTTAGCTTTTTATTTATAAACATATCTTTCTTACATGGAAGTGTTTGGGGTTCATGGAAAACTTCAAAAAACTATTCTTCAATCAATATAACCTCCTTTAAATAGGGTGACAATTCAGGGAAATTACATGCAATTAATAGCAAAAAAAATATTACTCAAAAAAATATTGTCATAAAAATTACTGCTAGAACAGTTTTAATCTTGGGTACAACTTTGTGCCTATAAAATAAAATGTGCTTAAGAAGGAAAGATAACTTATGTAACATAGCCTATTTTCACAAAGCTTCATATTTCTGCCCTCTCCACACTCTTAAGACCACAGATTAAGTCATGCCTGCCCTTTTCAAGTCATTCCCAGGGATAAACAAAAAAAAAAAAAAAAAGAGGAGGAGGAGGATACCTTTGCCCTCGAAAAATGCTAAGTTTTCTTAGTGGAAAGTTTCCCACATCACTCTTGAGATGGAGGCTGATACAGCATTGCTGATAAGGGTCAAGCCCCAGACCCAGGAAACCTTACATTTCTCTCTTATCACAGGAAGCAGTGGAACTAGGCAATTTCCCATAGGTTCAGAGATCATGTTAAGATTTGCCACATATTGGCCCGCTTAGCCTAAGATATCTAACCACATCAGTAGTATCATTCAAAGTGAAAATCTTTTTATGGACTTTCTTATCAGTTCTAGTTCTCACTTTGCACACTTCTCTCACATTGCACTTTCCTAAATCTTTGTCATGACAGTAGACAGTCTGGGAAATAGGGGTGGAAAAAGACATCAAAGAATCATGTGCTCTAGACCTGAAGTTTTCTTTTTTAAAATACCGTGCCATGTCCCATAGGTAGGCAAGTAAAAGTTGTGTTCCTTAGTCTTGTGCTAAACTGTTTGTGTCTCACATCCCAATTGGCATGAAAAAGCAGTTTTCAGTAGGGAAGTACGATAAATGCTTTTTAAATTTTCTTTATTATAGACTCCCTTAATATGCTCAACCCTAATACTCAGGTTCCCTTCACCATATTTAGTCAATGAAAGCAACTCACTCAAGTTGATCCATAAATCACTAATGGGACTTGGAAGATTTTCATGATTAGCAACAGGAAATGGACAATTTCCCAGAAGCCCCATCCTCTCTGGAAGCAAGGGACAACGTGATGTATTATTTCTCATAAGCTGTTAGGGAACACCCCATACACAGTATCATTTCTATATTAACAAATGGCTTTTAAGACTGCTAGCAAAAACATGAAGCTCACAGCCTAGGCTCTCTAAAAAGGGAGACACATCCCACAGACCCAAAGGCCGATGCAGCTAAGAAGGGGTGTGTTCCAGAGAAAACCTTCTCCCATTGGACTTCAAAAGGGTCACTAATAGTCATCACAATCTGAATGTCAACGAGGCATGAGAAATGGGGTGCACAGAGAAGACCAGGAGAGAGTGAAGGCTGAAGCACAGCATGTGCAGAAAGAATGGTCAGAGCAGAGAGAGGCACATCTCTCCATCACCTACCAAGGTTAAGAAAAGTAATGCCTTTTGTCACGTTTGAGCCAGCACTCCCGAGAGCAGCAGTGAAGGTCTTGCTGTGTCCTGCAGAGAGAGAACATGAAGCCAGAGAAAGAATGTTAAGAAACAAAGAACTGGAACTCCACCCAAGGTGACTCTATATAACACTCTCAACTTTTGGTGACTATGAAACTAATATAGCAGCATCTTCTGACTTCTAGATTTCATGGTTTCCTGCATTCCCCAAAAGCCAGCACTGAAGGTGGATCACCTGTGTGCAGTCTCAATCCAGTAGTTGTTCTGGGCTTATATGCGATCTTGGACCACAACAAGAGGTGAACTGTTCAGGGAGGGAAGGATCCAAGAGAGGAAAGAGACCAGATGGCTCGCTGAGCCTCACCCCTCCAGGATCACTGCCATAACATGCAGTCACTGAGACCCTCACGCTTCCCTGAGTCACTTACGAACGCCACTTTTAGTTAGGAAGAGTAGATCATCTACTAAACTCAGTGTATTGGACTTTACTTTTCTAACTCTTAATCTTCAGGAAAGTTTTATTTACTAGTTTTGATCATTAATCATTAGGAAAATGTGCAAAAATTTTCCACAAAATCTCAAATTTATGCTATTTAAGCCTGTATAATATATATGTCTAGTTTTGAACTTAACTTTTAGTTTTTCCATTATTAAGTTCTTAAACTTTTTTTACTTTGATCTCTAACCTTGGGAGGTAATATTAGGCACTTCTGCAGAATAACAAACTCTGGTATGGCTTGGCATAAAATTTATTTAAGTATTGGGGAAAAAATGTCATCTTTAAAAAATTGTAACTCCCCCCACAGTATGTACTACACAGATACTAATTTTAAGGAATTAATCAAAATAATTACTCCTTAGCATGGTTCAGACTAAAACTATTAAACGGCATACTGTGATCTACTATAGAAATGGAAGAGGTTGGGCATTTTAATTCTGCTCCCCAACCTGTGTTGTATCAAAATCTTGAGCCATAGATATGTGAAATGGAATAAATATAGCTTAGATCTAGCCTATATAATGCTGTAAGTTAAATTTACAGATACTTTCCAATTAGTAATAACTATAAAGCAAGCACACTTTGGGCAAATACCTCCATTAGGATTGCTACACAGGCTTAGAAAAAGATATAGGCCAGGGGAAGATTTATAACATAAAAATAATTAATATTCACCATTAGTAACTTTTTTCAGGAAACATTATATAGGTATACAGGTGTAAAATGTAATGATAAAAATTGACTCAAGATAATATGACTTAAAGTCTATCTAATTTGCTTTTGCTTGGAAAAAGTGACTAAATAAAAGTAAAAAAGAAGAAATGAAAAGTACCTTTATGAATGTAAAGCACTGAATATGTAATTTGTTCCAGAGAAGCACACTTCGGGCTGTAACAAACACACAAACTTCCTAGAAGTAAAAAGGTATTTAGTAGAGTTAAAAAAAAATTCATCATAGATAAGTTTCCTAAGCCACTTAACCTTACTTCTTAACACTGAACCAGTTTATCAAAAATGCGTTCTCCTCTTTAAAGAAAGCTTCCAGTCTTGTTTATCTTGACTGAAAGGCAAAGTGTAATCTATCTTATGGGGCAACAGGACTAAATGTGGTGTGTGAGTCCAACCCACTCATATTCGGGTCACTGAAGATGCTGGCCCAAGGCCAAAGGAGAGCTCTTGGCATAGAGTGGCCTTTCCAGATAAGCACTGACCGCCTTCACTTACCCACCACTCCAGAACAGCCTCAGCCTTCCCCCCTCTCTCAATGTGTAAAACCATACATTGTCTCCAGCAGCTGTCCATCAATAGCCCACAAAGGAGGGCATTATGCTTAAACTGACACTTCTAATGCTAGTGTTTATGTGATTAACTGAAATAGGAGATTGGCGGGTAGAAAGCAACTTGACAAGGAATTAGGAAACCCGGTGTCTAGTCCCAGAGCTATTAATGATGTTGACTAGCTGTGAATTCAAGCACCACTCGAATTCAGTGGATTTCACTATTTCCTCTATTATACCCCACTATTTCCTTTATCAAAGAATCATGGTAGTGGGAAAAAAGCCCATTTCCCCTTAGAAAGCCATTCAAGGACATTTATAAACATTCTGTCATAATATCATCATTTGTGACTATTTTTAATGACAATTAAAACTACAATGTATGGTTAGAAGCACATTTTATTGCAATATCTTGAAAACAAAATAACAAAAAAGAATAACTTTATCAGATAAAATGGTAACAATTCTGTTACATATAAAATTACTGTTATGGTTACTAAGCACATAGTGATAACTTTTCTTTAAAATTATAGTAGACTCACTGGGAATAAAAGTAATCTATCACTAAAGCATAAACAAAATAATAATTATAAGAGTTACAAAAGTCTCATGTACCACTTTGACTGCTTTCATATAGTAAACATATTATCAGCAAAAAGCCACTGGTTTGCCCATTCTTTTATGTTTTATAATCACAAGAAGCAAGAAATTGCTTAAAAAAAAAAAAGATAAAACTTCAGACTCTCTAGGAACAAAGAAATAAAAATTAAAACAAGGCGCCATATTTTTCCTTTCAAATTAGCAAAGGTTTTAAAATGATAATGAATGCAGATTCAGAGTTGAGTGTCAGACAGGAAAGGAATGAGAATATTTTCTTTCCTCTCAATTCTTAGAAAAGCTGATTTATCCTCCTACTGTAAGAGACTTATGAGAAAAATCTATATGAACACATAATCTTAAATAATACACAAGTGGCCTTTCAACAGTAGCAACGCTTTTGCCCACAATCAAGCTCATGGGAACACCCATCATCCAGATTGTGACCTCCGATTCTTCCGAAGGTAGCCAACTGCAATTCTTAGGACAGGGGAATTCACGACGAGGATGCTTCCAGGAATATAATAAAGCCGAAAGGACAAAATAGCTCCCTATGGGCCAAGATGTGACAACTGAATGTCAAATTTTATTATATCATCATCACCAATGTAAAGAGTTAAAATAAAGTTCATAGAAGGCCTTGAGTATTTGCATGCCTCTCATGAACCATGTTTTCTGGCCTCCATGCTGGAGAAGAATTAAGCTATTCTGGAGGGAGCCATGTTTGGATTAGGCTATCTGCTTCCTTCTCCAGGCCTACTTTGCTGGAGTAGATTTTGTCTTAACAAAAGTAAAATAATCATTTCTGAAAAGTGATTCAGGAAATACATGAACTGATAACTTATTAGTCAAAAACCAAAAGGTTGCTTCCTCTGGCTTGTTTCATCTTAAATCTGGAAGCATCTCATTTGAAACAGGCTCATTTTTTTCTATTTCGAAGCTGACTGAAGAGTAAGGCTCATTTTCTACTCTTCCAGACATTGCTGAGAAAGGAAAAAACAGACTCTTTCACGTTTTATGCTAGATAAGCGTAACATTTGATTAAATAAGATGTCATAAATAGCCCATTTATAAGTTACAGCTGCTACCGTTCATGAGAAATTCCTGTGGGAATAAAATGAAAAGGAGTAAAAACCACACAGAATGAAAGCCTAAAATGATTGTTTATATCTGATAGATTTCAAACAAAGACCCAGAGAAAGATTTACCCTGCTCCTTCCACGTGAGCCCTGGATCCCACTCCATCCCTGCCTTCCAAGCAAATTCACTCTACCAGTTATTCCTCTCTTCTGTGTATTTTTCTTTTCCCTCTAAGTATATCCTGTATATATTGAGATATCCTAGAGTCCCTACCATCTTAAAAAATATTCCCTAAATCACACTTTCCCCTCTGGCTGCTGCCTCTCTCATGTCTACACGTGCTGCCATGACAGTTTCAACCCCCATATGCCACTTAACCCAGCACGATCACTATTTCACTTCAATTCCCCAACACAAACAGCTCACAGTAACCTCGTGCTGCCAGACCCACCTCTCACTACCTATTCGGTTAGCCACTGTCTCCTTTGTGAAGCTTCCCTCTAATATTACACTTGTTTTGGTTTTCCTCCTTTCTCCAAACATTGTTTTTTCCTTTTCCTTTGGATATTCCACCTAACCTTTATATATTTATGCTTCTATATCATATTCTTTTTTTTATTATTATTTCAGCATATTGTGGGGGTACAGATGTTTAGGTTACGTATGTTGCCCTTGCTCCCTCCCCCCAAGTCCGAGCTTCAAGCGTGTCCATCCCCCGGGTGGTGCGCATTGCACTCATTGTTTGTGTATATGCCCGTCCCCTCCTCCATCCTTCCCTCTCCCCTCTGCCCAACATCCAATAAATGTTATTCTTATATGTGCACTTAAGTGTTGATCAGTTAATACCAATTTGATGGTGAGTACATGTGGTGCTTGTTTTTCCACTCTTGGGATACTTAGTAGAATGTGTTCCAGCTCCATCCAGGAGTATACAAGAGGCGCTATATCACCATTGTTTCTTATAGCTGAATAGTACTCCATGGTATACATATACCACATTTTATTAATCCACTCATGTATTGATGGACACTTGAGTTGTTTCCACATCTTTGCAATT
>NW_012148841.1:3705232-3765125 GCF_000956105.1 Propithecus coquereli | reverse complement strand
GAGCAAACAGACAACCTACAGAATGGGAGAAAGTTTTCATGTACTACGAATCCGATAGAGGGCTGATAACTAGAATCTATTTAGAACTCAGGAAAATCAACAAGAAATAATCAAACAACCCTATCAAAAAGTGGGCAAAGGACATGAATAGATCATATTCTTAAATGTCTTCTCTTCTGACCCTATACCCCCTTCCCAGGCATTCATATGCCAGCTACATTCTGACAACTTTCACATTTACTCATTGCTAGTTCTGCCCCTCTTCTAAGCTGCAGATCTCATAGATAACATGCTCAAAACAAAACTCATGATCTTCCTTTCCAGGCCCCACCCAAACCTCTATACAACTGTTCACCTATTTGCTGATGCCAGAAATCTGAGAACCATCCCTTTCCATCAAATTTATAGCAAGTCTTCTTAGAGTTCCATCTCCAAAGCGCATCTCAAATCCATCTATTTCCCTCCAACTCCATTGCACATCCTAGTTTAAGCAACTATCATCTCAAACATTCACCTACATCGTCATCCTAACTGCTCACCTCCATACTTTTTGTCTTGCCTCAATCCATTCTTCACACAGCAGCCACAGTGAAATTTTAAAAATACATATCTATACATGTCATCGCCTGCTTAGAAAACTTCAGTGTAGGAGCATCAGTGGATACTAAAATCGCCAGGTGAATAGCTGTTAGGCAAAAGGATAGTCACACAGTGGGGCAAAGTGTCACCCTACAAATTACTAATTCAGAGGTTAAAATGTACCTTTACAAGGGACACACAGTGGTTACTACTTAACCAAATGACCAAACAGGGTTGCTAACAGTAGGACACCCTGACGTTATATGCCTTCTGATCTGATACAAATGACATTCACATCATCACCTATGAAGCATTCTCACTGAAAATGTTTAATCTGTGTCCAACTGTACTTTTAAAGAGTTGGGTGTAACTTCCAATTTATAGGAAATGTAGAGGATAGAGGAAAAGCTAAATGCCTATGAATGGAAGTAATCAGACAAATCCAGAATGTAGGACATTCCGTATGGCAAATGGCCTGGACTCTTCGAAATGTCAATGTTGTGAAAAGAAAAGGAAAAAAGGCAAGAGGCAGGATGTGGGGATTGTTACACATTAACATTAAAAGAGACGACAAAGATTTAATAAGCAAATGTAATACATGAATCTTGATGAGATCCTAACTTTAAAAGTTATATACATATGTATGTTTGCATACATATACATACACATGACATTCTTGAAACAATTATGGAAATTTGAATATAAATAAAGCTTATTAATGTAATTAATTTTTCAGTGATAATGGAACAGAGATTATGGAGAAGAGTGTCCTTAACCAAAGGAGGTACGTGAATCATCTAGTGGTAAATTGTTATAAAGTCTCAAAAAGAAGAAAATGATACCTATATATGGGGAGAATGATAAAGCAAACACTGTAAATGATATGATTAATTAAGTAAAAGGTACAACGATGTTGGCTCTATTTTTGAACTTTTTGGTGAGCTTAAACATTCTCAAAATAAATTGTATAATGAGAAAAAAAACTCTTCAGCGACTTCTCACAGCTCTTAGGATAAAATGTGAAATCCTCCCATGATCCACAAGGTCCCAGGCATTCTGGCCCCCACCTGCCCCTCCAGCTTTCTCTCGCAAACTCTCCTCCTTGCTTACTCTACTTCACTTCCACTGGCCTAAGTTTATACAATTCTGCAAGTCTCCCCTGAAATCTCACTTCCTTCCTTGAACTCCCCAGGACTAGTGTATGGAGGGACTCTGTAGCCAAGGGGACCTGGGCTGGACAGCAAAAATTGGGATGGATTATGCAGGAGTCAGGTGGGAAAGGGACTGATTTTTAGGACTAAGACAGAATAGGATGGAATGTCTTGGAGGGAAGAAACAAGGATGGATGAGCTGAACCAGAACAGTTAAAGATATGAGTATCTTCAATTAAACTTCCATCATATGCTCTCATGGCTTCCTATAATGCTCATTCATAATATTTATCATGATTCTATTTAAACACTATGCATGCACTTATGTCATGTCCAAAATGCACACCAAATAGCAACCTTTATACTAATAAAGATTAAGCCTGTTTTGTTCATTATTGTATCCCCAATACCTAGCAAACATTAAGTGCTCAATAAATGTTGGCTTAATGGAGAAATATTACATAATTGGCTTTAAAAGAATACAATTCTAGTCAAAGTACTACTCAAGTAGTAAATGTCCACTCCAGTTGGGAGATTACAATGGCTATTATATTTAGTTATCAGAGTTGATTATTTTGATGATTATTAAAGTAATGAGCAGTTTTCATTGAATGTAATCACATTCTTCTCTCATTTTCAGGTATTTTTTTTCCCCCGTTTTCTCTATGTATAATAAACAGGTATGAAGGAACAGAATATTGTATACTAACAACTTCATGTCAAGCTCTGCTTGTTAGACTGGTAGGTTTTAACATGGCTCCTGAAGCAGGTACATAAGTTCAGAACCCAAACACACCAGTAAGCCTGACACAGAAAGCATCACCATCACTGTATGCCAATTACTAAAAGATGGAGGTGAGAAACTGTAGATTGATTGAATACAAATTCATCCCCTGATTAGAATGATACAAATAATAACAATAACTCTGCTGACTGTGGCTCCTTTGATATAGACAACAAATGTATTAAATCAGTGGAAAATACAATTTGATATATGAAAATCCACGTTATGACTAATATAAGAATGTAGCCCTGTTACATTTCATTTTCAAAATCCATACAGCTAAATGGTGACTAAACTTTGTCTAGAACTCACAGACAGCTGAATAAATTGATAAATACAACACTGGTAGTACCTGTATGGTTGGTAAAAACACACAGAGTCAGGTGTTTGGATAATTTCTCTTGGTCTTGATGACAATCACATCCAAAGTTGACAAGTCTAAGAACATAAAGGATAAATTATCAAATGCATTTAAAAATATCCCCTCATAAAGGATGTAACTACTATAATATACCCACAGAAGTAAAAACACGTTCCTGAGAAATTTAAGTAGATAACTGTTTTTGGTTAATAAATTCAGTAATTAAAAAAATACTTGGTACATAAATGGCATTGGCCTGGCAATACATAAAAAAATATATTACTTTCGACTGACATTTTTATAAGTTTTTTATACTATCTTTCAAAAGAAACACAACTAAATGTTCATATATGATGAAATAAAGCTAGTGAAATATTTAACAGTTTAGGATTATCATTGCTCTAATTCAGGAAGACTTTCATTTCTTCTACACATTGATGGCATTTTGTTTTTCAAAAGTGTCTCATGTTTTTACTACATGTAAAGTAATCTAGAAAAGAAAAAGCCTTGCCTTTACTGTAAAAAAGGAAATCCGAAGAAAGTAATGCAATAGACTCAGCTGAACTACAAGTGTATTGACCTATGACAGCTTCTTTGGTGGCTACAAAAAAGGGTTTTGAGGCTTGATTCTAAACATAGCTAGCTCTCTGACTCACTGAATTTCATAGGAAGAAAAGCATATCCATACATAAAAATGAATGAGATGCCCTACATAAATGGATGGCTAAGGAAATCAAAACAATTGACTCTATGAAAATTCTGTGTTCATTCTTGATAAAATTGTTTATATTCCCTATAGAGAACAAGAGTATAAAAAAGATATAACACACAGAATATACATTTATCTGCATAGCATGGACTAGGAATAAATATAATCATTTTGCCCACAAGGATCTATAAAAATCAGTAACAATCTATAAATAACTTACTTAAATCCTGAGTCACTTAATGATATGTCCAAGAGTGCTTCAAACTGTCAAAAAAATCAGTAGAAAATGAACCAAAAAAATGACATTAAGTGATGACAGTTCTGACAACCAGAGCAAGCCTGTCAGTGCTGTGCTTGCCTAATGATGAAAAGCCCATTTAGCCATCATTATCTTTAGAAGTCATACCCCAAATTCACAGCACAGAAAATCCACTGGAAATATTCTGGAGTTTGCATACAATCACAAGCTTGATGTATATTTATTTCTTAAAGGGCTAATGCTTGGCAATCTTTGGCTTAGATTTGAATATCATAAATGTCACATAATAGGCCAATTGGAAGCAGTAGCCTTTTACAACATAGATGACCACCTAAAAAAGGAAGGAGGGATGGGAGGGAGGGAGGATTGACTGGGTGTCTTTAGAAGAGTAGGTAAACCAACAAAAGGGCAGGAGAGGCAAATGAAATTCTTGTAATGGTATGATAGCAATCTGTATTAGATTCCAACATTAGTCCTACTCAAGAAGAACAACAACATACTGTCCATCACAGATAAAGATATTAGAGACTCCTCACAACAAGGCTAATGTTCCAAATAGCTTTTTCAGGAATAATGCTAGATTTTTACTAATTAAACTATACTCTCTCATTGGCTTTTCTTCTTTATTCTCAAATGCACCCTCCTCACAAGTCCTTTTGGGTCAAATAACTTGCAGCCACTTAAAGCTATCTATTATAAATAGACCACATGTATTACTTTCTACTACTCCCCACTTACACTTGTTTCTTTAATGTGAGGCATTCAGCTAGTGGAGATTTCCTGTGTGTGTTCCAATAACCTATATGATTTGAATTTGTTACAGAGTTAAAGAATGAGAAGGCAAGAACTATTTTACTTGCTCATAGAAGTGGATAACATATCAAGAACGCTAAGATGCTGTTTATGATAACAACTCTCTTAAAAGGGAGCAATGTGTTATAAAATTTCCTGTAGCCCGATCATTCTCTGGACTTACCATTAAGTTAAAGCTCTCATCAGCATAAAACTGGATGCATTTTAAGATACTCCTCGATTTCTAAAAGAGAAAACAGAATGACATATTAGCAAAACAAAACAAAAATGCTAGAAAACAAAAGAAAAGGAAGCAATCAAGAAGCAAACAGTAATGCAAACCTTTTCATTATTTTTAATAAACCTTCATTTACTGTTCATATCAATGAAAATGTAGTGATTAATAAATTACAGTAATGATAATGTCAAATCAAATTATTCCTATAACAAGGAATGTCCATGGACTAGTTCTCACCTTCAGGTCAATGTAGTATAATCTCTGCTCTGACATATCCCACTGAGCCCAAACAAAATCCTCAGCTATTCTGTCTCTTGAGAGATGGCTGAAATTTTTAATCACCTAAAGGGGCAAAAAAAAATTTATAAATAAGTAACTTTTAAAGGAGAACATATCTGGAATTCATAATTATTTTCCATATATATTTGTATGATACATGTAAATATTTCCATAGTTTATTTTTAGCACCTCCCCCAACTTCAACACACATACAATCTTTCCAGAAAAGCTTTAAGGCATCATTTCATTACTTACTCTTCCCAAACACTCTACAATATACTATTTTATTCTTGTTCCTAGTTTGACAGACGGGCTGGTGCTGTTGAAGGCAAGATCACACCTCCCACAAGTCAACAGCTGCATTAATAGAAGATTCAGAACTTCTTAGTCTGTAAATAACCCTCTCAGTCAGACCTCTGCAGCCAAGAAGACTTCACTACTTCAGACAGAGGCTATAATGCCTGGGAGTAGAAAACTCAGGCCTGGGAGTAGAAGTACTAAGCAATGAGCCCAGTTTGACCATAAACCATCCATGTGGCTTCGGCCATGCTTCTTACCTTCATGTCTTCCATAATGAGTATGATGATATTCCCCATCTCTCAACAATACTTAACTACTCATCCTTCAAGACCTGACTTAGGCATTGTTTTCCTGTACAAAGCTTTCCCTCACCTCCCCAAGGTGAAGGCAAAGCTCCTCACCTCTGTATTCCTAGGGTGCTTTGTCATGCTTCTATTACAATTACATTTTAATTAGTGCTGTAAGTCTCCCCCAGTGAGTGTACAGCACCTTTCTATTTTCAATGTCTTGATTGTTTCTAGCATATAATAGTATTCAAGGAATGCTTGTTCAAAAAAAAGAAAAATGAAATAAGGTATGCAAGAGTAAATTGCCAAGCATATTACACATGTGAAATATTTGTTTACTAAGTAACAAAATCAAAGAACTTTAGAACCTTAGAATCACGACATTCCAGAAACCATTTAATGCAACCTCTTTAGGGGTGAGAAAACCGAGGTCCAGAGAAGTCAGATTAGGCTGCATACTCGGGTCAGCATGGCCTGGAATGCCAGGGTCCTGGCACCCTGCCAGTGCCCTTTCAGTACATCAGCTAACCTCAAAATAACTTGACAGAGAATTAGGAATTTACTTTTCCTCCAAATGCTTATTAAGCAAAAGTAATCTACATTGAGATAAATGAGTGAAGAATGAAGACAGGTAGAAAAAATAAGGGGGAAAGGGAATGCCAGGATGGTCCATATTCATGCCTAAACCCTCTCTAATCCTAAAAGGTTTCTCCACCAAGGCTCACTTGGAACGTGCGGCAGCCGCACAGCATAAAGGAATAATGGGTTATCTCTCTGTTTCTTGCTTGCCCAGGTCCATTACATTTAGGCCAGAGGAAAGTGATGCTAGAGAAAAGATCCAAGAGTAGCTGTCTGTAAACCTTGGAAAATCCTTCCACTTTTCCGAAATGTGTTGGGTTGGGGTAGATAAAGGCATATGCTGACAAAAACATGGGCATCAAATTGTGGCACACTCAGGTTCAAATCTCAAATTTTTCCTCTCTAGCGTCACCTCACCTCTGTGAGTCTTGGTTGCTGTCTTCTCTGTAGAACTAGGGATAATTGTAATGCCACCTCTATCGTGCAGGGATGTTGTGAAGAGTATGTGGAATTGCATATCGCTGTAAGAAGCTGTCATCCAAGTCTTTAAGAATGAGGGCAGAAGTGCTTCTTTCTTGGAAGAGCACGCATGAATAAAGGAATGCTGAGGCTGTACCATCTTGGCTGGCAGAATCCTTTCTGGGGTGCTGACAGGTATCCCCTCACTCTTCCCACTGTGTGTCTATCTCTCTCTCTCGTCTCCCAAACCCTCTTCTTACTAGCCAGTCCTCTGTCTACATTCATTCCCAGTTCCTGACCCCAACTTGTTTATTCAACTCTCTCTTCTAAATTCTCCTCACTGGCCCTGGAATTTAGCCTTGGTCTTTCCTCTTGGGGTCTTCTGATCCCTGGCCCTGTCCCTGGGGCTCCCATCCACTTAGCCACTGGTGACCACTGGTAGCCCAGAGCTCCAGCCACACACTTTCTTCTGGCAATTTTCCAGCCAGGCCTCTTGATTTGAGACTTTCAGTAGCCAGTACATAATTAATAAATGCCATTTTATGTTTCAATTTTGTTCATATAACTTTAAAGTTAAAATTTTCAGGAAAAGACTACTTTGATGCAGACTAAATATTGAAGAAAATCATTTTAATATCAATAATATACTAATATCTTAAATTACCAAGAAAAAAACTCAGAAAAATAGATAAGGATATAACTAAACAATCTTTAGAAAGCAGATTAAATAGCAATACACATGGGAAAAGATGCTTAAATTCATTAATATTAAGAGAAATATAGACTAAGATAATAATAAGGTATCAACTTACGCCCAAATTGGAAATTTTTGAAAAGGTGAATACACTTACTAATGGTATAGCTAGAAGGAAAGGGTACTCTTATATTTTTCTTGTAAAATTGTCAATTGTTACAAGTTTTTTGCAAAGTAGTCTGGCAAAATCTGTTGAAATTTATTAAGTACGCATACCCATCAACCCAACAATTTGTCTGAGGAGTTAGCCCAAGGAAATATATATACCAAAACATAAAGCTATATGACTAAAAATGTTTGGGATGATTTACAATACAAAAACAAAAAAAATGGGAGTCAAGTGAACATCCATCCACAGAAGAACAGTTAGGAAAATGTGGATATTTACACCGGGGACTATTACGTACTTCTAAAGAGAATGAATTGGAGCTACTCTAGTTGACTTGTAGGTAATTCACGAAGTTGAATGGAGTGAACAACAAACCCACCCCTTGGTGTGTCAGAGGTGGGAGTAGGAGATTATGTCAGTATGGAGAAGAGTATAACAGGATATATTCCAGGTTGTGAATAAAAGTTAGAGATAAAAAGAAAAGGGAGATGTGGAATACAAGCAAAAAAAGGAAAAGAAAATGATATTATACAAAACCTCAGCATATCTGTTATGATCCCATGTTGTCTATCTGTATATATACATAAAAATTAGAAAAAACAACCAATTAGTTATACCTCTATTTAGTAACCTGTAGGGATACTCCTGATATATTAAGTAAAAAGCAAACACAAAAGCAGGTAAATGTATGCATTATGATTCTCTTTTGGTAAAAACAATTGAATCCCCATATATGTGCCTCTAACCTCGCACAGGTTTGCACGAGCAAGGTAAAAGTGAGGAAAGACCCACGCAGGCTGGGGGCTGAGGTAGAGATAAAGGGGGTAATTAACTTCATATATATTTCTATCATTTCACATGTTACAATGGCAAGTCTATAATTTGAATGACATCAAATATAGAAAACGTTATGTATCAACAACATGACTCTATCTTTAACCGTCTAGAAATGTCGCTCTTTGTGGAAGAAACACTGAAGCAAAGGAATTTCAAATCTTTACCACTCTATTTCCATCTTCTTGGGTGACTTGGATACGGTATTTCTCAATATCTTTTAAAAAAGAAAGAAAGATAATTTAACCTTCAGGAAACACATGAGTACTCTTTTCATCTAACAGTTATAAACAAATTTTTATAAAAGCAATGCAGATTAAACAACTGGCTGCAAAACAATATTATCACAGACAGTAATCTCCTGATAGAGAAAAGAAAAAACTACCTTTTCTCCATCCTCCCTTTACAATCTTTTACAGTGCTGCTTTCACAGTGGAGTCAATTCCCGCATTTACTCTGCTTCTCAGTATCAACAATACGTGAAGCATTTAGCACTTCTGTTCCCCAAGTTCCCTCAGTAAGCCATTTGCCTGCCTGATGCTATCAGTCTTGCATAGGGCTCATTTAGCAGAGTTTATCTTCAACTTCCAGATACCAAACACTTGTTTGTATGAACATACCAGACAGACAACTCATTACACAAGGTATCTGGGGGAGACATTTTCATAGGGGGTCAATTTCACACTAACAAAACCCTGAAAACTGAGTCACCGTGTAGATGGTCCTTTTCTATCAGTAACAACTTAGATTCAGGCATACTTACCTCCTGCTGGTTGGTTCCAGTTACAAAAATGTGAGAAAGAAAATTGAACAAAATTGACTGAATACAAACCTAACCCCTCAGGCCTGTCCTTCCAACTATAAACCAGCAGTTTCATCTTATGACATGAAAGACAGCTTACTAGATAAGCTCACCAGTGAATTTTGTCTTTTCCTCCCTCCCCAAACTTAAAAACATCATGTTCCAATCTTATTTGCCTCTATCTGAATTTGCCCAAGTTAGTATGTATTCTCGAGTTCTGCCATGGAATTGTCCTAGCTAGTAAAACTTTCCCCTCCTCTTGATCCAAGCCTCTCTCCTTATTATCATAGTCATCCACTGTGACAGATATCCCAAGGGAGGATGGAGTAAAGGAAAATATGACCTGTGCAACTGTTCTACAAACATCCTACCATGTGACAAAGTTGAAAATTTATGTATGCAAGAGCCCATCATTCTCAGGATGAGGAAACAGTGAAGCCTGAGGAACGACACTTGGGGGCCGAAGGAAAAGCTTTTCCCTAGTAATTCCAGGTCTCAAATGGACATCAAAGGTCCGTGGACCCTTGGCAATGGCCAGTGGACAATTAGAAGATTCAATCATGTCCCACACTTTACTAGGACACTATGTGGCATTCATGAAATCCCCATACATCACCCAAAGATACACTTACATTTCTCTTCTGAAATCAGTAACAGATGGTTCTCTGGAAGAGGACGGCTTTCAACATATGGGTAGAGGAACTGTGGAAAGGAAAGTAATCAAAATTATAAGCAACTCCCTTGCTTGCACAAATATTTCAGAAGGCGTGTATGATCACTGTACTATTACTACCACAGAAGGAACTGGGAATCACAAAATAGTTAGAGGAATCACATGCACACACACATCACAGGTCAAAGCAAGCAGGAAAGGAGAACACTTTCAGGACCTCAGTTTTCCAGGGGAAAATTGATGTCAGGTGCAGCACTGTCATCATTCATTTAAATAGTAAGGCTCAAGTTGAAGCTATTTCTAGGGGTGGTCTTCCTATTTGGAATATTTGATTCTGTGCCAATCAGAAACAAGGCAAACAACATTCATACAGAATGTTCTATTTCACACAAATAGAATGCTCTATTACAAACACACACCTTATATGTACTAGGTTTAGTTGCACAACAACTAAACCTAGTATATAATTTGAGACCCAAATAACACTTTCCCCACTACAACTTCCAAAGTCCCACAATCCAAGAGACAAAGCACAACATAACCTGGGACTTTCCAAGAAAGGACAGTGAGTCATGGTGCGGCACATGGTCAAGAATTTACAAGCCTCAAAGCACAGAATGACTGCCACTGGGAAGACAAAGCTTAATCCACCCCATTCCTCCTTCTGGGTGTTCTCCTACACGGGCCCGCCACTATGTGTCTGCCCACAGGACAAAGCAGGCCGCCAGCAACTCAAGGCCTGACCCTGTCAGCTGTGATAAGGGAAAACTGGTCACGGGATGACTCCAGTAACTTAATTCTGCCATCACCGAAAGGGTGACCATAAATCAGTGGTTTCATTTTGTGGTATGAAAGACCAGTAAATTTTGTTCTTTTTCCCCCAAAACTTGAAACCGTTATGAAAGGACATAATTTTTTATGTTCCAATTTGACAGTCAGCAGCTTCACTAAAACCAGAAAGATTTATGATAAAACATGTTACCTGGTATGCTAGATTTTCATAATAAGTTGAAAATAGAACTGGTCAATTTTTTTTAGTATTTATAGTCAAGTTTCCCTTTTAAAACTGAAAAACAAAATATTAACTATATACCATTCTTCATAGCAGTAACATCAAAATTGTAAAAAAGAGAGCAATGCAGAATTCAGCTACAAAAATAATATAGAATTATTTCAAGATTCGTGAAGTTGTACACATCAAATAAGATACTTTGTGTACTGGGGTTGAGGAAAAGCAGACGAGTGACACCGTATATATGACAAGAGAGCAAACGCTCAGTGCCTCAAAATAAGGAGGTGCTCCTCCAGAAGAGGTGGGGCCTCCCAGGCTTGCAGAGGCGGCAGGGCACGCCCGCTTAGGAAGGAGATGTGGACTGACGTGCTGATAAGCAGCAACTGCCAACCTCTGGACCTCTTAGTCTTTGTGTGTCAATCGGTGAGAACAGTTCTAGAAGTCCGATTTACATGGGTGCTGTTTTTGTGTTCTGAGGTGGCCCTAGAGCAAGGCCTAGAAGCCAAAAAATAAACAGACAGGCTTGAGACACAGCTCTCCAATAACATTCAAGGCGATTTTTTGCATTGTAAATAGGAATCTACACAGATTATGTTTATTTAGGGAAATATTTATCTTCACAAATACGGAGCTAGACTGAGAATTAATATTGCGGTTTGGGGGGTATGTAGTCTAGCTGTGTGGAAAGGTGTGTAATTTCCCACTGAACTATCTGGAAGATGCACCTCATGCTGGGCCACGCACCACTGTCCTGCTCAAGTTCCTTTGTGAAGGCAGTCAGCCCGCACACGACACTTAGGGAAATGTGCCACTGAAGATCACCACGGATTTTTTGGTAAGATAAAGGAGATGGACCCCAGGGCAAGACCAAACTCAGTGGGCAGTGGATGGCATCTCTCTAGGAGGAGGAGGAGGGAGGGATAGAGAAAGGAAGAAGCTGGGGATTTGCCACGCATGGAGATTTGGAGGAGTTTCTCTCTCCAAAGGCACAGACATCAGGAGCAGGGAGGAGGGCTAGGAACCGAGATGGGTCCACAGAATGAGGACAGGTTTTACTTTATTTGGATGGGGACTTTTTCTTTGGCCTACAGATGCTGCCATGTGTCATGGACTTTTCATATTTTTTAACTGAGATAAAATTCACATAACATAAAATTCACTGTTTTAACCACATTAACATATACAATTTTGAGTAGTTTTTAATGTGTTCATGTGTACAACCATGTACTTTTAAAAACTTTCCCTTGCTATGCTCTAATTGCCTTTAGTTGTCCCAAGCATTTAGTAATGTCTCCACTGTCTACACAGCCCTAGGTGAAGATGCTGAGGAAGCCAAAAGAACAGGCCAGAAAATGGATGTGTGCTCTGTCCCCATCACCCCTGCACTGATGACAGTGCAGAAGGAGTCACTTCCTGAGGTGCGAGGAAGCAGCTGGGAGCTTCAGGCCCAGCCCCGTGTGGAAGGAGGAGCAGCCCACAGCAGGGCCGGGGCGGGGGAGGGGTGGCGGACATGCACAACTGGAAGGACGGGCTGACAGTGGAGGATCCAGAGCAGGGGAGAGACGGCCCCTTCTCCTCACACGCTGGAAGAGGGAGGCCCGTCAGCTGGTGCTGGGAGTAGGTTAGGGCAGAAGAGGCAGATGCGTTGGGTAACACAATTTGACTCCAGGTAAACCAGAAGAAATGATGTTTTGACCCTGTAGCAAAATGTGAAATCAGGTGAAGGGAAACGATGCTGTAGCACTGCACACCACGTGTCGTCTAGCTGTGTCCTGTAAAGCCACCACGACACTGTATACTGAACCGCTGCTAGGGGAGATGCAAGGGGAGCCAGTCATAATCCACAAAGACACAATCCCAAATGTCATAATCCCAAATATTGCAATCCCTAAAGTCTAAAATCCCCCAAATCACAATCTTGACAAAATCAAAATCTCAAAAATATAATTATGGAAAAAATAATTTTAAAAATTATTTAAAAGGTATTCATTAGCCAGGTGCAGTGGTACACACCTGTAGCGCCAGCTACTTGGGAGGCTGAGGCAGGAAGATTGCTGAGGCCAGGAGTTCAAGACTGACCTGAGCAACATAGCAAGACCCCCATCTTAAAAAAAAAAAAAAAAAAAGATATTTTACATTTTTAAAAGAGGATTTATCTGAGAAACAAAAACACAACAGAATACTTCATAGGTCTATTTACACAATAAAATAGGCAATAACAACATACATATGTTTTGCAAGCATAAACACTCGGGTATACTATCTATCTTGTGATTGTGATTTTTAGAACTTTAAACATCAGGGATTTAGACTTGGGATCTTGATATTTTGAAATTTCAACATTTCAGATTATGGCATTCAAGATTGTCTTTTGGGATTATGATAGAGACCCATATGAGGATAGGTTCCAGCAAGCCTCTGGTCACAACATTCTTCTCAAGAGATCAATACATAACCTTGTTTCATGTATGTTTTGACTTAAAGACACTTCATTTAACATATATTTTTGATTTGCTTACATTGAACTCATGGCCAACAGCGCTGTAACTCTTGCCTGAATGAAGCTTATCTAACATACATGTTTTCTCCGTAAGGCACATCACAGCTTTCTTGTACTTAGGAACACTAGACAGCACTTCAGCACTGCACTTGGGGGCCATTTTAAACATAACGGGTGCGGTGTGCACCGTTTGGGGGATGGACACGATTGAAGCGCTGACTCGGGTGGGGCAAGGGCAATATACTAACCGAAACATTTGTACCCACATAATATGCAGAAAGAAAAAAGAAAAAAAAAAAAAAAAACGAAAAACAGTGAAACCACCAACAGCGCAAAAAGTTGAAACATGGCACTAGACAATGAAAACACCACCTGTTTATGGTATAAAAGCTAAAACAAGAAGGCAGAGTGCTTTCTTACAAATAAATTCTAGTGAGTAGAATTTGCAAATATGGACTCTGCAAATAATGAGGACTGACTATATCTACTCCACCTGCATTATACATGCAATGTTTCTGTATCAACTCATGAAGTTAATAAATTTGGGGATTAAGTCATTTAATCATAGATAATCTGTCAACCATTTTAAAGCTTACTTTAAATGTGTTTTAATATTCTACATTATATCATAAAATATTATGTTACTATCAGACAAACAATGGTATAATAGTCAGAAGAGCCAGAGTTGGGTTCTTAATTTCCATGTTTGCAAAGGAAATGCTAATACTTCCAGCTGGTACCCATCCTACAAGATTGCTTTGAGGATTAAATGTGATAATGTGTGTGAAAATACTTTGTCAACACCATTTCCTCTAGGTTTCATGCCTTTGGAATAATGAGATAAGTGCTAAATAACCATGCTTACTTACCTGCACCCAAATATAGCTATCCACTGCTTTTAGAACCTTCACATTGTTAACAGGGTGGATTTCAACTAACAAAGTTAAGCACTTTGATCCTGCGGAGAAAAGGAGGCTTTTAGTAATGAAGATTAGAACATCACACAGTATCTTTTCCAAAACAAGTGGGAAGAGGAATTCCCGGTAAATCCTACTATACTGACTTTGTAGCCAACAAAACAATTCTACCATCATCACACATTCCCTCTAGGTGACTTAAACTCAATCTATTCCCAGTTCCACTCTCTAGGGATGTTTGGTGACTCCAGGACCCCCAAAAAGCAATTAGCCCAGCAAAGGACCTGCCTTCCACACCCTCAGGAGCCTTGAAGCTGCAGTATTTTGTTATGAAAACCACAGGACATTCAAGAAATGCAAACATAAAAAAGGAAGTCTCTGAGCAACCCTGGAAACAACAGCACATACCAGGGAAAGCAAATGTCAGGTTACGAGAATTCCTAAGTTTACGGAAAAGCATCACATTTAAAACACAGTCGCTTCTGAAATAGGTTACCGTATATGACTTTGTTCTTGCCAGCAATATGTGAGAATGCCTGACAGACTGGATTCTAATGGGGATCATTTTGCCCCTCAATTATCATGATTCTACAATTTGCAAATTGGGCATGTCTGAACATTGAAAATGTAAATGTGTTAGCTGTTATATTAGTTATTCCACAAGAAGAGGTACTTTTCTTAAAGTTTGACACTTTGACTTATAAGTTTGACTTTGACACTTCTTAAAATCCAAAATCGATACAGAAAACACCCTGAGGGAGAAGTCAATGTGCATGGAGTGAGGAACAAGTTCCCACCCATCCCTCAGCCATTTTTAGTAGAGCTGCACAGGCCCTCTGGGCTTCTCAGTCTAAACAAACACAGTTCAATTCAGCGTCACTCCAATTCTGCAGCACAATAGCAAATATTGCTTGTGTATGAAAATATAAAGATATTTCTGGTGAACATGTTAAGGCTGGCAGTACCTATCAGTAGGACAGGAACTGGGTTTCCCTCAGGGATGGTGGTAGAGCACTGATAATGAACCCCTTATTTCCTTGGTGTCACATCTGAGCAAATGTCACAGAAGATAGCATTTAAGAAGTTGTCCACGGACACAAGCTAGAATGCAGTTACCACAGATATCTAAATTTAGAACAAAGTTCCCCCTCCCCCAAGATTTAACCATAGAAAAGAAGTAGTTGCCTTTATTTGAGCTCTTATTAAGACCCTCAGGCCAGGTGCAGTGGCGCATGCCTGTAGTCCCAGCTACTTGGGAGGCTGAGGCATGAGGATCACATTAGCCCAGGAGTTTGAGGCTGCAGCGAGTTATGCTGATTCCACCGTACTCCAGCCTGGGTGACAGAGTGAGACCTTATCTCTAAAAAAATAAAATAGAAAGACTCTACTATGATCAGGTGCTCTCTCAATGACTATTTTGAAAAATAACGTATAATTTGGGGATGGCACAGCAGCCTAGAAATTAATCAATGCCTGTTTTCAGTATGTAAGAAAGTAATCGGACAATACTGCTTTATTTAAAAGAAGGGCAAAAAGATATATTAATAGGACAATTTCTGGAATATGCCCTAACAATTGTGAGGACTGGATATCTCCAAAAACATGCCTTTCAAATATTACAATATTTGTTGTCTTGAAAAGGTGAGACAGTGAGTGAGTTATGTGGAATCACAAACATACAACTATAGAAAAAATGAAAATCAAATGTCTGGTAAATGGGTACTTGTGGCTTAGGATGAAAATCCTTGTGACAGAATCATACACCCAAGGTAAAGGCAAGGCGACTTGGAAATCTGCTTGACGACTCAAAAATGGCTCCAGGAATAAGATAGACATTGGTGTAAAAGATACTCAAGAAGAAAAACAGAAATGTTCTGTGAAAGGTGGGGTTGGGGGGGAGCAATTTTCCTTATTATGTTAAGTGTGTGTGACTAAATTAATATATTAAATAATATAAGCTGATATTATTTTATCTCTTGCCCTAAAAGTTCATATATTCCAACTTGGGAAAAACAACTTTTGATGGGGGACAGGGAAAACTTCCTCACTGGAAAAATAAGGAATTGCCATATATTTGTCCTTTTTAGCACGAATTTCTATCCAAGTAAGATAACTGGCTATCAGCTAAATTTTCTTACCTTTAAAATGGAAGGATCTTCAAGGGCAGAAACCATCTTGCTACACCAATTTTTCCCTTCTATAGTACAGCCCACACATTTAACTAACTAGCATAATTCCTATTTGCAAAGAGTAAACCTTACAAGTAGGAATTGCTCTCAATAACATACCATATGCTTTCACAGTGAAACAGGAAGCATTCAGGATTAGAATTCTAGAGACAATTCCAGTTTCAGCTCTGCCACTAACCTCATATATACTTTCTAGCAAATCGTCAAGCTTTCCTAGGCCTGAAGACCTTCTTATTAAAAACAAAAAAACAGGCTACAGACCAGATTATTTCTACAATCACTTTCAGCCATAAAATCCCACGATTCCATATGAAGTGCTAAATTAAGAATATAGAGAATAAAGTATCGGCGGATTCTGGGAGGGCATCACTGAAGGGGAAGACAGGGCCCAGAGGGTCTGGATACCATGGGAAGGAGAGCTAGCAGGATGCAGGCACAGGGACAGATGTGACACGAGGAGGACAGAGGCTGAGCAAAAGAACCCGGCCCTACACAGGTAAAGGTACACGTTGTGAAATGGTGACAGGTTGCAGGAGTCCGGTGGGGCTGGTTCTGAAGGAGCTCTGGCTACTGGAGCTCCTGAAGCAAACCACAGCTCCACGGAGCACCTGTGGCACTTAACTGTCCTCAGTGGCACATGGAAGCGGTGGAGAATCTCAGTGGCAGCGGGCCCTGGACACATGTGGTCACCCCAATTGCTGCCCAGTGGAGATCTGCTGTGCCTTGTGGCAACCGAGACTCCCAAGAGGCAGAGGGCAAAGGGGGGCTTCCTGTGGAAGGCCATTTTCTAAATAAAGCATTAACTGCCACAACAGAGAAGCACTGCTGATAAAAACTACGTTGTAAAGTATATGGATCACAGAATCCTACTTTGTTTAAATGAAAAATGTTATAGTTTGTCTCATTTGCAACAGAAAAATCCCATTTTAAGCAGAGTGTTAAAACACCTGAGGCAAACTACATTTTATAATCAAATGGCTTATAAGGTCCTTCATGGACAGATGAAATAAACATTTCCAATATAATTGTTCAAAGGACAAAAGATTATAATAGATCTTATAGTGCTTTCTGATTGCATTGTATCTGAAATCTTAACTGAATGAAATGAAACCTTCCCATGATGAGCGATACCTTCCATGCATTGATGACTCCCAAATATGTATCTCTAGCCCTAGCCTCTTACCTGAACTTCTGACTCATATCCAAATTACTACCTCGCATCTCCACAGGGACATCCATTAGGCATCCCAAACAGACACGTCCAAAACCAAACTCTTCTTTCCTGCCCCTCCCATCCACACACACACACACGCCCTTGCCTGTTCTCGTCAAAAAACCTTGGATTGAGTCATCCTTGACTTGCCTCTTTTTCTCATGCTTCTTTCAAATCCAGCAGTGAACTTTGACAACTCAATCCTAAATATATCCAAACACAACCACTTATTCCTTGCTCCGCTGCCCTAGTCCAAGTCACTGGACCACTGAAACAGCTGCCCAACCACTCCCTGCTCTCCCCTTGCCCTCCTGCAGCTATTTTCCACACAGCTATGGCAAACCTTTTGCAAAGTCAGTCAGACCACTCCCCTGCTAGGAATCCACATAGCTTCCCGTCTTGCTCAGGGTGAAGGCCAAGTCTTTGCAGTGGCCTCCTAGGGTCTAGGTGGTCTGCCTGCATCTCACGCCCCTTTTCCTTGGGCCTCAGTTCCCACCACTCTGCCCCTTGTTCAGTGCACTCCAGCCTCACTTACCTCCTCGCTGACTTTGAACAGGGAGTCTACTGGGCACAGTCCTGCCTCAGGGCCCCTGTGCTGGCCATCTGCTCCGCCAGAAACATGGTTCCCCCAGAGCCACGTGCTTGCTTCCTCCCTTCTTTCAGGTCTCTGTTTACACACTCACCAATGTTGTTTCCCAGGATCATCCCCTGAATAAACTAACTGCACTCAAATCCTTGCCTCAGACTCTACTTGTGGGGAGACCCACACTAAGACAAGAAGTTATCTCAGGTGACAGGATTACTCTAGGATCACTCCAGCCAGAGGTTGGCCTGAGGGACTAGGGAGAATGAGACAGGGAAGAAAAGTACACCAGTAAAAATGGGGGATTATCAAATTAGTGATCACCTTGGATCTTAAGCTGCTTGGAGTGCCCCTCAGAATTATCCACTTTAGGGATGGAAAGGGGGACCATTTCTCCTTCAGCTCCTTGCCCCCCATTAGTCATGGGTTGCCCTATTGGGCATCATGCCCAACCACACTTCCGGGTTGTACGTGTGTAGGTTCTAAACAGATTTTCCCAAGGGCCTTAGGCAGAAAAGAAGTAGGTAGGGCACTGAGGTCAGGCACTATCAATTTACACCCAGGAAGGGCTGGTTCTCACCATAGTGGTTGGCATAAAAGGTGAGCTATGATGTAAAGCTATGAGGTATCTGATACAATAATAATGTTCATACTAATTTTTTTTTTTTTTGACACATGGTCTCGCTCTGTCACCCTGCTAGTTAGAGTACAGTGATGTCATCATAGCTCACTGCAACCTCAAACTCCTGGCCTCAAGTGATCCTCCTGCCTCAGCCTCGCAGAGTGCTAGGATTACAGGCATGAGCCACCGCACCCAGTCCATGCTAATGTTTTTAAAGATGTAAGCAGATAATCTCACTACAGATACATCAAAATTATAAGACTGAGGATGCACATCTAAATAGAATATAGGGTTTAATCAAATAAAACTTAAAATTGGTGTGAAAGTACATTTTATAATCACCGATGATCACTGTTCTGTGTGACAATCAGCCATAGATGGTAAATATCGCAAAAAATATAGTTACTACTGGGTTTACCAGAGTAAAGAATGTTCAAGGCTGAAAGCAGTAAGACACAAGAACAACTGGGCAGCACAGGGAGCCACCTGAGGTTCTGTACAGAGGCACAGCCTGTCTCAAGGAACGTAAGTGGCGAGGCTTTTTCCCTTCTTGGATAAAGGGGTTCATCAGCCCATCGGTCAGGGCCATATCCTGGTTTTACCCATACCCTTGTTTTAGGAGTCAGGACACTAATGTCCCAGATCATATTTCACTTAACCTAGTCCAGCATTGTCTCCTCTGAAGTGAGCATTGCTCCTAATTCTAAAAGGGGCAGAGTGCGCTAAGGGTCCTGATAAGAGGGGGGCATGGCACAGAAGGAAGTGGGGGGCTGTTGTGGTTCTCAGCACATCATACAGCGGGGAGGTAAGGATGAGTAATGCGAATGATGAGGTTTCAGGGTAAGTAAGCCTCCTGCCCATCAATGTCACCCATAAATTCTTTTGCTGAGGCCCAAGAAGGTCCCATCCAGACCCAGCTGTGGGTCCCTTGTCACTCTAAGCTGGCTCTGCGGGGAAATGTGTGTCATGAGAAGCCTGGGACTGCCTCATAATCCTCATGTGGAAAGTACGTACAAAGGTTTTTTCCACCCATGTGACCGTAGAAGAATACATCTAAATGGGAACTATGCTAACAATAGAAGGGATTTAAGTGCCAAACAAACAGAATGGATGGAAAGCACCTGGGATCAGAACAGTACACTACTGATGGGATCTACTGGACCAGAAGTTGAAAAACGGTAGTCCAGAGGCTGGCTCCAACCCACAGGCGGTTATCATCGCCCGAGTAGGATTTCTAAAGATATGTGACCCAATATTTACAAGTTAGATTTTTACATAAAAGTCCAGACTTCTCTTGATAAATTGAAAAGCTGGCCCCACTGGACTAGTGACAACAAAAAGCCAGAGCTGACTATGTAGTGGCTCCCCCTTTGAGGTCCTCCATGGGAGCCCCCCCACCCCACCACTAGTCCCTGTAGCTCTTGAACTCTTTTTCATTCAAGAGAAAAAATATTTCTAGGTTTCTGTGTTAAAAATGGGTGGGGCAAAAGACGTTTTCTTGGTCAATTTTTTCTCTTACACTCGGTCTGCTTCACTTACTTACATGGTCTCTCTGGCCTCTGTATGCATCTGCAGTTGAAAGCCAGGACTAGGCTGAAAGCTCCACGAGGGAGGTTAGTTACCACATCTCTGTTACATACCATTGTATCCCCAGCACCATGTACAGTGCCTGACCCACAGCAGGCACTCAATTGTGGCAGGCTGTTGGGTTATAGACAGAGGAATGATACAGATATTTTTTAAAAAAGGGAAGCAGGGGGTAAGGGACCATCACACAGCTAGCTACAACCTGTAAAGTGGGCCTTGGCAAATGAATGGAATTGAGCTTTTGGGGACTATTCACAATGTGTTTGGTACCAATCAATACTTAACCAGATATAAGAAAAAAAAAATGGTATTCTTGACTTTCCCAAACTTTTACACCAGCTTTTGGCCATAGGTTTCTAGTTCAGCATTTATTCTGCATGTGATAATTACCGTCTTAATATTTCTGCTATTCACTGTTAGATTATTTTCTGCATTTTCCTGTTTACTTGCAAAAGATATTTTAAAGAAAGCCTCATTCATGCTTGATATGACCTTTGCCTTCTCATTCTGAGATACCGTAGGGCTATTTCTAAAGATGCTTGAAATTTTACTAAGCAGTGCAATAAATCTTCATTTACCAATATGCACTTATAATTTCATTACCTGGTTGAAGCTCATTCCTTCTTCCTTCCTTAGTAGATTGAACTAAACTTGCAGCTAATGGAAAAAGAAAAAAGTCATTAGCAATTGATCCATGGGGTGGCTGTTAAAGTTTACTATTTTATATCTAAAATAAATGAGGGCTCAAAGACCTGTCAGTGGAAGATTAAGGTAGACTACAAAGCATTCTTTTTTTGTAGACATACTCTACAGATTCTTTATTTCAAACCTAATTTCCCAAGAACATTTCTTTCCCAGAAAGTCACTGTTATAGAATAATCAAATTGCAAAAATTCAATACTTTGGAACTCCTAAAAGATAAAGTTCAGTTATTGACATGTAGCAATAAGAGTTCAACTTACCAAGCAAAGTTCTCTCACTGTTGACAGAGCAACTGACAACCTGCAAGTCTTTCTCAAAGGTATACAGATGCTATTAAAATAAAAATATTTTTTTAATTTGGAGCTTCATATTAAACAACAATTGTATGAATATAAACTCCCATTAAGCTCTGTACTAAGTTTCATTGGGGCAAAATATTTTACTAAAGAACCATCAGTAAACTAGTTTAGCCATGCTGAGACATTCCAGAGCATTCTTTATGAAAAAGGTTTCCTATTGTAGGCCATGTTTAACACTGAAACTTAGCCATGAGATAATCAAGCACAGTGGTTAAGAGCACAGACCTTGATCCCAACTAGATCCAGGTTCAAATCCTGACTCTACCACTTGAGCTGTGTGAGTTTGGACAAATTATTCAGCCTTTCTATCCCCTCATCAATAAAATAGGAATCATAATATCTACCTCATGGGAGTTTTAGGAAGAGCAAGTGAGATAACCTATATGAAGCACTTAGTACGATGTCTGCCACACTAGGCATTCAAATGTTAGCTATTATAATTATCGAAGTAGGTAAAGTTTTAATCAAATTACACAACTTATGATATCATTAGTTATGTCTCAGAGACTGTCACAAGTGCATCTCCTGGAGGACTTCCATATATAGGGGACCAGAAAAGTAGTCTTCTATCATTAATCTTTTTTGTTTCTTGTTGCAATTTGAAATGTTCAAAATTTTGCAAGATTCCATTTCCTTAAATATTAAAGAAAATGAAAATGGAATGGAGGAGGAGGATGTGATGTGCAGATTGAGGAACTGGAAAAAAAATCAATTATATTAGGCAAGCTCTCTTAAAATACACTCAGAGGGTAAAGGAAAGATAAAAAGTCTTAGACCTCAGGAGAGAATAGACAAAGAAAAACAGTAAGTAGCAGAAGTATTAAGGTTATTAATACCTGCACGGTCAAAAAACACTGAGAACATGCTAAAGCCAAAAGTTAGTGGAAAATATTGGGAAAGTCAGGAACAATTGATTAGAAAAAATGAAGTTTCAGTAAATAAGAAGGTACTGAATTCATGTGAGAAATTTTGGTTTCCTTTCATTCTGGCTCTAAATTGAGGAGTTCTAAATTATAAGAAAAATCATGGATGTATATACTTAATTTTTAATGTTTTATCATTTTAGTTAGTTTAGTCTCCATAACAAGTATAGTCTCCATGTTAAAAAGATGCAAATATTACCAAATAAGAATTCAAGAAATATAAATATTCCATCATACACGGCCAATTCCAACTCCCTCCCAAAAGGAAGCATGTTTATAATTTGCTCTGTAGCCTTCTAGATCTCTTAAAATGAATTTTCAATATATATTTATGCACTTATATCATTTTTCTTACAAGTTTTTTTTAACATAAATGGAATATATTATTCTGACAACTTGCTTTTCTTCATGTAACAATATGTTCTAGAGAGCCTTCTGTGGCAGTATACATTTATAGACTTCTTAATCCTTTAATGGCTATGTTGATTTCCAAAGAACTTTCTAATGGGCATTTAGTTTGCCTCCTACTTTTAGGTATTATAATAATCCAGTGAACTTCCTTTTACATACGTCTTTGTGAACTTGTGCAGGCAGTTCTATAGAATCAAAACCTAAAAGTGGAATTTCTGGGTCAAAAGGTATGCAAGTATCAGAATTCTTCAATTGTAAGCATCAAAAAATCTTCTCCAAACTAACCTGTGCAAAAGGCAATTAGTGGCTCATCAAATTGAATAGTATAAGGCATATGACTTCAGCATTGGCTTGATACAAAGCTGGAAATATCCATTCTCTCAGCTTTCTGGGTTCAATATATTTTTAAGCCTCCACACAATGGAACTCCAAGTTCTATTCCCCAAAGCCACAGCAGTTTCAACCCAGTGGGTTTGCTCATCACCAAACCCAGTGGAAAAGATAAGAGTCCATATCCCAGATTCCCAGTAAAGTCCATTATTCCCTTTTATTCAACCAGCTTAGATCATGTCCACTCTTGTATGCACTAACAGGGAAGGCCTGCATGAAAGGGAATGGAAGAGAGGGTGAGGAAGGAAAGGTATTTGCAACCTGCCTACTTAAAAGTAATACATTGCTTCCCATTTGGCTACTGCAAGGAAAGATCATTCAGTCAAACCTTCAGAAAGAGAGACTGAGGTAGAGTCAACTTATTTCTCCCTATTCCTCTAAGCGCATCTTAAAAATGGACATTACATATAAAACAAACCTAGGACAACTCTGAAAAGTAGACAGAAGATGGAAGACCCTCCAGGGACCACAGGCCCCAAGGAATGACACAGTAGTGAGTTTCCTGGGTTTTACTTTTGTATCGCATATCCCAGACTCAGAGCTAAAGAAGTGAAAGCGACAGACATGCTGACACGAGCATACAAAAACAAATATACATCCATTCTCTCTAGCCAAAGGAACAGGAAAAGGGAAACCTTGCAAGATAGAAAATTTTATAGACTATAACCATCTTACTCCAGCCAAACATCATGGAAAAAAACACAATCCCACTCCTACCTCTAACCAGGAAAAGCTGAGTGGGGTGTCTAGACTTCCCTCTTTGACTAACTATAACAAGGCACCCTTCCCACTCCTGCAAGAATGATATCAGAGAAGACAAAGTAGGAACTTAGGACTTTCGGCCATGCACAGTGGTAATGAGCTTTCCCCCACCAAGAGTATTAGTGAAGCCATGTGGGGATCCTGGATGTCTACCCATACCCAGCACTAAAGAGGTGCTTCTCCCCCTCCTCAGTGGGATGGTGTCAGAGGTGGCTGAATGAGAAGCCAGAAATTCCACTACTATCCAATGATAACAAGTTCTCCACCTGCCTTCCCTTACTCACTCCGACTCTTCTGCTGTGGTATCAGTGAAGGCCTAGTGGGTAGCCTGAAATCCCATCTCTTATCTGCCATAACAAGGTGCCTCTCCCCATTGGGGTATCAAAGGAGGCCAGGTGAGGGAACCTGAACC
Source organism: Propithecus coquereli (assembly GCF_000956105.1). Taxonomy (NCBI): domain Eukaryota; kingdom Metazoa; phylum Chordata; class Mammalia; order Primates; family Indriidae; genus Propithecus; species Propithecus coquereli. Next base: position 3,740,594 of record NW_012148841.1, on the reverse strand, counting down.
TTCACCCCTACCTAGCAGTAGTGAAGTTGTGACTCCCCATTCTCCAGCAGGTATAGTATCAGAGAAGGCATGCTAAAACAGAAGACTTAAATAAGATCCAGAGTCTCATAATATTCAAAATGTCTAAGATACAATAGAAAATCATGTATCATGTCAAGAACCAAGAAAATCTCAACTTGAGTAAGAAAAACAATAGGCACAAGCAATGAGATGACACAGATATCAGAATTTTCTGACAAAGATTTTAAAACAGCCATAGTAAAAATGCTTAATTACAAACATGTTTGAAACAAATGAAAAAATAAAAGCATCAGCAAGGAAATATATAAAGAAAAAAACCAATGCAAATTTCACAACTGAAAAATACAATAACCTCAATTCTTTTTTTTTTTTTTTTAACAAAACCTCAATGAATAGACTCAACACAGTGGAGAGGACAGAGGAATCAGTGAACTTGAAGATAAAACAATAGAAATTACCTAATCTGAAACAGAAAGAAAATAAACGGGGGGTGGAAGGTACAGAATCTCAGATCTGTGAGACTAAAACAAAAGATCTAACATTCAAAAACATAAATAAAAATAAAGATCAAACATTCATGTAATCGGAGTCTATAAAAAGAGAGGACAAACAGGGTAGAACTAAAAAAGTATTTGAAAAAATAATGGCTGATGACTGAAAATGTCCCAAATTTGGCAAGAGACTACAGATTCAATAAGTTGAGTGAACCCAAGCAGGAAAAACCCAAACAAATCTGCACCAAGACACATCATAATCAAACTTCAGAAAACTAAGGACAAAGGAAAAAATTTTTGGAAGCTGCAAGGAAAAAAAAAAAAAGACAACACCTTATCTACAGGAGAAAAACAATTCAAAAGACAGCCAATTTCTCATGAAAAACCATGGAGACCAGAAGAAAGTGGCAAAACATTTTTCAAGAGCTGAGCAAAAAGAATTGTCAATCCTGAATTCTATATTTGGCAAAATTATCCTTCAGGAATGAAAGAAATAGAGACATTCTCAAAGGAAACTATGCAAATTTGTCATCAGCATAACTACCCTAAAATAATGGCTAAAAAAACAAAAAAGTTCTTGAAAGAGAAAGGAAATGATAAAAGAGGAATCTTAGAACATCAGTAAAGAAGAAAGAACAATGGAAACAGCAAAAATACGGGTAAACATAGACTTTCCTTCTCTTGCGTTTTCAAAATTATGTTTGACAATTGAGGCAAAAAGTATAAAATTGTCTGATGTGGATATTAAAGATATAGAGGAAATAATGAAGACAATTGTATTAATAAGTGGGGAAAGGTAAAGGAACTTAAAAGGAGGTAAGGTTTCTATGCTTCATTCAAACTGCTAAAATGTCAACACTAGTAGATCCTTGTGGTGATGGAATAGTTCTGTATCTTGATTGCAGTGGCAAATACAGGAATCTCTGCGTGTGATAAAATGACATGGAACCATACACACATTCTAGTAATGTCAATTTCCTGGTTTTAATATTATACTACAGTAACACAAGATGTAAAAAGGGGGGAAAACTGAGTAAAGGGTACATAGGACATTGCTATACTTGTCTTGCAAATTTTTAAAAAACTAAAACTTTGAGAGAAGGATGGGTAAGTGTTAAGACTCAGGCACCATTATCCTGAAGCTCTATTACCGAGAGAAAGCACCATCTCTCTCTTGGTGGCAATTTTCCCAGAAAAAAATATAGTACTTGAAAAGAATTTTAAAGTCCAACTAGACTTAGCATACAAATTCATTCCCCCAACAAAACTATCAAAGGGCTAATAAACATATGGGTTGTAGAGTTTGCAAGTATGTGGAGGGCATGTGACAGAAGGGGAGGATTTGTTTAGCAACTATGGTTCAGAAGCAAGATTTGCCTATTAACAAAAGCTAATTTAGATTTCCTATTAATTTATCCTTTAGCCAATTTATTTTCAGAAAAAATCTCCATATTTTGAAATCCAAAGAACTTTTGTCACTTAAAGAAACTTGAAAAACAGCCACTCTGGAAGGAAGCTATCACTACCAATCCATTGAAAAACATGACTGAATTCCTACCACTCACAAGGCGGTAAGCCAAATGTAATGGGCATGGAACATGTTGGTTTGCAAAATGCTCTTTACTTTCAAGTGCATACGGTCTTGGGGGAGATGAATACATCCACAAAAGTTAGTAATAGCCACCACAACCAGGTTGACAGAAGACTATGATGTCTCCTCTCAACCCGTCTTCCTAGAATATTAATACAAACCACACAGAAATTAAGCTAAGGATTGCACTAAAAACTTGAGATTTTATTGTCTCTTTCCCTAGACTGTGTATTGTGACAGGATTTGTTTTGGTTGCCACTGTGTCTCCAGCACCTAACAGGTGAAACACTCAATGCATATTTGTTGGATCAGCAAATGAATGAATGAATGAATGAGGGTGAAAGGGGTGGGAAAATGGGAAAGAAGAAAGAATTAACCAAGCGTCGTATTAGAAGCCTGAAGAGTAAGGTGACCTGTGAGAAATTTGGAATGGATAAAGGATGTTTAAGTTCAAGGATGCCTAATATTCAATTCTAAATTGTTTCTACATAGGCACAAAATGACTCCCTCCCTTTTGCCCCAAGAATTAGACAAAGTCTATCACATCAACCAATGCCTTACGTGAGCAGTTCGGGGAAAAATTAAGGAAAGGGGGCTGAGTTCCACACCCAGATCATTGAGCAGTAACAAGAAGCAAGACAAGTGCAGGTTATGCAGAAGCAGAATTCAGAGCCAGAGGTCATTATGAGATGACCTGGGAGCACATAAATCTTGAAGATGGCATCAGACTTCCTACTTCCTTACAGAATATAGGAATAATTGGTTTGAGACAATTTTACTTAAATCTCAAAGGACTAAAAGACTTCAACTTATTTTTGGTCCAGGAGTCCTTATACTTTTGTTTTTCTAAGATAATGGGGCCAAGAGATGGTAAAGGGAGAAGAAAATGAAAGAAATATAAACTAAATTTTTAGAAAATGAAGTTGGAACTTATATACAACTTCATTTTATATTGTTTTGTCTTGTTTTTTGAGACAGGGTCTAGCTTTGTCACCCTGGCCAGAGTGCAGTGGCATCATCATAGCTCACTGCAACCTCAAACTCGTGGGCTCAAGCGATCCTCCTGCCTTAGCCTCCTGAGTAGCTGGGACTACAGATGCGCACCACCACACCTGGCTAATTTTTCTATTTTTTGTAGAGACAGAGTCTCACTCTTGCTCAGGCTGGTCTTGAACTCCTGACCTCAAGCAATCCTCCCATCCTGGCCTGCCAAAGTGCTAGGATTACAGGCATGAGCCATCGTGCGAGGCCTCTAACTTCATTTTATACTACATTATTTTCAACTTTTATGTAAAAGGAGGAGACAGAAAGAAGAAAACTCTAAAAGCAGTAAACAATGAGTAATCTATGATTTATGGTAATTTTTTTTACCTCATTTTGTCTGGTTTGGCAATCATATAATCCAAAGAAGATATTTCCCTTATCCCCCTAAAAAAAAAATTAACAAGATGTGTATTAAATGTCAGTGTTTAGGAAGTTACAATGTTACTAGTTTTAAAGCAAAGCTGTAATAATTCAACCAATCTTAGCAATAAGCACTTTAAAGGAAGCTTGTTGTGCATGTCAGAAAGGAACTAAACCTGATTCGGCTAGTCATTTGGGCTCAAAAAATGAGACAGATAAACACGTACAGCTCAGTGAGTTTGGGAGACCCCATCTAGTAGGCCTCGGCATGGTAAAGGAGTGAATCTTTTCGTATCTCCATTTATATCTTTGAGAACATATATGATGGATAACAGGAGTGGCGATAACAAGTCCATGATATTCTTATAAGTAAAACTTCTGGAATCATACAATTCCTTAAAGGTACCATCCTTAGACACAAAGTATTTTTGAAATCAAAAGAAAAAAAAAAGTGCAGTGATACAGCTGTACAAAGCACACCGGCCATTGGAATTATTCTTTCATGTGTCCCTACTACAGAAAAGTTAACAGTAACGTTAAATTTTTCTTAGAATACAACATCGAAAACACATTGTTAAATAATGCCTCAAAAGTCCCAGCATATCTAAGTTTAAATAATCTTATTTAACATTTTATCAAAGATAAAAATGTAACACATTAATTAGGTTACGACATATTTTATTTGGCATTTTTCCTTTAGAAAATGAGATTGTTCATATATTCAAAAATTTTGAGTACTGTGTCAAATGTGTTCATACAGTTTTATTTTCTTTTAAAAAGAGAAAACATTTCATAAGACTGAATTTCAATCATCCTATTCAATCTCACACACAAAAAACAAGGTCATATGTTAAAGGCTAAATGTCTTTAACAAAAGTTAAATGCCAATAAGTCTTATTACCCCTTAATAAGGTAAATATAGAACTCTGTAAAGAAAATATAAATGGTTAAAATAGTAAATATGTTATATATATTTTATCACAATATAAAAGAGTACACACATACCTTATAGGTATAAATAATATTTCCATTTCTTTCAACATTTAGTACACGTAAGCTCTCATAATTATTTTCTAAAACATCTGAAATGATAATAGCAAGTTAATACTCAGATGATGTTTAAAAACATATCAAATATATTAGTGAAAGAAGCCAAATACAAAGAATACATATTGATAATCCCATTATATAAAGTTTTAAAACAGGCAAAGCTTATCTATTTTAAGTGAGAACGGTAGTGATCCTTAAGGAAGAGGAAAGGAGTAGTAATGAGAGGTATCTCAAAGTAGTTTTCTTAGGTATTGGTAATGTTGTATATTTTGGGTATATTGATACACTTACTTTGCAATAACTCGCTGAGCTGCACACCCTGGACTATACACTTTTCTGTATGTTATACTACAATAAATTTCCAGTATCTAGTAGCTTTTGCTTTATGTATTTTGAGGCCATATTACTAGAGGCATACAAACTGTTATAGCTTCCCAGTGGATTAATCCCTGTTAGGCACTCAGCTGATCTGCCACATATCTCAGTAGTCACTTAAAGCAATCAAATAAAAAAGAAAGTAACAGTCAAGGTTTTAATCACTAACTGTGATGCTATAAGCAAAGGGCTGAAAAAGAGAAAAGTGCCAACTTCCCTGTTCTATTTTCCATGGAACAGTGCCATTACAAGGGTCAGGTGGGTCAGCGCAGATATGGGGCTCATTTCACTGCCAAGAGAGCCCCCCAAAAAGGTTCCTGCAGTATTACAGATTCAGAAGCTGAGAGGAGGGAGAGGGAGAAGAACTAGGAGTGGAAAAGTAATGAGAAAAAGTGTCTTCAAAGCTCCCCACTTTTCCCTACTTAGGTGGTATTAGCAGAGGCACCTAATAAAAAGAAGCTTCCAGATGAAGGCACCTGGGCTAGGAATGCAGCCATGTGTAAGTGTATGGCCAGCCAGGGAAGCCTGAGTAGTGACTGCAACTCCCTTGAGAGACTGCTGTACATCAGCCAGACACCAAGTCTGGTCTGGAGAGGGCAGCTTTCCCCTATGAGGCCCAGTCAGGTAAAGCCTTTGTAACTGAATGTGATCAGGTCTGAAAAATCACACGTAAGTTTTTAAACCAGGAGCTGGACTAGTCAATCTCTTGTTATAAAACGTCCTTTATCTCTAATAATTTTTTTTTTTTACCTTAAAGTCTACTTTGATATTAGTATAGCTACATCAGCTTCCTTTTCGTTAGTGCTTACATGGTATAATTTTCCTATTCCTTTACTATTAATCTTCCTGTGTCCTTATATTTAACATATGTATCTTATAATGAATATCCACTTGGGTTTTTTTCCCCCAGCCTGACATTCTTAAACTTTTAATTGGAGTATATAGTCCATTTACATTTAATGTAATTACAGATAAAGTGAGTTTATATGTATCATATTACTATTTATTTTCTATCATATTACTATTTGTTTTACTCTTTCTTGCCTTCTTCTGGACTAATCAGAGTTTATTATTTCATTCTCCTACCTATTAACTTGTCAGTTATACATTCTTTTGCTATTTGTTAGTTATACTAAAAATTATAACATGCATCCTTATGTTTTAATATTATGTGATGCCAAAAATGTGAATTGAAACTCTCATACCCTGTTAATGGGAGTATAAGTTGGAAAACTGCTTGGCAGTATCTACTGAAGCTGAACATATATGACTTAGCAATTACATTTGTACATATATTCCAACAGAAACATATACATACGCTCAGCAAAAGACACATGTAAGAATGTCCATACTACTGTGGTTCATAGTAGCCCAAACCAGAAACCCAAAATATCCATCAAGAGATGAATTGTGGTATATCCAAATGGAAAACTATATAACAAGACTGTAACATGCTATAATATGCAATTAAGTAACTGAAGCAAAGGAAGTTCCCCCACCACCAAAAAAAGTACAAACCGTATGTTTCAATTTATATGCAAGTTTTAAAAACAGACAAAACTAATCTACAGTGTAGATAAGTGACTGCCGAAAAGGAATATAAAAGACTTCTGAGGTTCTATTACAGTTTTCTTTCCTGCTCTGAGTGCTAGTTACATAAGTGGGTTCCACTTTGTGAAAATTAACTGAGCCTTGCACTTTTTTGTTTGAAAACCATATTTTTGTGAAGGACATAATGACTCTTTACACAAAGCATTTAACTTATAAACTATCATCTTTCTTCTAAAATTGTAGGATATTTATCCTAATTCTACATTTAAAAGATTTCAGCATTAATACAGCATCAATAATTATCATTAATTGGGGAAAAATGTATATTTTGTTGACTTCTTCAAAAGTTATCACAAATTGCTTAAACTTGATTTATTTTTCCCATACATGACCACCAGTGTTTTTAGATGTTAAAATATGATTACATTGATTATGACAAATTCTAATATTCAGACAAAACATATACAAAATATCCTATAACTGAGAGCAAATTTCAGTTTGTATTCCTAGTTAAAAAGGAAAAAATATGGCCAGGCACTGTGGCTCACACCTGTAATCCTAGCACTTTGGGAGGCCAATGCAGGATGATTGCCTGAGGCCAGGAGTTCAAGACCAGACTGAGCAACTTAGTGAGACCTCTGTCTCTACGAAAAATTAGCTGGGTGTGGTGGCTCACACTTACAGTCCCAGCTACTTTGGAGGCTGAGACAGGAGGATCACCTGAGCCTAGGAGTTGGAGGTTGCAGCGAGCTATGACGCACCACTGCACTCCCCGCTGGACACAGCAAGCCCCTGTCTCCCAAAAATGAAAAATTAAAAGGAAAAAACAGGATAAAAATAATTGGTGAGCTGGACATCTGCACTGGATAGCTGGAAAACATTTAGATAGAAGAAGAGCAGGCTTCCCCGAGCTCTCTCTTAACCACCCGTCACAGGAAGCTTTGTGGGTCTTCTGGGAGTGAGGCAAAGGGATGGGGGAAGGATTTTTTATGTATGGGTATATGCATTTTTCTATATATATATGTATATTGAGCTGTCAGACACACTGCACACTGATTTTTAAAAATAAGGATAATTATTTGGTGTCTTAGGAGAATAGGATTCAAATAATTAGCTTACTGCTAAATAGTACTTCACAATTTAAAGAGTTCTTGTTTCTATTTCATCCATACCACATAAGGTATTACAGGCCTAATGTACTAACAAAACAATCGAGTTTCAATTAGGTAAACAGACTTGGCCTGTTTTCACATTGAAAAAGTGGCACAGACTGATCTCAAACCTAGAAAAAAGTAAACAAAATAGCGGGCCAAGTGTCTTGTATCAAGCTTACAATGGGAAAATGGATAATTACTCAAAAATCCTTATAAGGTAGATTTTGTAGACATCTAAAGAGAATTTCAATGAGTCCTTTTGCAATCCTACATATGACTCAAACTTCTGGAATGCAATGTGTCAATGTTTTGAGAAGTATTTTTTCTTTCAAGATCATAAGGATGTTGGGAGAGACCTTCACGAAAGTACACTCAAAAAGTTTCGGCTAAGATAAGCAACTCCTTTACAAGAAATCTTGCTAACAAAATCCAATTTACTTGCAAAAGCACATCTAATTTTCAAATCACTAAAAAATTAAGAGAAAAATTTTCCAATAAATGCAAATTACAACAAATGGTACATGCTTATTCCATTAAACCAGTGGTTCTCAACTCTGGCTGTCTTAGAATCATCAGGGAAGCTTTGAAGAGAACATTGGTGCCCTAAGCCCTACCCAAGATATTCTGATTTTATTGGGCTGGTGTGGGGCCCACTCTCTGGTGCGTATGTGTTTTTAAGTTCCCCAGGTGATTCTAACATGTGGATGGGATTGAGAACCACTAAACTCTTAGTATATAATTGTTTATATTATATACTAAGCAATATTCATTAGATACCATAACTAGGACCAGCTTATAATATAACCACAGTAGCCAGAGTTGAAAGACATAAAAATTAATGCTTTCAGGGGTACATTAGGTAATAACAACTGCAGACTTGAATAACCCCGCAGTCAAGTATGTCATTCACATTTCAAGGACATTTGAAATAGACAAATTCGGCGATGTTGGAAATTCAGAGACCAATGTCTCACCACACAGTATTAACCCATCAGCCCTTCCTCCCTACATTCGTTGCTCATGTTTTAACACACCCTTTTAGAAGGGGTATTTCAAGAACCTCTTTGCTTATTCATTCTGACTCTTCTCCCAGGAGTTCATCACTGGAAAGTCCAGAGGAGGAAGTTTAGCAATTTCAAATGAGGAAATGTGGTTTAATTTTTACAGTTCAGTGTATTTAGTGTTCATGAAGAAAGAAACGTAGCATTTTGACAGATACTTGTATAAGCAAACCTCTGAAAGAAAGGAGAGTACCTCCTAGATACTAAACGTACTGGCAAGGTATAACTCGTATAAAAGCTGGTTTGCCAGATGTTTTCACCTATTTCAATCTATTACTTGCCAAACAAGTGATTTCACTGTATAGGAAGACGTTTGCCAAATGTGTAAATTTTATTCCCAACTGCTAAGAGACAAAAATCGAAAGTATTTTGTGTCTATTCAATAACCCTAGTTGGGAAGAAAAAGTCATAGAGCCATATACAAAAAGTTGAACTAGTTTCCAATACATAGATCAAGAGGTGATAAAATATGATTATTCCTGTTCTGTAAATAATTCACATAAATTCTCAGGCTCAACATGACCAGATATTATAATTCTTAAATCCTATGATCATGTGATTTATATTTCATATTCTGAATGAGAAAAAGAATGGGGTAGTTAAGCAGCAATAAAAAGAGATAAGAAAGGAGACTAGGAAAGTAGCAGAAAGAAAAGTAAAAAGGAAGGATAGCAGCAAGAGAATAATGAAACAAGTGAAAACAATATGACCGGGGCAACCTCTTAACCCCCAAGTCAAGCTGGGGGAATACAGGAAGCAACAACAAAAAAAGCATTACTCCTGAATGAGTCACCTGCTAAATATATCACTTCCCTGGCAAAGATGAATGATTACAATATTTGAAAGATGAAATCAATCTGATGTATCATAAATCCAAGAATAATCAAAGCGGGCAAGAAAACCTATATTTTTTGCAGGCTTAAATATGCATGACATTTAAACCTTAGAAAATTTACATGCCACAGATCTTAGTTTCTTGAAGATGTAATCCACCCCAACAAGGGACCTTGATTTGGGATGCAAAAAAATCAATGTGCAAAATCTATTGTATGGCTATATACCAGCCATAGTTAGAATATGTTTTTAAATGTGCTATGAGAGCAACAATAACAACCTAGGGAAAAAATCTAGCAAAAAGTGTGCAGAACCTTCATGGAGACAACTCTAAGACTTATTAAGAGTCATTAAAAGAATCTAAATAAATAGCAAGCTATACTTTGTTGATAGCTGGGAAGATTTAATATTCTAAAAATGCTGGATCTCCACAAACTGATCTGTGGGGGCAATGCAACTCAAATCAAAATTCCCATAGACTTTTTGGTGAAATCTGACAGGTGAATTCAAAAATATATATGAAAGATCAAAGGGCGTAGAATAGCCAAGATGCTCCTGAAAAATGCTAAGGTTGGGGGACTTACCCAACCAGGTGTTAAGACTTATCATAAAGCATAGTTATTAAGATGTCATCTCAAGTTGAGATAATAAAACAAAACAAAAAACTCAGAAAAGCAGACCTTACAAAGAAGCTTGATGTGTGACAGAAGTGGCTTTGTTACCAGTGAGGACCAGAGGACCATTTGGTTAGTAACATTGAAACAGCTGATAAAATGGAAAATTAAAACTGGATTCCTGCATCATTTATCACACAAAAATTAATTCCAGGTAGATTAAAAAATATGAAAATCAAAGCTATTAAGCTTTTAAAAAATGAAAAATGTCTTCATGACTTCTAAGGAAGGATTTCTTTAAAAGATCAAAAAAGCACATGTAAATTTTAAAGGAAGACTCAAATTAGACTACATTAAAATTAAGAACTTCTGTTTATCAAAGGCACCATCACAAACTGAGATAACAAGGAACAGATTGAAAGAAAACATTTGCAACACATATGATGAATAAAGTAGAATCCAGAATACATAAAGAACCCCTTTAAAAAGTCAATACTTAAAAAAACAGAATAGAAAAATGGACAAATAATGAACAGATTTCACAGACAGGGAAATTCAAATGGCCAATAAACACATAGAGGTGCTTGACTTCAGAGCACAATGAAATAACAATTAGACCCACTAGTTTGACAAAAAAAATTTAAAATCTGGAACTATCGAGGGCTTGTGAGGATCGGAAACATTGCCACACCACAAACGAGGGTGTTAATAAGTATACCTCTTCGGAAAACCTTTGGCACTACCCAGGAAAGGTGAAGATGTGCATAGCCTATGACTAAGCAACTCCACTCTTAGACATATATCCTAGAGAAACTTGTGCCTGTGTGTACCAGGTGGTTATTAAAAGCATTGACCATGATAGAAAACCCCAGAAACCTTCCAAATGTCACCCACTAGAAAAAGGGTATGTAAATTGGGTTCCCTGGGAAGCACTCTGAGACAGAATTCAGTACCTCGTATATTCACCAGGGAGTGCTTAGTAGAGTGGGATTAATACTGTAAAAGGAAGGACAAGGAAGCAAGTTGTGGTAGGGAAGGAAACCAAGCAGCAACGCAGGCCCCACAACCTCAGATGAACTTGGAGTCCCCCGCAGGGGAAGCTCCAGAACTGAAATGGATTGCCAGAGTTGTCCCATGCTGAGTCAAAATGACCAGGCCTTTAAATACCACCTCAATCCCTCATTGGATGTGGACCATACTCCAAAGAGAATGAAGTTGGATGATGCAGCCTCCGGCAATCCCTGAAGGGGCTGACAGCTGAAGATTGTCTGCTGACCACACTCACAGCACCTGGGACAAGCCCTTCTTTGAAAGGAGAATCTAAGTGGTGTATTTCCATGTCCACCCTCATGTCGTGCGATATATTCATACGGTGGAATACTACACAGCAGTGAAAATTAATGACCCATAGCTAACCTGTCAACATGGATAAATCTTACAATATTGAGAAAAAAGAGGCAAAAAGGATACATACAGTATGCTTTTGTTTACTATTAAAATTCACAGACAAGTAAAATGAAATATTTTGCTTAGGGAGATATTCATATGGGTTAAAACTACAAAGAAAAATCAAAGGAAGGTTAAAACAAAATGTTAAATGATTGTTAACCTCTGGCGGGGTGAGAGAGAAATAGGATCTGATGGGGCACACAAGAGCCTTCAAAAGTCTTGATATTGTTCTGTTTGTAAGCTAGGTAGTGGGAACATGGTTTCATTTTGGTTTTTTATTGTTATTTATAGCTAACATGTTATTCATTTAATGTAATTGTTTTGACTTTTAACCAACTTTTATTTCAGGAGAGACCATTCCCGAAGTTCACCCCACAACCAGGAGCAAATTCAGGAACTAAATCTGGTCCTCTTATTCCTTGACCCCTTGTTGACTAAAATGGTATCTTATATGCACACAATTTCCATGGCTGACTTAACTCAGCTCCCTGGATATTTTTCCAGGAATATAACATACGTATTTAACGAGAATTAGTTAGCACCACTAAGAAATCTTCAATTGTATTTGTTGATGTTAAAATATGAAGGCTTCGCATTTAGAAAGCAAATATGTGGAGAGGAGACATTATAATGGTATAATTATTCATAATTTACATTTGAAAAGCTGGGACTTTGAAAGGAAAATAATTTGCACAAATGTGTGTAGTAACGGCTATGCTAGAAATTAGAATCCCAGATTCCCCTGACAGTGCTATATACTACAGTCGAAAAGGAATTAACTTGTGGGTTTTTTAAGCTACCACCCACTGGTGATTATCAGAGGTAACAATCCTCTTAGTATAATAGAACTAACAATCTTGTCAAGATATTTGCTCTGAAAGAGTAAAATACTACCAATATCAGAAAAGCTACTCTTTCCAGTAAGTTTACCTTCTGAGGCCCCAGGTGTATCTATTGTTCAGTGGAACATCAATACGCAAGTTTATGTTTCTTCCCAGATGAGTGAAAGATACGAAGAAGCCAAATCCAACTGGGTCGCACCCAGCTTTTCAATTACAACAGGCATTTCTGAAACATAAGACTGTGGCATTTCACACTTCATCTAACATATTTGCAGACACCTGCCATTTAGCAAAATAAGGTGCAAATTCAGAAAAAGGACTGCTTTGTAGTTGAAGACTGACTTGAAGCTGCCTGTTGTATTTCAAAAGTTAAACCTTTGAAAACTTTTAGACATTCAGGAGACTTTAAATTCGTCCTCACCCCCCAAAAAGAGCAAAGTTTTACTAACAATGACACTAACAGCAAATTCACGGTGTAGGCTACACTAACGTATATGACTCCTTATTTGTAACTAACATGCCAAGCCAAGGAAACCTACAAATAATTCTCCTAAAGCCGTACAACAGTGTGAAGATACAAGTTGGCAATGGAAAACTTTCACGGAAATTTAGGAGAAAAGACTTATAGATACAGGTAATTTGAAACCCCTGCCAAAAAATGTCCTCTAAAGTCTACAGTGTTTACGGAAAACCAGAGGGCAGAGGGAGAGGAAAGCACACTGAAGTGTTCCCACGCACCAGGTGGAACCCAGGGGCAACACTGCTTTGAAACTGAATTTAAGCCCTGAAGATGCTCCATTATTTACAGCAAACTTCTCTTTAAAAAAACAAAAACAAACAAAACTGGGAAATTACAGGGTTCCCCTTCTTTAAAGTAGATCAATGCTGGGAAGACTCAAAAGTCACTTTTCACTCCCTCACCAAAATCAAAACAAGGATCTTTGTGGCAGATGCCTTGGCAAAACCAAAGCCTCAACTGCTGGGAGTGTATTCCAATTCACCCTGAGGAAGCCGGGTAGGAAACGAACTGAGCATCACTTTGTCTCGCTCCAGGCCTGCGGCTGGCGCAAACGGTGTGCTCAGTGGAGCTGAGGGGGGCTCGGTGCTTCTCCCCATCACCGCCGGCAGCCCGAAAGCCGTCCCCTGCCTGCTCACACCGCACGTCGGAGCGGCACGTCCCCTAAATCACGGACGCTGTTCACACAGACGCAGAGACGTCTCACAATCGTGGGGACAAACCACGCAACTGTTACTTATACGGCTTGGCGGCCACGATTCATCTTCTCTTCCTCAAAACGCAAAACGCGCAACTTCCACGTGCCCCTTATCTTGGCGGAGCCCCGATCCCGCCGACGAACCTTCCTGGACCGGTGAGCCGCGGACGAAGCGCAGAGAACGACCTCTCCCGCAGCTGCTCCTCCACACCCGCCCGCGAGGTGATGCCGGGGGACCGCTAGCGTCCCGCCTTTCTGCTAAGGGTGAACTACCGTGGGCAACCAGCAAGCCAGAAGCTGGAGGCCTCGCTAGGGGAGGTGGCGCAGCCCAGCTGCGACCTTCACCCAGTGGCCGGGGGTGAGGGTGGCAAAGCCAAAAAAGCTGGGACTCTACAAAGGCAAGCTCGGGCACCAACCTTTGCAGGCCGGCGGAGCCACAGGCTGCTCCCAGTCCTGGGAGTCCCCAGGTGTGGGTGACCGACTCCCCGCCCCCATCCCGCGGCCAACCCCGGCGCGCGCCTCCCGCACCTGAGCCGCCGCCTTCGGCCCCCGCGGCCTCCGACACGGCCCGCTGCGCCCGCAGCCAGGGGAGCACGTCCTTCCGGAGATCGAAGTCGGCGACGAGAAGGAGGGCCATCGCCCGGACGCGGCCACCCGACGGCTCGGGAGCCTCGCGCCGTGGGCATTCCCGGCCCCGGTCGCCACCTCGCCCTTCCACCCCCTGCGCCCGCCCCCTCCTTCCTCCCCGCGCCGCCCGCTGCTTTCGGTTCCGCTGCGTCCCGGCCCGAGAAGCCCTGGGCGCCGCCTCCTCCCGGCCCGCGCCCAGCGCCCGACCGCGAGGGGACCAGGCCACGGCGCGAGCCCTCGGTCAGAGGACAGACGGGCGGAAGGAATTGGGTGTTTGTTTAGTTCCCTGGCGATGTGGCCAGACCAATGGTCTCCGAACGTTGCTGCACGTTAAGTGTGGAGGGTAGGCACTTTCTTCTTGATCCCCGGGGGATCCAGGCTGCAGCAAAGTTTGGAAACCCCTTGGCTAGAGAGCTGGGTCACCAGAGGAGGTTCGAGGTCCCCACAGCGGTATAAGTAGGCAGTGTCTTGGGCGTATTCGACCCAGCTGCGGGGTGGTGGCGCTTTATTAGTGTTTGGGCAATAACGGGCAGCTGGGAACATGTGCAGACGGTGATTCGTATTTTAAGAGACACTAAAAAGAGTTAATTGGCTTAACACAAACAAGGTCCTCTTTGCCGTTAGCTCCCTACACTGATTCCAGAAAGCTGAATTGTCTAGGATTCCCTCCGCAGAGATTTGTCCTTAAAAAGGCTCTCATTCTTCCAGGGGCACCTGTCATCTTGGGCACCTTCTCACCTCCTTCCCTCTCCCTAGTGTTTTCATCATCTCGCCACTCCTCAGCTGCCTCTTCGTTCAAGCGCACGCCATTGGCACCACCAGGGCCAGTCTATCCTGAGCATCGACACCAGGTTATTACTCTCCCTATAACGGAGCTATCCTCCTGTCTCTATGCAGAAGGCCTTGAGTAACAGCTCGCTGCCCAGGGTAAAGCGCCTGCTCTTTACCTGAGCCTTTTCACCTACGACTTCCAGTCCAGGCTGACGTGGCTCCCAGAACTCTGATTACACCTTCCTTCTTTCTAGAAAAAAACCTTCAGGTCCTTACAGCCTGGAGCTATAGAGCCTCCTCACAACTGCAGCCTATATTAACCCTCCAACCCTAAACACCTAGAGTAGCACTGCTAGTACCCCTCATCTGCCAATCATATACAGTACTGCCTTGAGACATGAAAATTGTATCTTGAGTCTTGGCACAACCCCTCTGCCTCCCACCAGGGGCTAACAGAGCACCCTGGAAGGTGCTCAACAATTATTGAGGAATGACTGCATACAGTAATAGACTAAAGAACGCTTTTTCACATTTCTCAAAGTTAGGGTCTGAAAACTACTTTCACTGAAGTCATCTGGGGCACTGTTTTACAATGCAGACTGCTGGTCTCTAGACTTGGGGAAGGCCCAGAAGTGTGCATTGGAGCCTCAGGTGATTCTTAGGCTTACTAAAATTTGAAAACTAAATGTAAAATAGTATTGATTTTTCCCCTAGAGACATGTTTCTCCAACTGAGGTAGTGAATGATTTCAGGTGAACTCCACTACTCACCACCAAGTACCTAGGAAAGTCCTCCCACCTGGAAAGTGCATGAAGATTTAAGATAAATGCCTAATGAGGCTAATATTGTCAGTGAATAAAAGGGAGGCCACTGAAGCCATGAAGAACAATTGCAACTAATATTTCATATGAAATGAAGCTTGTTACTTTTGTCATACAGAAATGTCCTTGTTTGCCAATTTTTAAAATTCACTAAGTTTCCATTGTTTTTATTTTTGCAGTGAATTTGTTAATAGTTTTGCCAAGCAGGACTGATTTTATAGTCAAGCAGTGATGATATAAAAATTCTCTTCAAACTGGCCAGGTGCAGTGGCTTACGCCTATAATCCTAGCACTTTGGGAGGCCGGGGCAGAATTGCTTCAGGCCAGGACTCTGAAACCAGCCTAAACAACATAGTAAGACCCAATTTCCACAAAAAAATAAAAAAATTAGCTGGGCTTGGTGGCACACACCTGTAGTCACAGCTACCTGGGAGGCTGAGGCAGAAGGATCGCTTGAGCCCAGGAATTTGAAGTTGCAGTGAGCTTTGATGATGCCACTGCACTCTATTCCAGGCAACAGGGCAAGACCCTGTCTCAAAAATAAATAAATAAAATAAAAATAAAATTTATCTTCAAATTAAATTTAAGTTTAAAAAACTCATCAAAGGCTGGGCTAGGTGGTTCAGACCTATAATTCTAACACTCTGGGAGGCCAAAGCAGGAAGATAGCTTGAGCTCAGGAGTTCAAGACCAGCCTGAGCAAGAGTGAGACCCCATCTCTACTAAAAAAAAAAAAAAAATAGAAAAAATTAGCTGGGCAACTAAAAATAGAAAAAATCAGCCAGGTGTCTTGGTGCATGCCTATAGTCCTAGCTACTTGAGAAGCTGAGGCAGGAGGATTGCTTGAGCATAGGAGTTTGAGGTTGCTGTGAGCTAGGCTGATGCCATGGCACTCTAGCCCAGGCAACAGAGCAAGACTGTGTCTCTTAAGAAAAAAAAAAAAGTCAGCATAGAGGTGAGAAATAACCAAGATGGCCAAAATCATAAAGGTGCTATATGAATGAATGAACTTTGGAGTATAGAAAAAAGACTGAGGAAGGGTTACTTATTGTCTTAAACTTTGTGAAGATTTAATAGAAGAAGAATGCTGATGGGTTATCCTTATCTAAAAAGAATAGAACTGGAGACTGTCATAGCTTATTTATTTAAATGCTCCCTCATAGAATCATTCAGCACTAGAATTGGCTTTTGGATGAAGTAGAAATATTTCTGCTTTGGGGGAGATTTTAAAAATAAAACATCTTCCTTAAAATCAGAGCACAGCATAGAGTTGGAAACTTAAAGATCTTATAATCAAGACCTTATTTTATAGATGAGGACACTGAGGCTCAAAAAGGTATCTGATCTAAAATAGCAAAGCTAGTTAACAATGATGCTGTAGCCTCCTGCTACTGGTGTTTTTGTTGATTAGGTTCAGCAGGCTAAATTGGAGGACTCTTAAGTTACCTTCCAGTCTAAGGATTTCTAGTCATCCAAATACTACACACCCTGATTGGGATGGAATTCTGAGACCACAGTGAGATATCACAAAGCTCAGATCTTATGGTTTTCTCAAGATAGATTAGGTTCTTTGTAATTTCATCTTGAGTTTTTAGATTTGAAGGAAATTAAAAGAATAAGAAATGCAGGTTGAGTGAATCATTTGTATGTGGAAGATAGTTTATTTAACCGAGATGTTAAAATGAAAGTATGGAATTTGATTTTGAGTCAGTTAGAGAATGGCCTATTTAACAAAATCTAATACAAAAGTCAACTTGTAAGGTATCTTAAGGAAATGACTAAAGATATTAAGTTTGAAATTTGCATTCAGTGGTACAATAAATGTGCCAAAAGAACATTTTTTATTAATACACTTGTGTGTTGAAATTAAATAGAAGTAAATTAACTAAAAAGCAAAACTCACATTTTGGGGGCTACTCGTTTGGGAGGACAGCCAAGAATTTTTTCTTAAAATTAACAGAGGTTACCCAAAAACCCAACAGAATCTAAAGGGTACATAATAAGTAAGGTTCCTCTGCACTTCTCAGGAAATAATCTAAATTTTCTAACTAAGATGCTAAAGCACTTACATGAGGTAGCTTCTTACGTCAATATTGAAAATTCTGCTTTCCTGTAGTAATTTATTTTTGGTAGAAATATTTAGTATATTTTTAAAGAAATAAGTAATGTGGTGGTCATCATGAATCTCCAAAATCCAGTTCCTCCCATCCAGGTGGTTAGTTAGGAACAGGTTCACCAGAAGTTAATGAAAACCCAAAGTAACAATAAATTAAACACAGATTTTATTTTCTCACTTATCTGAAGGTACATAGTCCAAAGCTCATAGGGCAGGTCCCTGAAGTAAGCAGGGACCCAAGCTCCTTCCAGCTTTTGGCTCCATGAGACCTTGAGTGTACCCTTGTCCTCATGACCCAAGATTGCAAAAAGCTTCAACCATCATGTGTGCATTCCAGAAATCGGAACGGAAGGAGGATAAAAGAGGAGTTGCTACTTCTTCTTTATGGATACTTCCTAGGATTACAGAGCATTTCTACTTGTTTTACTGACCAGAATTTAGTTACATGACCAAATGTAGCTTCAAAGGAGGCAAGGAAATATACCTGGCGAGTGATGTGCTCAGATAAAAATCAGGACAATATTACTAAAGATGGGTGAAACGAATATTCAGAAGCAACTAGAGATCTCTGTCATGATATGTAACCCAATTCTGACCAATGGGTTTTAAGAAAACCTCTGCTATAATGATTCTGAGAAAGACTTCTCTATTCCTAAAACAGGAGACCTGGGAAAAGATGGTCCCATTCAACCCTTAGATATTTCAAGGTCTGAGATGATTCCTGGAATTTCAGCCATCTTGATGCCATACTAAAGATGCAGTCTGGCAGAGTCCAGAGAACTATAGAGAAGAAGAGCCCCAATGTGTCGTTTTTGTAGCCAGCCCTATCTCTGGCCTTTCTGATATTAGAGATGACAAATTTCTCTATTGTTTAAACAACAACTGAGTCAGACTTTTATTTTACTTGCAACTGAGGCTCTCAATTTTAAGGCTGATCATTTCAAAATTTCAGACATAGACCAAAGAGCACTTATAACCATAACAGGTTTTTGTTTGAACACTTACTAAAACACATTATTCTATATTTTTGTATTGTTTTATTACCATAAAATGAAGTAATATTATGGGAGTAGGCTTAGGGGAAAAAGCCTAGATAAGCAAGAAGAGTTAGTTCCAAAGCCCTGGTAACCTTAGAACCTCTGGATCAGATCACCTGAAACTCATTCTATCAGCAGACTTTTCAATTACATGAGTCCATAAATTTCCTTTATTACATAAGCCAGTTTGTGTTGGGTTTTCTGTTGCTTGTGCTACAAGCTTCCCAAATGAGTGATTCTCAAACTTCAATGAGCATTCAAGTCACCTGAGGATCTTGTTAAATGGAGATTCTAATTCAGCAGGCTGTGGTGGCTGAAGAGGTGAAATTTTAACAAGCTCCCAGGTCATGCTGATGCTGCTGGTCCACAGACGGCATTTTGAATAGCAAGGTTCTACTACTTAAGGCGAAGATCTTTCCACCTCTTGATTGCTACCTTACTCTCCACTATGGAGAGGACCAGGTGAAGATAGGCTTGGGTGGGCAAGGTTTGGAGATAGCCCAGAGCTAAGGGTCTAGGTCCAGAAAGGAAGCTAAAATGGAGACAAGTATTGATTCCAAAAGTTTGACCCAGGCCTTGGGCCACAGGTTCTAGTAAACCCTAAGCTTTAGCAAACCACAGAGAATCAGTAAACTGAAAGGAAAGGCTGAGCACAGTGGTCACACCTATAATCCTAGCCCTTCAGGAGGCCGAGGCAGGAGGATTGCTTGAAGGCCTAGAGTTCAAGACCAGCCTGGGCAACACAGCATAAATCCCTCTTTACAAAAAACTTTTTAAAAATTAGCCAATGACTAGCCTTAAAAAAAAAAAAGAGCCAAGCGTGATAGTGTGCACCTGTGGTCCTACCCACACAGGAGGCTGAGGCAGGCAGATCGCTTGAGCCCAGGAGCTCGAGGTTACAGTGAGCTGTGATTATGCCACGACACTCTAACCTGGGCAAGAGAATGAGACCCTGTCTCAAAAACAAACAAAAAAATCAAAAAACAAACAATGGAATGTACAAAATATGAAGAGGTCATCTGAGAAATACATAATCCTGTGAACATTGTTGCCATCTGTGATAATTCATTTCATAGGATAAATACATAAATTTTAGCATTACTTATAATAACCAAGAAAATAAAAGGATGTTATATCCTTTTATTGGAGTCAGAAAACTCCATTTTAAGTGACTTCTTAGATTCTTCTCTTATTAAAACTGTATCATTTTCAAACAGAAACTTAATCTGCTTACTTGTGGTTTACACATAAATGTTCTTCCTTCTTCCTCCTTCTTCCTTCTTCCACCCTTTACTCTTTCCCCTTCCCCTTAGTTTTCTTTCCCCTTCTCTTTTTAAACAATTCCATCCTAAAAACCATCAGATAAGGCAAAAAAAAGTATGCCTCTGCACAGGTGCAGTTAAGAGCAGGGTGTTGACCAAAATTTGAATGTCAGAGCTCAAAGTGGGGGCGCAGCTGGAGGAGTGGGCACCCAGCATGAGATGTCACAGTGCAAGCAGGGTGAGGGGCGGTAGTCCAGGCAGGGTTATCACATTTCAAGTGGGTTGGGGAGGGCATCTGCACAGGATGGCAGGTAAGATGGGAGATTAGCTACTGACATGGGGTTGGATCAGCTAAATAAATATGTTAACAACAATGTGAACATATCCTTCACTGGCAGGCAAGGGAATCACAAAGAAAAGGGGAAGAAACTAAAAGCCTGTAGTGTTGGATTGGAATTATAGGTACTGGTATAAACTTATAGTTTTCAACAGACAGATGATGAGAGAGATGTAGATATGTAAATGTGTGTATGCATATATATATTCTCTAGTTCTGTCCACTGAACACCTGGGAGCAGCAATACCCATATATCAATCAACACACCTGGCACAAGGTGCAAATAAGATGAGCCTGGAACACCTTGTAGTGCTCAAAGAAAATGCTCAAAGAATGATGAAGACATGTCAGAAGGACACAGGGGCCAGTGTGAGGGAGCTGGCAACTGGCCACCTCTGGGATAACTTGAGAATCAAAATAAACAATGATAATAAAGAAGCATAATCTAATAAAACTGTGAGTCCATAGGGATATAAATACATAAATATCTGTATATACATATATGGTATCTGAAAATATACAGATATATGTTTTAAATATATAATACATGTGTTTTTTGTCTTCTTTTAGAGACAGAGTCTCGCTCTGTCACCCAGCTTGCCTGATCATAGCTCACTGCAGCCTAGAACTCCTGGGTTCAAGCAATCCTCCCACTTCAGCCTCCCGAGTAGCTGGAACATAGGCGTGTACCACCACACCCAGCTAATTTTTATTTTTTTTAATTTTTGTAAAGACTGCTTCTAGCTATGTTTCCCAGGCTGGTCTCGAACTCCTGGCCTCAAGAGATCCTTCCACCTCAGCCTCCCAAAGTGCTGGGAATACAAGCATGAGCCACCATGCCTGCCCCACACACATATAGTAAAAACACATAGATGCATTGAAAGTTTGAGGAACAGAATATCCAGATAGTTTCCAACTACAACCTCAGAAAATACTTTTTAAGCCTGGTGTATACCATCTTAATTAAGTGAATATCATCAGCAATGGGACAAATGGAAATCACAGGATACAAGCACTTCCAGAAATTAATAATCTTAATCTAATCATGAGGAAACAGACAAACCCAATTGAAAGACATTCTACCAAATAACTGAACCGTAATGTTTGAAAGTGTCAAGGTCAGGAAAGTCAGTGAAAGACTGAGGAACTGCTCCAGATGGAAGGAGACTAAAGGGACATCGCAGCTAAATGTTCCAGATGATCCTGCCCTGGACTCTTTCCTATAATGGAGCAGGTCCGAGGATTATGTGGCAGTGGTGTATCAAGGTTAATTTCCTGATTTTGATTTTTGTATTGTGGTTACATAGGAGAACATTCTTGTTTGTAGAAAATACATACTAAAGTATTTGGGGGTAATAGGATATCAGATCAACAATTACTCTCAAACAGTTCAGAAAAAGGGTTTTTTATACTGCACTCCCAGCTTTTCTGTAAGCCTGTGATGTGTTTCAAAATGAAAAATGTTTTTGAAAACAAATGTTATCAGATGAATTTGTATTTCTGAAGCCTCATGAAGTTTTTTTTCCACATAAGGAAATATCTCCTATTGTGCTAAAAGCAAACTTTAGTGACAGGGGAAGGTTTGATTTAAACATCGAATTGTTAGAAGATGCAGCATTTTAAGTTAGATTACATTTCCCCCCCTTTACTGAAAACCCCTAAAGAAAATAACTGTACTTATTAATCTTGGGCTCTATGAATTTAATTCTCCAAAACTGCCTGGAATAAGCCATAGTCAAATAATAGGAGAAGCATGACGGAAACTTATTTTAACCTTTCAAATGACTGTCCTTTCTTCTTAATAGGAAATTTCCATTAACTGGTCTCAGGGGGAAAATTACTAAAATTAAACTTTTTTCAAAGCAGTCATATGAATTCATTTCATAGGGAAATTGACGACAAGGAATAAATATTACAAAAACATTTTCATTAAAAATGTACACGTTGACTTCATGAAATGCTTTGTGAATTTCATGAACAGCACTTAGCCATTTTATAAGAAATGTATGACAGATATTTGTGTGTAGCAGATTTTTAATGTCCAACTGCCATGTGTTTCTGTACATAGATTTTTTTTTTCAAATTTCTAAACACAGTAGAAGCCACCAGAGAGAAATGTGAAGCAATTCATTAAAATCTTGGCAGCCGGGCCCCCAGCTCCCACTTACCCTGAAAGGCGCCTTTACTGAAGCTGAACACCCTTCCAGTAATTTCCTCCACAGAAGATCTATTGTCATCATCTCTGGAGGGACAATTCCTGGAGGAACCAAGTTGGCCAGTTGAGGATCTTGAATAATCACAAACAAGTAAATACGTTACCATCTTGAAAGTGGCATGTTAGTGCACTCTTGAATGCCCCCTAAGAAAATAAATTTGATTAAAATTAAATATTTTGTGGTAAGATGTAATGCTCAAATTCAAGGCATTCTGTTGTCCCTCTAGAGAAGTGGTCCCCAACTTTTTTGGCACCAGAGACCATTTTCATGGAAGACAATTTTTCCACGGATGGTGGGGGACATGGGGGGATAGTTTCGGGATGATTCAAGCGCGTTACATTTATTGTGCACTTTATTTCTATTATTATTACACTGTAATATATAATGAAATAATTATACAACTCACCGTAGGTTGGGGACCCCTGCTCTAGAAAGTATCAGTAGTCGGGGGAAGGGAAATGATAGACTTCAGCTGTTGAATTACAAGAACCTCTTTTCGATGAAAAGATTATACTTTGACAACATGTTGTAGGTGATCATTAATGAAAGATGTGTCTCCTTGCCAAGAACATTACGTTTTCTGTGCTTTTCACGTGTTTGTGGCTCTGAAATTTTTTTTTTTCCCAGCTGCTGTCCGCTCCAGTTGGCTTTGATAATTAGGGCTGGGAAATTTCAGTGCTCCGTGGTAGCCTTTCCCTCCCTTCATTCTCCTCCCAGTGGCTATCTCTTTGGTGTCTTTGTTCTCAGCACAAAATAGTCCCTGCAAGCATTGATCAAAGTTCTGTGAATACACACTGACTCATTAGGTACTCAAAGATCATCTTCTTCGTTAAGTAGCTTCTTTTTTATTTCAATAGTGGTTTATTTTTTATTCATCTTACCATGAATCACAATGTACAAAGGGAATGTGGTTTGACCTGAGGTATAAAAAAATTACCATATCATAGACAATCTTTTTGAAAAAGATTTTACTGTGCCAAAAAAAAGTAAACCTCTGAACCTTTCTTTACGTGAATGCTAATAATACAAACTACTTTAGAGAAATTGCAATTAGCCCAGCACGTTCAAAAGAAGATCCAAGCGGTTAATCATCAAAATAGCCATAAGTCAGTCTGCTTCAAACCCCTTTTCTTTTCTGAAAATAATTTAATTCGTGGAAATATTGAGGTGATCTTTTAAAAATTTTATTGAAGTTTCCACTAATGTTCCCCTTTATGTTTAATTTTTTGAAATACGTTTAATTTGAGCCCTCTTCATTCTCAAAAATCCATACCTTTTCCAAATTTTGAGGCTCCTTCCTCCATCACAGAATTTTTCTTTAAAAAGATGAGCCACATGTCTATCCTTTTAGTTGAGATCCATCTCTGGGTCTGCTGGGAGATAATATGTGGAGACAAATTAGAGCCAATGGGAAAGAGATATCCCCCTCTCCTGCCTGGAATCAGAATCCATCAGAATGCTTAGTATCAATGGCAACCTGAACCCTGTAATGTGTCACCTTTCTCTTCAGGGCCTCGAGCCTCCAAATGTCCATCTAATCTGTGTCCACCACTGGGAGCAGATAGTACAATTCCCTGTCCAGGTGTCCTTTGATAGTATCAAAACCGTGTGCTTAAGAAAAAGCCTGACATCTACACCAGGTTGGCCAAATGCTCAGCTGAGTCTCAAGAGAGTAAAGAATTTCAAGTACTTAAAAAAAAAAAAAAGCCAGCAATAGAGTAGTGTACTTAGTACTTGACTGAGAGTTAAGAGGCCTGAATTCTTGTCACAGCCTGGCATCAGCTGGCTCTGTGACCTTGGGCAAGTCATTAAACCTTTCTGGTCTTGGTTTCCTTGTTTTAAAATAAAAGGTTGAACTATGATCCCCAAGTCTCTTTTGCTTCTAAACAGCGCTATGATTGTTAACTATAATGGCAATAAAATAATCCAAAAAAGATATCCACTTCCCAACCCCGTCACCAAGTTCATATGTGGAGAGAAGCTTAGCAGAAACCTGCAACTCTAGTAACCAAGGAAACACTAAAATTTTAATAGTGAAAGATACCTTGTGTAGCAGTATAAGTTCTACAAAGTAAATCAGGAAAATGAAATTGAGGATTAAGAAATATTAGGGAGAGTTTTCAAAAACTCTGTTCTACTCCCCAATTTCCTCTTGAAAATCAAATTGTAGGTTTTCCCACAGACTACTGGATAGATACCTGATAGTTCTTTGGGGTAGTTTAACTCTAATAGAATGATCTAAGATTCAAGCAGTGTTGTTAATTTTTGTTTTAAATGCCTCAGTCAAGGTTTCTTTCAGTGTTAGAAAAATCCTAATTCCTTGCATATCGATTATATGCAATCTAGATAAACCAAGCCTCTGTCCATCATTCAGAAGTCTCTTTCATATAAGCAGCTGAATAATAATCTCAGAAACAAACTAATATTGGAATAAAGATGTCTCAGGTTCCTGAGCCCACTCGATTTCCTTACTCTTTCGTATATTTACATATTAATTTCAAGTCATAGGCGAAAATTAAAGCATGCTCTCTCCCAGTCTCTCTTTGATGTTGTAAAGAAATGTTACAAAGCTTCCTAAGGGAAGGTTTCTTGTAGGAAATAGTAATTCCAAGTATGATTAGTCCCCCAGTCTGACTGCTAGACTGTGCGAAGAGGACTGAAATGCCCTGTGGGTCCCAGGTCATACACCTCAGGAAGTTGGCTGCATCCTATCCCAAGGACTGGGTAGATGGGGGTTCCTAGGAGAAGCCAGTTCACCACGAGCTGAAATCGGAACATACATCATAGTCACATCCTGTTGAAGTGAAAGACAAGTTCTATTTCCAGAAATTGCTTTTTGTCTGAGAAGAGGGAGCTGGACTGCCAACTCAGCCCTCGGAATGGGAATGGCACAGGTTAATGGCTGAGCTGGAGGACTGGCCTGCAGCATCCCCTCTGAGCCATCTCTAGCACATTCTTACCTTCACTCTTCTGCCTCTCTCAGTGTTCACTGGACAGCATGTCAGGCACAGGGAGGTCAAAAGGAAAGGGGGGAGAGAGCAGTGGGAGGGGTAGGAGAGATGAGAGATGGCAATGGTAGGGAGGAAATCCTTTTCAGCCCTCCTGTTCCTTTTCTCTCCATCTTGGGCCCCTCCTCAGCCTCTGAAACTGAGCGCTAGGAGAGTAATCGAGAGAAGCTTTGTTTTCATGGCATGTAGTATTAACCACAAGTTGGAATATCTCCCATTGAGCATTTTACCTGGAATGAGATCTGAATCCCAGAGAAAAATAATTCCTTTCCCAAAATACAAATCCTGAGCTGGTTCTGCAAGAGGAGCACCCTCTAATGAGTCAGAGGGATAAGCTTTGTGCTCTTAGTGATCAGCCAGGACCCACGCTAGCCACAGGAAGCCCCACCCAGCCCCTCACCCTGCTGGCACCCTGTGAAATTCCAGTTCTAAGAGGCACCTGAAAGGGCGCTTGTTGAAACACTGATTGCCGGGCTCCGCCCCCAGAGCTTCTGATTTGCATGTCTAACAAGCTTCCAGGTGATGCTGACATCGCTGATCTGGGGAATCACACTTGAGAACCACTGTTCCACCACATAGTAGGCATTGAACACACATTTGTTAATTTTCATAATGAGAAGTCAGGGATGAGTGCTGTGGAACAGAAGAAAATAGGAATCATTTCATTCTGGACTTCTGAGTTTATTAATACATATATTTGTTGTACTTTTCCTCACTCTGTTTCCCACACGGCTGATGCAATTTTAGCACTGTTAGTGTAATTTTTTTTTTTTTTTTTGAGACAGAGTCTCACTGTGTTGCCCAGGCTAGAGTGCCGTGGCGTCATCCTAGCTCACAGCAACCTCAAACTCCTGGGCTCAAGCGATCCTACTGCCTCAGCCTCCCGAGTAGCTGGGACTACAGGCATGCGCCACCATGCCCGGCTAATTTTTTCTATATATTTTTAGTTGTCCGATTAATTTCTTTCTATTTTTAGTAGAGACGGGGTCTTGCTCTTGCTCAGGCTGGTATCAAACTCCTGAGCTCAAACAATCCGCCTGCCTCGGACTCCCAGAGTGCTAGGATTACAGGTGTGAGCCACCGCGCCCGGCCTGTTAGTGTAATTTTTGCAATTTTCAGGAAACAGCTGTTGCTTTCCTCTTCTCCTCAAAAGATAATGAAAATTTAGTAATAGGTAAAATGACATTTTGGAAAAAACTGGTCTCTTACATATCTGTGATAGCCTTGCCTCCTACATGATTGACAACTGACATTTTAGGGATTATGTAAATTGACTTTCGATTTTGTTTCAAATCTTTAGGAAGATATCAATTAAAAAGGCCTAAGTGATTTGCCAAGATTTACACAGGAACTTTTTTTGGGAGAAACAAACATTTCCGACCTGAAGAAATCTTTTCTGGCTCAAGTGATCATTTTTGATCATGAGTCAGAAAAATCGTAGAGTCTGCACAGTGGGGTTTAGGATTGCTGCTTACTTTATGTCTTTTCTTCAGCTCATCTCCTTTAGCTTAAAGCCTGGATACAAGTGAGTTAAAAGCAAATGGATTATTTAAAACCTACATTTGTGGCTGATTTTCCATTCTCCAAACTCCCTCCTCTTAGACACATACACTTTGGGAAAAATTCACAGAGCACGAAGAGTCAACTTATATTTAATGAGACTGAGTAATGTATATTCATCACTATACTGATGACCAGAATTACTTAAGGTTTGCAAGGACCACTGCAAAGACAATATATTTTCTTGCAATTACACTTCTCCATGCTCAAAAAGCTTTATAGACTTTCAGAATGAATTTCTGTAACATCCCCCAAGGTAAATGAGGAACAGGTGTAATTATCTCCTCTTCACAGATGGATGGGCAGACAAACAAACGATCGGACTGCATGACCAGGAAGGAAGTCAAGCTAAGGGCCCAAATCATTCTAATATTAATACCTCTCCTATCAGTGCCGTTTTCCTTTGATTCACGGATATCTGTGTTGCGGGAAACTCTGAAGGCGTTTTTTCATTCTTTAGTGATGTAAGAAAAAAACTCTGGAGGGACATCTGAGGAGGGGAAATGATGAGACTGCTGAATACGGGCACAGCAGTGCAAGTCTATAAAACCCAAATTTAATTTTTTTGGATAATATGATCAAGGTCTTTCAATGCTGAATTCCATCAGCATCTGATCTGCCAGCAACATGCTGTTACTTACATAAAAGCAGACAGACAGTGGGTAATATTAAACTAATAGACATTATTGCATGGCTACAAAACCTCTAAAAGTACTCAACATTTGGGAAGCAACCGGGAGTTTTTTCAAATGACAATGGTTTTCAGTGCAAGAGGCTTAGAAATATGCTGTCTCTGGCCAGAAGCCAGACCACTGACACAAAACAGCACAGCCACAGACCCTGGGGAGAGGAGAACACCAACGGCCTGAAAACCTGCACTACTTACTAACCCTCTTTCATATTATGCCACCTTTTGTTAAGAAGAGATTCATACTACAAAAACTAAGTTCCTTGGGAATGATAAATTTTAATAATCTCACTTTTTAAGCAATGGGCACTATGACAGGATTATAAACCAGAAAACCTGGACGTCTCCAGACTGCTGGCTTCCACAAGGCACCTCTACATCTCCAGTGTCTGAGGTCGTCCGGGAGCAAAAGCCCATCCCTGGCTCACCAGAGACCTCGTTATTCCTGCCACTCACAGGCAGCAACCTGCTCAAGGACAGCAAGCTCCTGAAAGCTCCCCTTCCCGGATGCCTCCATCCCAGAGACCTGAGACTGCAGGAAATGAAAGGTGACTAAGCCCTCAGCCCACATAGGCCTTAAAGTACAAAGGTTTGGGGTTTTCCTTTTCTGTAAGTGCTGTTCTTCACCAAGTGGAGTACATTTTGAAGTGTGGAATTCAATTTATGGATGGAAGAGAAATGAACAAAATTCTCAACGGAAGCAGAGATTATAAAATGGGCAAACTGCTATTCTGAAAGGTATGTTCCTTAAAATTCAAAAAATAAGAATAAAGAAAGGGCCTTATCTGTGCAGTATTCCCTCTAATATTTTAAGGTTGAGAAGGTAACATGCTACATATACAACTGCCTATGAAGACTGATTATATAAAGATATAAATAGATATTTAGAGGAAGGAGAGTTACTGTTCTAATCAAATGAAACAGCTTAATCATACATATTTGATGTTATACTTGTTTTTGTTAAATGACAATAAAATACAAAAGTAAGGAGATCATTGAAATAACTGTAACTAGTATCATTTTACACATTAATCAATATTATCGGTTTTCCATAATGCTATAAATTTTTTTGATTATCAGCATTCACACAGATATATTCATATTGGGGGAAAACAGTGCTGGATCAAATTCCTTTTCACCCAGAAATTTCTTTGTTCCTCCTCTTCAACTTACGTTCAAATACCTCATGTATTTTTATTTTATCAGCCCTTGGTGATACACTGGCAATTTTTCTTAAACTTGTCAGGTCAAAAGAATAAACTAAAGAAAAAACAAAATATAGGGCCACTATGTCAACTGAACTAGAGTCTCCAGGGGAAGAGCTGAGGAAATCTGTATATTTAACAAGCAGCACAGATAATTCTTATTAGGTGAGTTTGGGAAAAGCATTTATAATAGAGGGTCCATATTTTCCAAGTCAAAATCAGAGCTCACAATTTTCTTTTTTACTGGTTAGTGAATTTATTTACAACTTAAGATATGCTTACCCCAAAGACTTTTTTTGTTTTTTGAGACAGGAGTCTAGCTATTTTGCGCAAGCTAGACTCAAACTCTTGGGCTCGAGCAGTCCTCCCGCCTCAGCCTCCCAAGTAGCTGGAACTACAGGCTCACACCACCGCTGCTGGCTTCAAATACTTTTATAAATGAGATGGACTACACGTTAATGGTTTAGAGATGACAGATAACAAATTGCATTTTGACATATTTTATAAAATTCCTTTTTGTTTTTCTCAAAAGAAGATGGCTCTATTTGAGATGGGCACCATCCTGGATGTATGGCCCCTTTCTGGCCAGGAGTTCTGGAACTGCAGGGCTCATGCTCAGAACACCCCAGGTAAACTGGGCGCTAGGAGGTGAGACAATGAATCCTGAGCAAGCAGGGGTGGAGGCTGGAGGCAGGAGGCATCACTGGGGAAAAGCAGGCCAGAAGAATGGCATGGAAAAAAGAGAGGAGAATGAAAACAGATTGGATCCCAGGTATTGGAGAAGCAAAAGGATAAAACATGTTGCAGTTAAGGAAGGGGCCAGGACTGTGCTGATGGTGGTGCAATCACCATTGCTATTCACCATCTTTCACAGAGTATACCCTCTGCAGATGTGGCTACTGCTATTTATCCAATACACCCTTTGCATACAGAATAGGGTCAGAGAAGACAAATACTAAGTCTTCAGTTTCTTAAGTTCCTCCCATGAAAATAACCAAAGCAGATTTAACTTCAGAGCCACCTAACACAGAACTGACTGTCACCATCAAGATGGACTATGACCAGAGAAAAATACATTCCCCTAGGAAAGAACAAAAAAATTATTGTTTACTATGCACTTGTTCCATGTCAAGTACTGTGGAAAGTATTCTAATGTGTGAGTCTAATATTCATTCCATAAATTCTCAAGGATCTATCAGGTGCTAATAAGCACTAGGTTAGGTGCTAAGAATATGGAACAAAAAAAGGGTTGGTCTGTGCCCTCATGAAACTTACAATCTAGGAAAGACAGATACTTAGACACATAAATGTGAGTTGTGTAGTCAGTTTAAAATTTATAGCCATATCCAGATGTGCTGGAATATGCCTTTATCTTTTCTGACAGAATTCAATTTAATTCTTGTGTCCCTTTTCTGCTGATGGAAAGGAAATTAACTCAATCTTACCACTTGAAAATAACTCAGACTCTTTCAGTATAAAATTAGTGAATATTCATTCAAAGTTTTCCTCTTCTTCTTCTGTTTCCCTTTTTCATGAGGATGACCCAATTGCTCCAGGAAGCCTCAACTATCCTCCAGCATCAGGGGACAAGGGGCTTGTGTAGCATGATTGTCCATATAGTCCTTGGTGGGCCACAAACGTACATCAGCTGAGGGCAGTTTATCACAAGTGGTATCTGGCATCCACTTCTGGTGTCCAGGGTTCCTGCCATTGCTTCCAGCGTCAAGGTCTACACATGCCTAGTCTCTCTTGGTTCCATACTACCCTCAAACTCCTCAGGGGCTCAGAACCTCCCGGTAGTTTCCCCAGACCATCCAGGAATGTGCGGGATTCTGTGATGATGCTGTCCTCAGCCCATCTGCCAGGATTCCCTCAGTACTTACTGCTCAGACGTCCTGTCGACTGGGTGCTGTTCCAAACTTGAGATGCTCTTAAATAATTCTGGGCATTACAATTACCTCCCTTGGCTTTGCCCCAGCCAAGAGACAGGATGCCAGGGACGGCTTCTCAGCATCTACTAGCATCTATATTCTACTCTGGCCGCCTCTGAATCTCCTCTTACTGTCTTGTTTGGAGGACTGACCTGAGTGCTTATATAGCAAGCCTGTGTGAAATGAAGAAATAGCTCCAACCTCAGTTAAGGATGAGGACCAAGTAAAGAACTACGCACATATGGGATAACCCTGGCCCAGGAACTTAGTTCTCCCCAGGAGAAAAGAAAAGGGGAAGGAAGAATTGAATCTGACGTGGTTCTTAGAGCAAAAGAAAAAGTTCCCATCTGGAAGCTATGACCACAAATTGTCAAATGTATATTTTTCTATTCCTAGTTGGAAACCGTGGTTTATGTTGTTATACAGAATTCAGTTATACACCAAGTCACATTCGTGCACTCCTGACTTTTCTGACTATAAAATGTCAAAGTCTGCTACAGTTAATTCTGACATTTGCTGTGAAGGAAAAGTAGAGGATGTTCTGAAAAGATATAGCAAGAGTTCCAATTTAGATAGTGAGCAGGAAAGGATTGGGGCAGTAGAGACAAGCTTTCTCGGCCTGACAGCAGCTGCTCATACTGACAAACACACCCAACCCAGTCAGAGTGCTCACAGACAGTTGGGATCCACCAGAAATGCTGGTTTCCCCTGACTTCCAGCTGTTATCAAATAATACTAACAAAATTAGGTGAAACCCGATGATACTATGCATTAACATTTTCTTTAATGTTTAAAGCCACCTTGTAACTACACCATGGGCATGTAAGCAGCAAAATCCTGTGGGATTTTCCTGTGGGAAAAGCTATAGCTCAAAAATCCATTTTCTTCAACAATTACAAGGAGAAAAGAGAGAGAAGTAACATATAGCTCAAGGGGAAATAATCACAATGTGTGGGATTGGAGCCTGATTTTTAAAAAAATAACTAAAAATGTTGATGTTTTCAAAACAATGGGAAAATTGAATACTGATTGCCTAATTGATGATTTCAAGGAATTTGTGTTACAATTTTAGATATAATTGATCTTGTGGTTATGTTCTTAGAAAGAGTTTTTTGTCTTCTAGAGAAATACACTTCAAATATGTAAAGATAAATGATATGTCTGTAATTTGCTTCAAAATAGTACAAATAGGGGATTGGATAAGGGCAGGGATGGGACACAATTGGCCTTAGGTTGATGGGCATTGGGGCTGAGTGATGGGTACAGAGAGATTCATTGCATTATTCTGTCTATTTTTGTGTGTATTTAAAATTTTCCACAATTGAAAGTAAAAAAGAAAAGCCAAAAATAAAATAAAATCTGCCTTATAATTCTACCCTTCATATATGAACGTCTGCGACTAGACAAGTACTTCCAGGCACACTGTGTCAGTGGAAACTAACTGTCATTTTTCTTTATACTTATGCATTAATGTATATACACATATACATTTAGGCTCATATACATTTACTGCCTGTCAATCAAGCATCATTACACAGACATGGATTCCACTTTGCTGCTTCCACTGGCATTTGTGTGTCTTCAAGCATGCAGTTCAAGTTTCTCACTACTAACTCCAGACAATGATACTTTCTGCTTTTAAGGAGGTGTTGGGAGAATGGATTGAGGAACATTTAAAATAATTTAGCATTATGTAGTATAACGGAAAGAACTCAGGGACCAGGGCTGGTTTTGATTTAAGATCTGTTATTAGTCCTGGCTCTGCCGTTCGTTAGTCATGTGAAGGTGAAGAGTCAAACGAGTCATTTAACTTGGTTAGTCCTCAGTTTCTTTACCTGCAAATGAAGTGCTGAGGCTGCTCTCCAAGGTCTCTTAAGCTCCGGTACTCCAGGATTCATTAACATTTATTATAGAACATTTTAAAAGCTTATCATATAAAATATATTGCTTTCTTTTCTTTTCTTGCTCATAAACAGAACATGGTATAGATAGCCTAAACAGTATAAGTTAAATATCTTCTTTTTTTGTGTTTGTTTTGGTAGAAAATGATTCTTACTTGGGCTTTTATAAATAAAGAAAACAGAGTATTTAAATAATATTTAGGCTGGGCAAAGTGGCTCACACCTGTAATCCTAGCACTGTGGGAGTCCAAGATGGGAGGATCACTTGAAGCCAGGAATTCAAGACCAGCCTG
The DNA here is from genome assembly GCF_000956105.1 of Propithecus coquereli. Taxonomy (NCBI): domain Eukaryota; kingdom Metazoa; phylum Chordata; class Mammalia; order Primates; family Indriidae; genus Propithecus; species Propithecus coquereli. Next base: position 3,707,167 of record NW_012148841.1, on the reverse strand, counting down.
GGCAACATAGTGAGACCCTGTCTCTATAAAAACTTTTAAAAATTAGCTGGGTGTGGGGTGTGGTAGCACACACCTATAGTCCTAGCTACCTGGGAGGCTGAGGCAGGAGGATCGCTTGGCCCAGGAATTTGAGGTTGCAGTGGGCTATGATGATGCCACTGTACTCTAACCCAGGCAACAGAGTGAGACCCTGTCAATAAATACATAAGTAAATAAAAATAAATTAACAAATAAATAAATAAAATTTAGCAGTAAGTGACAGTAAAAGTTAAGTTCATATCACATGTAAGCTAATCGGGGTTATGACTAAGGATCAGAGACTATGAAATTATATGGGAATATAGTAACTAAATTGTTCCTACTACTTTCCATAAACAGTGGGAAAAAAGTCAAAGAAACTTTTTTTTCTTTCTTTTAAGAGACAGAGTCTCACTCTGTCACCTAGGCTGGGGTGCAGTGGCATGATCATAGCTCACTGCAGCTTTGAACTTGTGAACTCAAGCGATCCCCCCTCCTCAGCCTTCCAAGTCACCGGAATTACATGTGTGGGAAACATGTTTAAAAATAAAACTGCATCATAATAGTTTAAAACTGAAAGAAATTGTGATGATAGCAACATAACAATATTAACAGTTATGGTAGCAAATGTTTATTTCTTTCTTGCTATAATGTATGCCCTATTCTAAGCAGTTTGCATGTATTTAAATTGTTTAATTTTTGGAACAATCCTAGAAGTGGTTATTATTATTTTCTTCATCTTTAAAATGAAGACACTTGCCTAAAGTCACAGAGCCAGTTTACCTGTAGGGTGTTTTGTGAAGATCAGATAATATTTGTGAAACAGTGTGTGTGAAAATTCTTTGTAAAGAGTTAAGTGCCAAACAGATGTTAAATATCATTATTAGAATGGGGGAGGAGTTTAAATCTCTTAAATATGTTTAATAATATAAGAGGAAAAGGAATAATAAAATATTTTAAAACTTTGGAGGATCTCATTTAAAAAGAGACAAGATATGCCTGATGAAATAATGGATTAGGCAAGGAGCACCAACGGCAGCCAAGACAACCAGATGAAAAGCAGAAGAACTTTATAATGGTTGGATCAGGGTGACAACTCTTAAACCCACTGTAAGTGTTAACGTCAAAAAGAGAGATGACCAAGCTGGGTGTGGTGGTTCACACCTGTAATCCCAGCACTTTGGGAGACCGAGGTGGGAGGATCGCTTGAGCCCAGGAGTTCAAGACTAGCCTGAGCAACATAGCTAGACCCCATGTCTACAAAAAATAGAGAAACTAGCCACAAGTGGTGGCACACACCTATAGTCCCAGATACTTGGGAGTCTGAGACAGGAAGATCACTTGAGCCCAGAAGCTGGAGGTTGCAGTGAATTATGATGATACTACTGCACTCCAGCCCAGGCAACAGAGTGAGACTCTGTTTCAAAAAGAGAGGTAACCAAACATTATATGCCTGCTGCTGGGAGGTACATTAAACTGCTACACAAACCATAAGGATGGAATCAGCCAAATCCAGAATATGAGAATTGTTATAGGACAAATGTCCTGGTTTCTTCAACAAATAAATTCCAAGGAAAAAATGGGAAAGGAGAGAAGAATTGAAATTTTTAAAATATTTAAGAGGTATGTCTAATGTCTAAAATGTATTATGTAGACCTGGCTTGGGTCTTTTTATTTTTAAGTTTCTTAATGGTGGAGTTTTTTAGGGTTTTTTAAACCACTTTATTGAGGTATGATTTGCATACAAAAAAACTGTACATATTTAATGTATACAACTTAATGAGCTTGGAGATATTAAATAAGTACATGCCCATGAAACAAACCATCATCACAATCTATGCCATATACAAATCCATCACCTCTAAAAGTTTTCTCCTGCCCTCTTTATTTTGTGTGTGTGTGATAAAAACACTTAGA
>NW_012148841.1:3692625-3694427 GCF_000956105.1 Propithecus coquereli | reverse complement strand
AGAAAGAAATTAATTGAACAATTAAAAATATATAGAAAAAATTAGCCGGGCATGGTGGCGCATGCCTGTAGTTCCAGCTACTCGGGAGCCTGAGGCAGAAGGATTGCTTGAGCCCTGGAGTTTGAGGTTGCTGTGAGCTAGCACGACGCCACGGCACTCTAGCCCGGGCAACAGAGTGAGACTCTGTCACAAAAAAAAAAAAAAAAGAATGGTGTTTTGTTTTTGTGGGTTTTTTTGAGATAGGGTCTCGCTCTGTGCTGAAGTACAGTGGCAAGATCATACCTCATTGCAGCCTGGAACTCCTGGGCTCAAGCGACCCTTCCACCTCAGCCTCCTGAGTAGCTGGAACTACAGGGACACCACACTCAGCTAATTTTTGTTGTTGTTGTTGGAGAGGAGGTCTTGCTATGTTGCCCAGGCTGGTCTCGAACACCTGGCCTCCAGCCAAACAAGACTCCTGCCTGGGCCTCCCAAAGTGCTGGAATTACAGGCATGAGCCACCATGCCGGGCTGGGAATTAGAATTTAAGATGAGCAGTAAAGGTTGTAAAGATTGTATAAACACCAGGAAAGGAGGAGACCTTTCTAGGAAGGGAAGAGCAGAAGAACAGGATAGAAGTAGAAATGTCTCTTGATGGAACAGTAAGGGAACAGGCCTGACTGGCTTAATGGATTTATTCTATTATGATTAACACCATAGAACTTAAAGTCCATTCATATCCATCTCATGGGTTCTCAAAACAATCCTTTCAGTAAGAGAGAATGTATTACAACCCTTCCTTGCATATATAGACGTTAAAAGATCCAGAAGGATTAGTGATACCTCCATCATATGTCCCTCCAACCACAAGGCCTTCATATATACTGCTTCTTCTGCGTGGAAAGTGCTGCCTCTCCTCTTTACCTTGTTAACTCAACTTTGACCTCCTAAGAGAGCCTTAGCTTACTTCCTCTTCCTGGGTCAAATCCCTCCGAAGTGTATGCACTCATTGAATCATGTACCTTTCCTTTGTAGCATTTATCATGACTGTAATGTTCTATTTATTAATGGGAATAAATCAAGACGAATAAATAATTGAATAAACAAATTAACAGAACCCAGGTCTGCCTAGTGATGTTGCTCATACATTTTCCATGTGAATACACTATCTACAAAAGGTACAGTTAAAAGAGCTGAAGCTATTTTACCTGGAAAAAGAGAAATTAGGAGAGAAGGTATGACAGCTGTCTTTAAATGTTTGAAAAATTGTCTTATCGAAGAAGGACTAGACATATCCTGCAGAGCTCCAGAGAGCTGAACAAAGACAAATGGGGTGAAAGTCCAGGGCGGCAGATTTCATTGCAGTGTAAGGAAGTGAAATACGTAACAATGAGACCTGTCCAAATATGAAGTGGGCTGTCTGTAAAGGACGTGAGCAAACAAAGGCCGGAGAACACCTGTCAGGGGTATTGTAGAGGAAATTCCTGTTCTGGAAGGGAAATTGTTAGCCACTTAGGCCTTTCCAAGCCTAATATGCTTCTCTAGGTCTGGGAGAGACTTAAAAGCAAAATCGAATTTGATTTTAATGGACCTCAAGAAGAGAAAGCTGCAATGAATAATTGTTCTTATGATGCCCAACTAACACTGGGCTCTTTAAGAAGTATGCCTGCATTTGTGTGTGGCCACTTCTGTGCCCGTTGATGAGGTCTTTGAGACTCAGCATTCCAACAGCAGTCAGGGCTGTGCAGCTGCCACTGTGACTAAACAGCAGGGAACACTCTAGCATACAAGGGAACAATTTCCCCCTCCTCCAAGCAGAATCT
>NW_012148841.1:3688201-3692575 GCF_000956105.1 Propithecus coquereli | reverse complement strand
CCTGTAGGGTGTTTTGTGAAGATCAGATAATATTTGTGAAACAGTGTGTGTGAAAATTCTTTGTAAAGAGTTAAGTGCCAAACAGATGTTAAATACCATTATTAGAATGGGGGGGAGTTTAAATCTCTTAAATATGTTTAATAATATAAGAGGAAAAGGAATAATAAAATATTTTAAAACTTTGGAGGATCTCATTTAAAAAGAGACAAGATATGCCTGATGAAATAATGGACTAGGCAAGGAGCACCAACAGCAGCCAAGACAACCAGATGAAAAGCAGAAGAACTTTATAATGGTTGGATCAGGGTGACAACTCTTAAACCCACTGTAAGTGTTAACGTCAAAAAGAGAGATGACCAAGCTGGGTGTGGTGGTTCACACCTGTAATCCCAGCACTTTGGGAGACCGAGGTGGGAGGATCGCTTGAGCCCAGGAGTTCAAGACTAGCCTGAGCAACATAGCTAGACCCCATGTCTACAAAAAATAGAGAAACTAGCCACAAGTGGTGGCACACACCTATAGTCCCAGATACTTGGGAGTCTGAGACAGGAAGATCACTTGAGCCCAGAAGCTGGAGGTTGCAGTGAATTATGATGATACTACTGCACTCCAGCCCAGGCAACAGAGTGAGACTCTGTTTCAAAAAGAGAGGTAACCAAACATTATATGCCTGCTGCTGGGAGGTACATTAAACTGCTACACAAACCATAAGGATGGAATCAGCCAAATCCAGAATATGAGAATTGTTATAGGACAAATGTCCTGGTTTCTTCAACAAATAAATTCCAAGGAAAAAATGGGAAAGGAGAGAAGAATTGAAATTTTTAAAATATTTAAGAGGTATGTCTAATGTCTAAAATGTATTATGTAGACCTGGCTTGGGTCTTTTTATTTTTAAGTTTCTTAATGGTGGAGTTTTTTAGGGTTTTTTAAACCACTTTATTGAGGTATGATTTGCATACAAAAAAACTGTACATATTTAATGTATACAACTTAATGAGCTTGGAGATATTAAATAAGTACATGCCCATGAAACAAACCATCATCACAATCTATGCCATATACAAATCCATCACCTCTAAAAGTTTTCTCCTGCCCTCTTTATTTTGTGTGTGTGTGATAAAAACACTTAGATTTTGTTTGGATCTTGATTTGAACAACCCAATTGTTTAAAAAGCTAGGAAAAATTTGAATATTAACTGGATTATTTGGTGATATTAAGGAAATTACTGTTATTTTTTAAATGAGATATAGTCTTGTGGGTTTATTTTTTTAGTCCTTATCTATTAGTGATATAAACAGACATATTTACACATGAAATAATATGATATTTATGTTTAGCTTCAAAAAATTTAGGGTGGGAGGAAAGTGAGTGTATAGAGGAAACAATACTGGTCACGAGTCAATTATTGTTGAAGCCAGGTGATGTGTGCATGGGGTTTCATTATAATACCCTCTCTATTTTTGTATATGTGTTAATTTTTCTATAATAAGAAAGACAGGAAAAGAAAGAAAAACAAGATGTACTGATTAAAAATAGTTTACAGAAGCAAAAAATAGTGTTATTATTCTGAAATTGAAGATAATGCAGCTAAATTTCACTTTCTGTGTGTGAAGTGAAGAAGGCATTGCAAAGTGCTCTTTAAAAAGCAAAAGACAAAGCCCTTAGGGATTTGTCGGTTTTTGTTTCTCTTTCTTGTTTAACTTAGGAATTAAGAACAAACAAAAAAAAGACTACATATATTAGTCTGTTACTTAACAAAAACATTCACTGAGCACACACTAAATGCCAGACTCTTGTCTTGCTGCGTATATTTGTGGTATTTTCCTTACAGTGTAAAATCTAGCTGGGGATATCAGGACAACACACATAAAGCAATAAGAAATCAGTACAGGAAAACATTGTAACACAGATATCTAGCTGCTCCCCTGGGATTTGTGCTTCTTTTCCACAGAATACAGCAGTTCCAGGGATGTGGATGCCCAGCCAGGGGGTACATTTCCCAGCACAAGGTGGAGCCCTGTGCCCAGTTCTCACTGGCAAAAGTGTTCTGACATGTCACTTCTGGACCAAGATGGCTAAGAAGCAGATGTGCCTTCTCTACTCTCTTTCCAACTTCCAGATGAATGCTTATGCCCAGGGCAACTCTGGGAGCTTTGTGTTAAAGCAGCAGAGCTTCCATCACCCTGGGTCTCTAAATGGCTGCAAAAAGTACAGCACCCCTTCCCTCCACCCCACCCCCACCACCAGTGCACCAATACATACACAGTGTCATCAATGAAGAGCAAGTATAACTTCTATGATGTGAAGCCACTGAGATTTGAGTTTTATCTCTTATAGATTCTAGTACATGTATCAATTGTTAATTGGGATGGTGCAGTGTATATTGGGGTGAGAAATCACTACAGTTGACAAGAAATACAAAATGTTTCATGGACAATGTAGAGCTTGGGCTGGATTTTGAACTATGAGTTGCAAGTGGCTAAATGGAGAGGATGGGGGAGGATGGGTACCAGCATAAGGAACCAACACAGGAACCACTGCAGGAATTCACACGTAGCTCGAGGATAGTGAGACCACCCTTATGAGCAGATGCAGGTTGGGGAAAGTGGGAAATAAGGATGAAGAGGCAGGATAGGATCAGAGTATGGAGATCCTTGAAAATTTAGCACCTGATTCAACACAACCACTGAAACTTTTGGAGTAAAAAGATGCTTGATGAAAGGTCTATATTAGGAAAATCAATGAGACAAAAGAGTGCAAGATAGACCTGAGAGAAAAACATTAGGGTAGGTGACTAGCTAAGAGGATGCTTTAATAATCTAGTTTTGATAAAATTAGAGACCTTATTGGCAAACTCAGTAGAAAAGAAGGGTAAATGCAAGCATTACCTTAAAGCACAAATCCACAAGGGTTGATAACAGAGGGGAAAAAAATGAAATCAAACATTCAGTCAATCAGAAGATACGTGTCGTTTTAACTCTCAAAAACGTAAGTTCTATTATTTTGAGCACATTATTTAATCTGAGTTTGTGTCTTCCTCTGTAAAATGAGAGTAAAGAACCAAATGACCCTAAAGTTCTTTTCATCTGTAAAAGCCTATGGTTATATAGTCATGAAGGAAAAAATGAAAAAATGTAAGTGACATATTTAGTAGGAAGAGGCAAAGAAGGGAGAATATTTGAATGTACTGCTAAAACATAGTTTATTTGAACTGATCCCTTATAGGTGGATGCTTGAATTGATCTTTTGCATTACAAAACAATGTATCAATGAATGAGCAAAAGTATTTTAACTCTCCTAGATTTTCAATTACACCTTGATTTTAAGAACTAAACACTGAATATGATAACTTTGCCACAACAGTCACACAAGTTGCTGTATTAATTCCCTCTTAGAGAGGAAGATTACTTTACAGTTTATTTCCTAATTATAAAGATAAAAATGTGAAGGTATTTTGGGAAAAAAATTAAGACATCACAAATATATAGTATAATCACCAACTTTATTATTACCATCAATCACAGATAGCACTAGCTAATTTTTTCCCTCGATAACTATGTATAAAGAAATATTAAAATGTTTTTTGGTTTTCTTTTTTCACAATTATGGTTGGTTATAAACAGAAAGACCTCTAGATGAAACAATTTTCTAAAGTAAACTCAGAAAGTGAGCACTACTCTCCATCCTGAAAATCACAACTGATAAGGGCAAATAGAAAGCAAAGACCCTGACATGCAACAATTTTCTGGTACTCCACCATTGCCTTGCTATGGCATCAAAGAAAGATACCACCTATCAGGTATTTATTTCACAAACTTATAAGATCTTTGGATGAGCTACATTGCTTGATGGAGGTATAATTATACTACAGAATAAAGGCCAAGATGCATGAAAGCAAATAAGAAATGGGTTCACAAAGATATATCTGACAAAAGACTGGTATCCAAGGTATATAAAGAACTTCTACAACTCAGTAACAAAAACATAAACCGCCCAATAAAAAGTAGACAAAGATTCTGAACAGACGTTTCACAAAGACTGGCCGATAAGCACATGACAAGTACTGAACATCATTAGTTATCAGGAAATGCCAAGGAATACCACAATGAGATACCATTATGCACCCAAAAAAACAGCAAAAATTCAAAAGACTGACAGCACCAAAAGCTGGCAAGAATGTGGAGCAAACAGAACTCTCACGCATTGCTGGCAGAAGTGTAAAATGACAATTGTTTTGGAAACAGGCCTGGTAGTTTTTTATAATACCAAGCATATAAGCACCACATGTACTCACCATCAAATTGGTATTAACTGATCAACACATAAGTGCACATATAAGAATAACATTTACTGGATGTTGGGCAGGGGGG
>NW_012148841.1:3685063-3687978 GCF_000956105.1 Propithecus coquereli | reverse complement strand
ATATACATATTCTATGGCACAGCAATTCCACTCCTAAATATTTATCCAAGAGAAATAAAAACATATGACCACAAAAACAATTGTATGAAAATGCTCATAGCAGCTTTATTCATTATAGCCAAAATCTGGTCACCACTCAGGTGTTCATCATAGGAGAATGGATAAACCAACCATGGTATAGTCATATAACAGACTACTACTCAAGAATAAAAAGGAACTATTGATGCACACAACAACATGGATGGATCACAAAAACATGCTGAATGAAAGAAGTCTTATCCACAAAAGCACATACTTTATAATTCCATTTATATGAAGTTTTAGAATAGGCACAACTAATCTATGGTGGAAAAAAATTAGAACACTGGTTGCCTTGGGCAGAGGGAGGGTGAGGGAGGATTGACTGTAAAGGGGCATGGGGAAACTTCCTGGGATGATAGTAATGTTCCATGTCTTGAGAGGGGTTTAGGTTATACAGGTGTATACATTTATCAAACACAGTGAATGGTAAGCTTAATATTTATACAGATGATTATATGTACATATTACTTGAAGAAAAAAAAGAACTGTAAACCAATACAAAAATTTAGTTAATAATACATATGCTTAAGCCTTTAGAGATGAAATATACTAACATTTGCAACTTACTGCATCAAAAAATTAAGATGGATTGATGGATGGCTGAAGGAATGGATAAATGCATAGTTGGGCAATAAAGCAAACAGCAAAATGCTCATTGTAGAATATGTATGGGTGGGTATATGGATGTTCATTGTATAATTATTTCATCCTTTTTGTATATTTGAAATTTATCAAGATGTTGTATAGCAAAAGGAAAAAATGGACATTTTCAGTTGTATTTCTTATCATGATGCTTGATCAGAAGATAATAATTGATAAAATAAATGTTAGAGCAACAGAAAAAGAGAGATTTGGCATAAATTGAGGTTAGCTAACACTTATTAAGCTCCTGATTCCTTAAGGTATGCCTGGATTTTTATGAAAGATATTAAATTTAATAAAGGCATCAAAATGGAGACACTGATGTCAACTATCCATCATTCAGGGGACTTGTCAAAAGAAAGTCAGTGTGGGATTGGGAAAAACTACAAAGAAGAACAAAGGAAATAAAACTGAATTAAAGAGAACAGAGAAAAAGAGAATAGAATAAAATGCATGTTTTCATTTTGACCAATTTTATAAGGAAGCAAAATGGCCAATCTTAAACTTTATAGACTCATGATAGTGGTGTTTTTGAACACACATTTTCAGGTTCCCAATTAAGTGCTTCAGAGATATTTTATGTACTATTTGAATACTTCTAATCAAAATGGATGCAACAGACAAAATAGGCACATTGATCGTGATTTTAGTACCTGTTAAAACAGTAAGCAAGGTAAATATGACTGGAGACTACATTTCAAAAATGGAGTGGAATAGGAGGAAAAAAATTCAATTGATGGGATTAAAGTTGGTGAGGAAAAGAATTGTTCTATCTCAACAGAGAAATAATGCTTTGGGGACTAAGGATAAAGATATCATCACCAGTGGAATATACACCTGTCCAAAATGAAGTATTTGTCTCATACATTTCTCAAAATAGATTTTCTTTGAACCTTAAAATCTGAACTGTGCTATGTCCCTTAGGATATCACAGAATGGCCTATTTTTACTAGTTAATCCCAGACCTAAATACTAATCTTTTACCTGACCTGTTAGAGGATAATTTAAATTAGCTTTATTGATTGCAGAACTAGACATGCATTAATATTTCTTTTATGGTCCTTGACCTAGCAGAGCATGAGAAGCATCTGAAGTATGAAATAAATGCAGAGTGGTGTTGGTAAATGGATATATTTTAAATCACAAGTGCAACATTGGTTTAGTTTCTATGTTGCAAATTCTTTTAATTCTACAAAGAAGAAAATTACTTGCGATATTAAACCATAATTGTCTGTGGTCTGTAAACATAAAGAATCTGAAACCAAAGGACTTAATCAATTCAGCACATTTCCATTTCTTTTTCGAGATGGAAATTCAATAACCTGCCACTCTAACACGGACTGCAGTCTTGACATACAGGTTGCAATCTTTTAAAAGGCAGTGCTATAATTTCACCTATTAACCTCATTTGAATGTAAACTACTTAAATAAAAAAAAAAAACACTTTATTTCTGAATTGAATAATTTGTTGTCATGTTATTAAAAATTGTCAAACTATGTTTATGAAACAGGATTCTGCAAAAGAATCTGTAATCCAAAAAAGCCTCAGACATGACCTTCTGAAAAGTCATTTTACTTGCCACCTAAAGCATGAATATAACTTGCCTTCTACAGTTTCACTAGGCTGCGCTGGGGTGGTTCTGCACGGTGACCCGCAGCTGCAGCCGGCCTGGGGAGCTGTAAGGTAACCGGGCCCGCCTGCGGGTGGCGCAGAGGTCCCGTGCGGGTGCGCATGTGCTGTGAGGGTGCTTCCGCCAGATGTGCAATAGGATAGCCAGTACTGGATGCTATCATCCGGGGAAGAGCGAATGGCTTCCTCCCTACTCTACCCTTAGAGAATGCATTGGAGAGAATTACTGAGCCATTTGGTGTTGGGGAGAGGAGAAAAGAGGGAGGATGAGATTTCCAAATGCAGAATGAAAACATCTTCTCTTTGTGTTATTAATGTTGTCAGAAGGAAAACATCTTCTCTTTCTGTTACTAACGGTGTTGGTGTGGCTTTACCTGGTCACTAGGGCTGCATTGAGAGCTACACAAAGAATGGTGTTGGCCGGGCGTGGTGGCTCATGCCTGTAATCCTAGCACTCTGGGAGGTTGAGGCGGGCGGATTGTTTGAGCTCAGGAGTTCGAGACCAGCCTGAGCAAGAGTGAGACCCCGTCTCTACTAAAAATAGAAAGAAATTAATTGAACA
>NW_012148841.1:3645433-3672538 GCF_000956105.1 Propithecus coquereli | reverse complement strand
AAACAATGAACCTTTGTGACCAGCTACAGGAATACAGCAAACCCAGTGGCACTGACATTGCCTGGGAACCAGTGCTCAAGACAGAGCCAGTAGTCAGAAGTCAAGAGAGCCTTCATGAGTAACAGAGCACACAAATCCAGGAGTTCAAAGCAAGTCTTGAATCACATAGATAATGGAGGCCAAAACAAGGCACAGGATCAAGAATCAAGACAAGAATTCAGAATCATACACATGGAACACCACACTGACTGTCCTATTAGTCATTTGAGTGAATATAGTTATAGCAAGAATAGTGTGTGATAGATGCAGATAATCAGTCCCAGCCATTCCTTCCACCGTACTGGTCTTTCCAGACACTGGTAATTACATATGCCATTCATTTTTCCCACTATCCATCAGTTGGGGATTCAGGAGGAAAGCCAGACTGATTGTAGACTACATGAAGAACTTATATTTTCCCTTAATGTCTTAAGTTCTAGTGTGAGTCAGATTTCCACCCTACTACATTAGCTATTGGCTGGACTTCAAGCAGAATCAAAGGACAAAGCAAGTCTGAAATCAGGCATGGGATTGTCCAGCTAGCCAGAGAAGTACTGGAAAACAAATGTAAAAACCACACCCCTCTTTTCTATTTTTTATAGCTTTATTGAGATATAATTTATACTGTACAATTCACCTATTTACAGTGTAAATTCAATGGCTTTTAGTATATTCACAGACTTGTACATCCATCACCACAATCAATTTTATTAATAGAACATTTTCATTACCCCAAAAAGAGACTCCACTCCCCTTAGCCATCATTGCAGGCAACCACTAATCTATTTTCTGTCTGTATAGAGTTACCTATCTTGGCATTTCATATAAATGGAATCATACAACATGTGGTCCTTTGTTACTGGTTTCTTTTACATAACATGTTTTCAAGGTTCATCTGTATTATAGTATGTATGAGCTCTTCATTCTTTTTCATTGATGAATAATATTCTATATTATGGATATACCACGTTTTATTTATCCATTCATCAGTTGATGGAAATTTAGGTTGTTTCTACTCTTTGGCTATTATGAATATCACCACTGTGAACATTTGTGTACAAGCTCTTGTATGGGCATATGTTTTCATTTCTCTTGAGTATACCTAAGAGTAAAATTGCTGAATCATATGGTAACTCTATGTTTAACTATTTGAAGAACAGCTAGATTGTTTTCCAAAGTGGCTGCACCATTTTTCACTCTCACCAGCTGTGTATGAGGGTTCCAGTTTCTCCACATTCTCACCAACACTGTTAATATCTGTCTTTTTTATTATAATACCTGTCCCTCTTTTTAAAAATTTCAAGCAGATCTTCTGGATCTTTGGATCTAGTCATTGAACCAGTCCCTTGGTTAGAAAAGCCCACTTACAAAATACAAAATACTGAGCATATACATGCCTAATGGGCAAACAGGAAAGAAAAGGCCAGAGCTGTCTGGATGTCTGGGGGGATAGGAGGGAGGGGTACATAAAGCAACACCCAGTCCCTTCTGAATGCAAACACAGAGGAGGCCTGGTGTTACAGCTGCTTCTTCCTGAACTTGTTCCAGGAATGGCTAGTGCAGGACATGCGGATCAGAAAAGATGAGCAAGAGTTGAAACGTCACTCACATTAACTGGAGAGGGAATATGGAGCCAAATCTAAGCTCAGACTATTCTTTCCCCCATTCCCATTTGTATTTTTTCACCAAAGAGCACATTCTGAAAACCTTGAGAATTTCTTTCACCTTTAAAGTTTTATAATTCCATGATATTCTTCCTATAAGTGAGCCTTAGATTAATAGTGCAGTGTATCCCTCACATAAACAGAAGAATTTGTCTTATTAAGATTCAGTTTAAATATTTCTAATTTTTAAAAAATATTTTTACTTTAAATGTTTCTTGAAGCTTGTTGTAATATTGTAACTCTACCTGTAGCACTAGTGTTTCCTGGGAGTCACTAGAAGTTTCTGAAAGTCCACCTAACAGAAAAGGTGAATATGGTTAAAAGGGACAAATACAGAATCTATTCCTTGGAAACTATGCTGATTCCTTACTTAGTAGCTAGCTAGAGAACTGTGCTGATTCACTCTTGAGAATTACACCATGGAATAAAATAATTTCACTGAATTGAAATGTAATTATCACATTCGAAAATATAGGAAAAGATGAATTAGAGAGATGGAGGATTGAAAATAAGGAGGACCAATTCCAAACAAAATACTAACCATCCAATTAGAAGGTGTTACATATGCTCTTCCTTATTTAACATGGAAGGAAATTGCAAGTAGTATTTGGCTAATAAGGTACTTTCTGGGCTCTGAAGTTACTAGTTTTTCAATTCAACAGATATTTGTGCATCTGCTACAAGCCAGAAACTTTGCTGATTACTGTGGCTGCCAAAATAAGTAAGACATAGTCTCTACCAATGAAGAGCAACAGAGGGCTCGCCCTCTGCCAGGCAGATGCAAACTTATTATCCAGCTGTAATACCCTGGGATCTTTCTACAGCTATGATAGGAAAGAGTGAGAGTGGAAATGGTGAAGGGGATGATTTACAGTTACCTAAGCTGAGGGTGAGAGGAGGACCTGGGGTCGGGGGATGGGAATTAGGCAGAGAGGACCTGACTCATGAACCGAGTCTCATAAAGAAGTAGGAGCATTTCACCAAGCAGAGAGTGGCAAAAGGCATTTGTGAAAGCATTACAGTATAAAAGCAAAAGTTTTAGGGATTTATAAGGTTTCACCATATGAAACTGTCAATAGTTGAGCATTTTTGTTTTTTTGGCCACAAAAATAGCACATTCATATGGTTCAATCTAATACAAAATAATTCCCATGAGTGTGTAGAGTGAATATTTAGGACCTGTAGGAGAACTTGTTAGAATATTAGTTGAAGTGAGAATAGGAAGAGCCTTGAAATGAAGTAGTTTCAATTTTATCCTATAGGTGATGGAGAAGGCAATTCACACAATAACTTTTGACGAATGGGCAATAAATGTATTTTCAAATGTTTAAAGAATTTCAAATTTATGAGAAAACTATATATCATTTGCATTGCCACAAAGAAAAAAATGTAATGTTAATATTCAATGATAATAAGGCTTCTATACACTGCTGGGTTTGTAAATAGGAATAATCTTTCTGGAAGGCAATTTGAATACACCTTGACCAAGCACTCCACTTCTAAGTCTTTATCCCAAGGAAATAGTCAAAGATTTTTTTTTAAAAAAAAGTTTAGCCACCAGGACATCCTTAATGTTCAACAATAGGGAGCTGTCTAAATAAATCATGATTCATCCTTATAATTGAACACTATACAGCTACTTTAAATATTTAAATGAATATTTAATGACATCAAAATGCTCATGAAATTTTGTTACATGAAAAAAATTAGTTTATAAAACAGCACGTATATCATTCAGGGCTCTTAAGAACTAGGTCAGACTGACTAGGTTTGCATTTCAGAGCACCATTTATATATAGTCTGTGACCCTGGACAAATAACCTAATCTCTCTGTAACTCTGTTTCATCATCCGTAAAATGGAAATAATACTAGTCCATACCTCACTGGGTTGTTGTAAAAATTAAAGTAGTTACTATACATAAAGCACTTAGAAATTTGTCTGGAAAACAGAAAGCACTATCTAAGAGTTAGTTATTGTTAATATCATTAGTATTTATTCCCAGTAAATTAAGTCAACTTTTAAGCTAATTTAAGAAGCAAAGGTGGGAAGGAGAACCATGCTAGCAAGAACCACACCCAAAGCATTCTGCAGAACTAGTCCCATGAAGTCACCACTCCAGCTGCCAAGCAGTGACCCCATAGTTTGCACTGCCAGCTCCTTGGGTGCTGGACACTGCAGACTGCCTTACAACAGCTGTCTCTGCTGCCTCTGGAAACCGGATGCAGCTGCCATCACTGTTGTGCCCCGGCCAGAGCAGATTCTGCGTCATCCCTGCTGCTTTGAGTTACCAGCTCCTGAATCAAAGTCTAGAGAGGATTCATCTGCATGGCTGCACCAAGTGCCAGGTTCCCAGTTGTAAGGAAGGTTAAGAAAAAGAACATCAGGTGTTTTTATCATATCAAGAAGGCAGCTTCTACTTTATAAGACAGAGAAAGCCTCAAACATAGAAAGCAAATTTGTACATAGGGCAAAAAAAGGAAGATAAATGATCCCTTTATGGTTTAAAAAATACAGATATAACCTGGATACATTTTTACATGCAAAAAAAGAAAGGACTAAAAGAATATACATCAAATTGTTAATGATTAACTCTGAATTGATCATTATGGCTGATTTGAATTTTCATCATCTATCTGTAACTTCCCAAATCTTCTATGACATAGAAAAAGCAAGACTGGGAAATACCAGATCTCTGTTTTTGAAAAAGAATTGAGTCTTTCTTAGATATAGCCATGGAATAGAAAGTGGAAGATGAGGTTCAGGTGGCCATTGTTATCCTGGAGCAGGCTCTTGCTACTCAAAGTGTGGTCAATGGACCAGCAACAAGCAATTCAGCTTGATGCAGAAGCATAACAAAAATGCAGAATCTCAGGCCCCATCCCAAATCTACTGAAATCAAGAGATATTTTGATGAATCAAGAGATATTCAGCTGGGCACAGTGGCTCACACTTGCAATCCTAGCACTCTGGGAGGCCAAGGTGAGGATCGCTTGAGCTCAGGAGTTCCAGACCAGCCTGAGCAAGAGTGAGACCCCATCTCTACAAAAAACAGAAAAATTAGCCAAGTGTGATGGCGCATGGCTCCAGTCCCAGCTACTTGGAAGGCTGAGGCAGGAGGATTGCTTGAGCCCAGGAGTCGAAGTTTGCAGTGAGCTATGCTGACACCACTGCACTCTGGCCAGGGTGATAGAGCAAGACTCTACCTCCAAAAAAAAAAAAAAAAAAAGATGTTCTAGAAGTATAAGCAAGAAGGCTTGATAATGTGAAGAAATTCATGAAAGAGTACAAGCCTTAGAAATATTTCCAAACTTAGAAGAAGGCAGGGTCATTAACAGAAACAAGTTACTGTTAAAACTGGAACAGGAGCCAGTTTTAAAGGAAAAAGATAAATTTGGTTTTTAACATATGAGGTTTGAGAACTTGAAAGATGGCCCAGCTGGGGAAACCTAGAATTAGGGCCAGTAAGAAATGTCAAGACTGGGCTTACAAATTTGAAAGTGATTTAAGAAAAGGAGATCATGGAAACCATAAAAGTGGATAAGAGCACTAATGGAGAACATGCAAAGCAAGACAAGAAATCCAAGCAAGATCCATTGGTAATACCTATATTTTGGAGATGGGGGAGAAAGAGAAGTCAGAAAATGGATGGCCAAAACTAAGACCATCAAGAGATTAAAGTGTCAAAGGAAGCAAAGGACAAGTATTTCATTATTATTCAATTCTTTCCTCCTTTCATGACAAACTGTGAGTGGTTTATACAATTACACTTATGCTAGAAAGGACAATAATGGATTAAAGGAGATATTGATTCTAGAAACACAGCATGGCCAAAGTATTGGTAGGTAGAGGTATGGAAGAAAAGGACACTAATACTTTAGATGTTATAATAATCGATCCCATCATCCAAAGATACCAAAAGTTTTGTAGTTTTTTTTAAGTTTTGATAAAAATTTTGTTATTTTTATAGTGTTGCAAACCAAATAAGAGCATGGCTTATCTTTGTTTCATTCATTCATTCAACAAACCTTTATTGAGTACTTACTATGAGCCAGGCACTCTTCTGGGTGTTAAGGATACAGCAGTTAACGAAATGGAAAAGATGCCTTGCCCTCATGAGCTTACATTCTAGAGGGACAGACAAACAATAAACAAAAGAAATAAGTAAACATATTATATGTTAGATGGTGATAAGTGGTATAGAAGGAAGGGATAAAGAGATGGAGTAAGAGTTACAATTTTAAAAAAGGTGACAGGGAAGCCCCCACCCAGAAGAAGAATAGACCTGAAGGAGGTGAGGAAGCCACTCATGCAGATACCTGAAGGAAGAGTATTTCACAGCGAGGCTCTGAGGCTAAAGTGGTCCTGGTGTGGTCAAGGAGGCCAGTGTGGCTAGACTGAGGGAGTGAGGGCTGGGCAGGAAAAGAGGACTGAGAAGTAAAGGCCCTTGGAGGTTTTTGAGGAGATAAGCAACATTATCTGACTTGGATTGTATCATTCTGACTACTATTTTAAGAACAGACTCAAGTAGGAAAACCAGATACAAGGCTATTGTAAATACCTAGGCAAGAATAATGGTGACTTGGACCAGGTCCCTTTGACAGTTTTATCTCTTTTCAGATAGCTATCTTTTTTGTTTTAGTTTCTTCTAGTACATCCTACTATGGCAGGATGGGAAGAAGGATAAGAGATTGTGCATGCAGCAGAGAAAGGAATGCAGAATTCTGAACTCTTCTAGTTACATAATTCTATGTATTTTCACAATTATCCTCAGCCACACAGAATAAAACATACAAACAATTTAAACATTTAATATGTTTAAATACTTAAATCTTCTAAATTATCACAGCTTCAAGGAAATGTTTTTTGAAAACCCTAAAAACTATTATCATCACTATGTTAATAAATTTATATTTAGGCTAAGGTAACGATAAAATAAATTGATAATTTATTTTAAAGACATGAGCAATATTTTTGAAATATACTCACTAAATAATGACTAGTTCTGAAAGGTGTAATTTTAAACCTTCCACTCCTTCAATTCTGTAATTAAAACAAAAATGAAAATGAGATCTAGAGCTGCAGTCCCCAACCACCAGGCCGAGGACTGGTCTGGTCCGTGGCCAGTTAGGAACTGGGCGGCGCAGCAGGAGGTGAGCAGGGGGCAAGTGAGCAAAGCTTCATCTGATCTGTATTTACAGCTGCTCCCATCACTCACCATCCCCTCCACCCCGGGGCCATGGAAAACTTGTCTTCCATGAAATTGGTCCCTGGTGCCAAAAAGGTTGGGGACCACTGATCTAGAGAGTCCACACACAGACTTGGGTCACATCAGGACATAGTATTTACTTTTTCTATGCATCTGAGACCAAAAGCTCTATTTATTTGCTGGAGATTAAAAGGATAAATTATTATTTCTTATTCTAAAATACACAGACAACCAAGTCAAGTTAAATGTTGATTCAGAGAAAAGAGTTGTCAACACTGTATTAATATTACCCTAGATCTAAAGAGTGCTTTATTGTTTGCAAAGCACTTTTACTGCCATTATTTCATTTGAACCTCACAATACACCCTTTAATATCATTATTCTTAATTTACAGATGAAGAAACCCAGACTCAGGGAAGTTGAGAGACTTACTCAAGGACATCCAACTAACTAGCAAGTACCAGAGCTGGAAACAGAAGCCTCAGTCCCTGGTCCACTGGTTTTTATACTATACCGACTTGCATTTTTTTCCAGATACAGAATTGGGGAAAAATGTTTTCCTAGGTGTGAATTATCCCAGGTAAGCAAGACCAAAGGTGGAGAGCAGTACCTATGGAGAGATACCAATTTTGGAATAATAGTCTTATGGTAAACACTGTTGTCCTCATTTAATGTTGGAAAAACCAAGGAACAGAGGTTCGTTCTAAGTCAAACAGTGGCTCTTTAATTATTTGGAAGTCGTCTACCATTTAGGCTTACCTTGGTCTTTTTCACTCTTCCTCCTTAGAGCTTAGGTGATCTCCTGGCCTGCTCATTAGCACCTCCACCAGAGGGCAGGCAGGGCAGGAGGAAGAGCACTTCAAAAGTTAGAAGAGAGCTTAGGTCATGATCTTAATTTAGGCTTTGGAGTATTTCTACATTTCAGTTATTAATGTGACCTTTGCCACCATTCTCCTAGGTAAACCCAGAATAAACAATGCAGAAAAATGATTTCAAAACTGGAAAATAGAATTTCATTACACTTCTGTATATTTTCATGACTGATTTTTCTAAACAATAAATCTTTAAAAAGATAACACTTAAAGACATGTGGGAAGATAGATGGGCAATGAACTAGAGCAGACAATTCACAAAGGGGGAAATTCAACTGGCAGTGAACATGGAAAAGTGTTCCACTTCACTAGCAATTAAAGAAATACATGTTTAAAAAAGAAACTGCCATCGTTTATCTATCAAATTAATGAATATTAAAAATGAGAATTATTGGTAAGTGTGTTGTGAGACAGGCATTTTCATATATTTTTAGTAAAAAATGTAAATTGGTACCATCTTTCTGGAGATAAATCTGACCCTATAGAGAGATTAATCCTGATACAAGAAAATCAGAGTAATTTTCTACTACACAAGTTGGAACTAAAATCTTGTTCTTTTTCTTCTAATCAAGTGAGCCCTTACCCAGAGAATGCAGACTCATGATATACAATAGAACAAAAAGTAAGTTTTATGCCACCTCTTGCAGACTCAGTGGGTTGAGAGATCAGGATCCCTACCCCAGGAGAGAGTAAAGGTTCCAATTCTCACCACTCTAGGGAAGATACAGAGTGTATACTGATGGTGGGGAGAATTGCAAGCATCTGGATGCCTGTGGGTATCCTGAGATTACAGTCTCTGCCTCATACCCACAGGAGAGGAAAGCAATACCTTCTACAGGTTCCAGCAGATGAAATACATGATACTGACCACCAATCTCTTATGCCAGGCTAACCTGGAAAGACAGAGCCAGAGGGCCTATCTAGACGTAGTCATGGGTCTTATCAACAACAGCCAGGCAAAATGGCCAGGCATGCACCCTCACCTCAAATTACACTGCTATAAGCTAGTCGTGGTCTAACAGGTCAAACATAACATCTGCCCCTAAATTTAAACTATTGCGTTGTAACTGAGTTGCTTGATATTTCTTATAACTTGAAGCCTACTAGTGTCAATTAAATTAAGTTGGCAAAAGAGAGTCTCTCTCTTATAACAGGAATTTTCTTAGAAGGCCTAGGCCCCACAAAAAGAGGGATTTTCCTAAACTCTCCCACTCTCTACTCAGCACAATTTATAATAGGGAGAAATTGGAAACAACCTAAATGTCCAGTCATGAGTATGGTATGAGTGGTTGCCAGGGGCTTGGGGGAGGGAGAAATGGGGAGTTGCTATTTAATGGGTACAGAGTTTCAGTTTTGGAAGATGAAAATGTTCTAGAGAGCTGTTGTACAACAAGGTGCACATAGTTTAACACTACTGTACTATATACTTAAAAATGGTTAAGATGAGACAGAGAGAGAGAAAGACAAAGGGAGGGAGAGAGATGCACCCGTTAACTATTTGACAAAAATGGAAAATGCTTATCCTATAATAAGAAGTTAAAATACAGAATACAGAAGTTCCAATTCCAAGACTCCACCCTGTCTTTCCCACTGAACGCAGGTATAAAATGGATGGAATGCATGTAGCCGCTATTTGAGTACTCTGAAAATGAAATGGTAGCAAGCAGATTGATTGGGACAGAAGACCAGAATTTGAAGTCATTCTAAACAAACAGGGAGTTTCCTGTTTTCTGTTTCCTCCAGTGTCTCCTGCATGGACTCAAGGCAGCCTGAACCCTGAAGCAGGAACTGGGCATGGAGAAAGGGAGCTCCAGAAGAAGCCTTCTAGCTCTTGCCCAAGAAAGGGGATCCCTAATGCTCAGAGAAAACAGGAGAAACCACCTATTTTTCTTTTCCTTTTTCTTGTCTGTGTTATCTCCTGCCCTGGCCTGCAGGAAATCCAGGAGCAGCTGTAGTTGCAGCAGCCACAGGAGCAGGAGCAGGGGCACAGGTGCCTGAAACTCTGAGGGCCTGGATATTGACTGAGAAGAGAAACCAGCCTGGGGTTCTGAGAGGGAATTATGCTGTCAGAATTGGAATAAAGCACATGATATGGACAAATTGTCTAAAAGACATCCCAGGGGTAGTTGGAAATGTAAATCTAGAACTCAGAGTAGAGTTCTAGGCTAGAATTGTCTCCACAGAATCATATGTTTATTTATTTACTTTTCTATTAATGAACAACATAGCCCTTTTTAAAAGAGATTATACATGGGTAGTTCTCAATTGCATAAATCATTTTCTGTAAGTAGAGCGATCACCTTAACTTTAATACTCCACTTTATACAGATAATTCATGCGTATGTGTTAAATGACAAATTTTCCTAGCTGGAATTTCTAGCTTTGTGTTACATATCTTCTCAAACACCTTACCTTTACCATGATGTAGTGGCTATTGTTGCTACGCTGCCCAGATCCCCTGTACTTGTTGGTGCCACTTTCAGTGAAAAATTGCTCTTGGCTAAATGGGTGGGGTGACTCGCCAGGAAACCTGCGTTCACCCGTCTTCTTTGCCCCTGCCCCTGCCCCGCTCCACCAAGGAAGACTGCAGCCAGTGATAGGGAGTATTAGAAGCTAGCCTCCTTGCCTCAAGGTGGGATCAACTCTGTGGTACAATTATTGCTTTCCCAGGGGATTTTTCTGAAACTGATCTCCAGCTGAGACACATTCTTGCTTGGCTTTTTTCCCCTGCCCTATCCCGTTTCCCTTAATATCTTTTTCCTGAGAGTAATCCACCAACAAATCAATGGAACAAGAATTCCTGTCTCAGGCTCTACTTAAAATATGACTTAAGACATGTTCTCATTAAAACTGGTTTTCTTTCTGTATTTCCAGTCTGTCATAAATAATATCATCTTCTGAACCTCAATCTAGAAATCTGGAAGTCATCTTTGATCCCAAGTTTGTGTGAATCATCTACATTTAGAAGTTATTTAAAGCTAAATACTCCAGATGTTTTTTCTTCTTATTACTGAGTAATGGCTAATTACTGAGATTTTCTTGCAGCATTCCTTAGTATCTGCTCCACTAAAGAAGTAAAATACAAGGCAGATTTATGACAATTCTGAAAATGGAATCTCTTACCAGTAGAAAAGTAAATAGAATTGTATTTGGTCCTAAGATCTGAGACCTGGCTGCTGAATCAGTGGTCTTCAGACTTTGCTTGCATACTCACTAAAGTAAATTTGAAAAATTTTACATTCCTTCATATATTTTTTTTTTTTTTTGAGACAGAGTCTCACTCTTTTTGCGCAGGCTATAGTGAGTGCCGTGGTGTCAGCCTAGCTCACAGCAACCTCAAACTCCTGGGCTCAAGCGATCCTTCTGCCTCAGCCTCCCGAGTAGCTGGGACTACAGGCATGCGCCACCATGCCCGGCTAATTTTTTTTCTATATATTTTTAGTTGTCTGATTAATTTCTTTGTATTTTTAGTAGAGACGGGGTCTCGCTCTTGCTCAGGCTGGTTTCGAACTTCTGAGCTCAAACAATCCGCCCGCCTCGGCCTCCCAGAGAGCTAGGATTACAGCCGTGAGCCACCGCGCCCGGCCTCCTTCATATATTTTTTAATTTGCATCTAAACTTTTTCATCATAAACTTAATAGTGGCAAACGATGTGATTTCTGGAGTACTAAAACTATTGACATGTTTAAAATTAAACTATTATATCACTCTTAAATATAATCGAGAATGTAAATAGCATGAAGATTTGTTATTCATCATTTTTAAAAATATATAAACAAACTTTTTAATTGTCATAAATTTCACATCATTTCCTTTTCTCCTTGAACTAATATTTCCATTCTATTTTCCCCCAAAATTTTTATCCTAATATGCCAAGTTTTGATGCTTGGAAATGTTTTATTGATTACTCTATCATAATTCTTTGCAATAAAAATATATATACAAATTGAAATATTCTCTGGCTCTGTAATGCTGTTATTTTTCTTTTGTATGTTATCATTATAGTTATCACATAGACAAAATTGATCAACCAGCATAAATAACACATTTAGGTAAATGTTAAGTATGGAAGGTTAAAATTTTATTGTAAGTGCATCTTGTAATGAGATAATGGGCCTTTTCTTTCAATTAGTTTACGTATCTGTGGGTTAATATTAATTATTACTAGAATGCTAGAATTAGTCATCCGTTTTATTCCTTCTTTTTTAGAGAAAGTGTCTCACTCTTGTCGCTCAGGCTAGAGTACAGTGGCATGATCATGGCTCACTGTAACCTCTAACTCCTGAGCTCAAGCAATCCTCCCACCTCAGACTCCAAGGGACTATAGGCATGTGCCACCACGCCCAGGTAATTTTTTTTTTTTTTTGCAGAGATGGGGTCTCACTATGTTGATCAGGCTGGTCTTGAACTCTTGGCCTCAAGCAATCCTGCCTGGGCATCTCAAAGTGGTGGGATTGCAAGCATGAGCCATCACCTGGCCTACTGTATTCCCTTTTTTTTTTTTTTTAATTTCAGCATATTATAGGGGTACAGATGTTTAGGTTACATATGTTGCCCTTGCCCCCCTTCCCCCCAAGTCCGAGTTTCAAATATGTCCATCCTTCGGGCAGTGCGCATTGCAGCATATACCCATCCCCTCCTCCCTCCTCCCCCCTGCCCAACATCCAATAGATGTTAGTCTTATATGTGCACTTATGTGTTGATCAGTTACTACCAATTTGATGGTGAGTACATGTGGTGTTTGTCTTTCCATTCTTGGGATACCTCACTTAGTAGAATGCATTCCAGCTCTATCCAGGAGTATACAAGAGGTGCTATATCACCATTGTTCCTTAAAGCTGAATAGTACTCCATGGTATACATATACCACATTTTATTAATCCACTCATGTATTGATGGACACTTGGGTTGTTTCCACATCTTTGCAATTGTGAATTGTGCTGCTATAAACATTTGGGTGCAGGTGTCTTTCTTATACAGTATCATTTGCTCTTTTGGGTAGATGCCCAGTAATGGGATTGCTGGATCGAATGGTACTTCTAATTGTATCTCTTTAAGGTATCTCCATATTGCTTTCCACAGAGGTTGCACTAGTTTGCAGTCCCACCAGCAGTGCATGAGTGTTCCTATCTCTCTGCATCCACGCCAACAATGTTTTGGGACTTTTTGATAAAGGCCAGTCTCACTGGAGATAAGTGATATCTCATTGTGGTTTTGATTTACATTTCCCTGATGATTAGAGATGTTGAGTATTTTTTCGTATGTTTTTTGGCCATTATTCTGTCTTCTTTTGAAAAGTTTCTGTTCATGTCCTTTGCCCACTTTTTGATAGGGTTGTTTGATTTTTTCTTGTTGACTTTCCTGAGTTCTAAGTAGATTCTAGTTATCAGCCCTTTATTGGATTTGTATTCCCTTTTTTAATGTAAGTTCTGAAAAAACTTATTCACATAAATGAGTAGAGGAGACCAGAAGGAGTTTTATTATAGCAATGGCCTGCAATTATTTGAACACCTTCAGAGTTACATGACTAAAATCACATAGTAATATATCATAAAAAATTATTTTTTAATGAGTTGCTAACTGATCACTCAATTAGTTCCTCCTTTAATTTTGTTGAAAGAACTAAAACCTGAGTTACAAAAGGACTTGCTATCCAGTTATTATAATTATGCTCCCCCTCTCACCATCCACACCAATAATTTATTTGAATTATCTTTTTGTTTGGCACTTCAGAGGTTGTTCCACCCCAGGGCCATGTGCTGCAGTAAAATCTTAAGAGGGAGGCTGGCAGAGGGAGGGATTGTGCAAGGGGAGGTGAGAAAGGAGAAAGCAGACACAGCAAGGGTGTCCTCAGGCAGATCAGTTTTAAGGAAAATGAGGAAAGTCAAAGATCCAGAAACTGATTTCAGTAAATCTACCGTTAGGCTCTCATGCCCCTTAGAAATCTTTGTGTACTCTCAGTTATACTACTGCCATTTCCTTTCTTGCATCATACACTGTTGTGAGAAAAAAAAAAAAAAGAAAGAATATAGGGAAAAAACCAATAAACCCAAGAGTATTTTTTGAGGGTTATAAGAAAAACCAGTTTGACTCCTAAGATAAAACAAAGTCCTCAGGGAAGGGAGTAGAGAGAAGAGAAAGGAGAGGTAGGTGTGTATGCGCCATTCCCAAAAAGTGGCAGAAACTTGAGTCAGGCCTCTCCTTACTGAATCAGCACCCTGGTATTGCATTTCATTTACTCAACAAACATTTTTGGCACTTTCTATGTCAGCCTCTGAGCCAGTCCCCAGGGATACAAAGACCTTTACACTCCTTGTCTTCAAGGAACTTACATCAGCTGATCAGGACTGAAGCTCTTCACTGAGGTGCTCTAGTCTAGCTGGCCACCCTCCCGGCTTCCTACCAAGGACTTCTCCGTGTCCTGGAATTTCTCCCTACATCCCCTGTTTCCTGTTCTACCACCCACCAAAAGCTATGTTTGTCTCATGTCCTCCAGACATTATTTCATTCATGGGCGAATGTGCCATGTCATAGTGGGTGCTGAAAATGGGTTATAAGGCTGCCCAAGATAGTTAATTCTTCAGCGCCTCAGTAATTCAAGGGAGAAGTCTGAGACCTAGTCACTAAGTCACTAAGAGGCCACAGTTTGGTTACCTCTAGGCAACAAGAAGCTTCTTTCAGTGTTCTGCACAAATATTATTGTATTTTCATGTGTGCGCTGCTGTGAAATATGTTGGGAAGCACTGTAAATTAATGTATCCAAGTATGAACCAAGAAGTCTAAGCAGAAGTCCAAATGCACTGCCTGGAGGCTACATCTGCCTTAGAGACATCTTTGGTTTAGCAGAAACAGTGTTCATAATTTTAAAAAATTATTTATTTGCAACATTTAAAAATTTCACATAAAAATCTAGATGTCTGGCTTCTCATGAAAAATTGACATCGAGCTGTATTCTCATATTGGAATAGTCAGCTGGCAATTGAGTAACAGCTGCCCTCTAAAGGCAGAGAACGCCCTTTCCACGTTACCTGCCTTCTACTTTCACCTACATTTTTGCATGCCCTCCCCATCCCCATCATCACTTGAGTTTCTCCTACACTAGAGTATAATCCACCTTCACACCTCACATACATGCACAAAACCCCTATGTCTCAGTGACAATACCTTCAAAAGCAGAACATTAGAGAAGCAATTTATTTTTATTCTAAACGTAATATGTATACACTTTAGAAAATTTAGAAAAGTATTAAATCAAAAGGAAAAATTATTAAATCACTAATGATTTTTTTCTGCCCAAAAATAATCACTGTTAAACCTCAGAATTAATTTTTCTGCCTTTTTCTATTGTTACATTCAAGGCTACCCATGTGGCCTTGTTCTGGGTGGGCTTGTATTTTTGTATACTTCAAAGCCATTATTATTATTTTTCTTTGTGTTTAAAACCATGAGATTTATTTGGCAATCGTGATTTCCTATAAATAAAAATCATCTACTTCTAACTTTATTGTTCAATACAATATTACATACATTGAACCTCATATATAATAATATTTAAATTGATTTGGAACCATTACATGCACTAACTTTGTGTGACCTTTTTATATTTTTTGGAATTGGTATGAGCTTCTCATAGGGCATATTAAATGCTTTAGTGCTTAGATAATAAAATCTATCACTCAGTTCTGGTAGAAAGCAGTACACTATCACTTTTGGTTTCAGAATTTCAGATGTCTGCAATAGCCAATTTCAGATGACTGTCAACTGGATGTGGCCTATAGTTGTACCATGTCATTTGCCTATGTGTGTATTAAAAAACACTTGAGACATAGCTGGTTAGATGATGAGAACAAGGACCAAACACCCCTTCTCTCCACCTGCCTCTGACACCTGGGAACTAAATTAGCCCCTAGACTTCAAGAAAAGAGAAGTAAGAATTGACCAAGATTAAGTTTTTGTCATCTCTCATTAACTTCCCACTGGGGCTTATGTAAAATTAAGTTCATAGAATTATAGGTGTATGGAAAAATAAGGTGATATTTCCTGGATGTCTGAATTTATGGAGCTTCATCTTTGCTTTGCCTGTTGTTTTTCCCTACGAAAGCATCCTGCATGGGTACTTTCATTTTTCACAGAAGCACATTGTGAACATAAAAGTAAAATTTCTAAAAACTTTATGGAAATAGTTGAAGAAGTATAAACAGTAGTTATCTCTTCTGTTTTAACTGTGATTGATAAGGTTTCAGAGATTTAAGATGCCAGGGATAAATGCAGCCTGAGAGACGAGAAATTATTAATTAAAATTTTTTTCCTTTTCTTTCCAAGTAAAATAAAAAAGTATTTAAGTCGTTATTTTAATGTGATTCTTTCTGGACAAATATAATGTTTACTGTGAGTTTTTTTTTCTTTTCCTATTTTAGGCCATTTTTTGTAGGTTGTAGCAACTTCAATAGCATTAAAAACAATTTGAACCAACAATTGTCATAATTAATCCTCTTTTAAAGTTAGTCCATGTCGGACTTTTCTTTCCTGGGCTATTTATGCACTGATTATTTTAGCATACATTTACAGAATGCCTGCTCTGTGCCAGGCATTATGCTAAAGTGCTGAGGGAAAAGGATGAACAAGATACAGTCCTTTTCCTCTAAGAGGTTTCAGTTTTGAGAAAGACAATTGCATTACAGAGCAATGATGAAGTGGGATTTAGAGTAAGACGAAGTATACAGTGGGGTATCAGAATATGCAACAGCAGCATACTGACAAAACACAAAACTGGAGAACTGAGCACAAATCAAGAAAGGAGATGGTGGCTGAGTCTTAAAGGATGAGTAAGAGTTTTTCACATGAATAAGTAAGGAAAACCATTCTAAGCGAGAGGTGCGGTATATGCAGAGTTATGAAAGTGTGATGAGAAAGCAAAGTGAGTTTAAAGAAGTAAAACTGGTTCAGCATGATCAAGGAGTTAAACTGGAGAGAGGAAGAGTGCTGGCAGATAAGGCTGAACAGAAGGGCAGATGTCAGATGATAAAGAATCTTTTATTTCATGTTGAAGGTTTGAATTTCATTCTGAAGGTAATGGGAATTCATTGAAGGTGTTTTAACAGCAGAAGGTCATGAGCATATTTGTGTTTTAGAAGGTCCATTTGTTGGCAGAATTAAGAATCATTACTGGAAACAGGGAGACTAGCTAGCAAGCTGGTGCAGGCACCCGGGTAAGAAATGACAGTGGCCAGGACTTTCTGGTCATGGTCATTATGAATGTTTGTGAAAATGTTTAACCTCATTCATTGGTGTGAAATTCAGATCAAAACAATACTCATTCTTATTTTTGAGTCCGAAAATTTTAAGTTGAAATCTTTCCACTCTCTTGAATGAAAAAGATTCTAATGGTCTTGTCTCAATATTCAGTACATGTTTTTCCGAATCATAAAACCACCATTTGCTGAGAAGGTAACAAAAAAATGGGGATGTGGTTCTTTAGAATTGCAATAATTTCACATATCTGTCACCACAATCTGTTATACCTGTTCATATACCCACCTCTTGTCATTATTAATAGTCCTTTGCTTTCTCAATTTTCCATTCAAATCTAATTTTTAAAAAATAGGCTGACCACCAAATTGGGTGAGTCACTTTTACAGTCAATTCTTATTGTTAGTGGAGTTTCAGTTTTCACTTTTTAAAAATAACAATAGTTATCCTAAATGTCCAAAAATGTGGTTAAGTAATATCATCATCCTTCTTTAATGTAACAGAAGAAGGCAAGGGAATCGTAGTGCAATACGAATTTAAATTTAGGACTCAAGTTGTGTACTATGATAGGTATGATTTGAAGTAAAGTGTATTCACTGTGTCAGTTTGCATAAATTTGAATCAAATTGGAAAGGCACTGCTCAATTGACTTTATAGAGATAAGTTGAAAAACATAATAGTGCATTAGTTGGAAACTTTTGCAAGCTTATTGAATAAATTCATAATCCTATGAGACGTATTTTGGCATGCTTTTAACTCAAACCTTTCTTTTTCTCCAAATGCCCTTGAATTTAATATTAAATTACCGTGGTTATAATAAAATATTTAGAAGTCTGTTACCAGTGTCACTTAATGGTAGGACTAAGACTGATGAGAAATAGTTTGAGAAATTCCTGACTCCACTAACAATTTCATAAGAGAGTCAGAATTTCCAAGACAGAAAATTGGGCCTTGATTTATATAATAGATGAGTTCTTATAATTTGAATTTACAGAACTCATGGAGATTATTTTGTTCAACTTCCTACTATTAAGGACTGAGGACTAGAGAATTCTCTGATGTAACCAGTGTGACAAAACTAGTTGGTAATAGCCCTAGAATCTAGGACAGAGCTCTTCCCAAGCATCCCTGCCCATCATTTCCATTACCTTATCACCAACTTAGTTGAACCAGAGAAGTTTCAACTAGAGAAGAAATTCTCTTTTATAAAGTTAATAACCAGCCTCTAAATTACACCGTATTTTGTATAAATTCCAAGAATCATACCTTTATTCAGTATACTTACAGGAAAATATATTCAAATAATTACATCTGTCAAATTTTAACTAAAAGGGTTTGAAGGTTGTGTGGGGACATATCAGTCTGAATTGATTAAAACAGTGGAATTAAAAATAATTTGAAGTAAATAGCAATGAGACTAATCTGACCATGTGTTGCTGATAGACATTAATGATCCCATTTTAATAACTGGATATGGATGATGGGTAATCAGATGTCTAAGTTGAGTTGTTCTATCTCACCCTGCATCATTGCAGCCTAAAGCCCAGCCATTTCTATCTAATTTGTGATTTTTGAAAGTTCTAATTATGGTGTTACTTTGATTGCGAAAAATCTCCAGCAAACGGAAAGTGGAGGCCTGCCAGGAAACTGCAGCAGAGGTTTCACACGGAGGCCCAAACAGGAACATTCTCTGGCTTTCTACTTCCCCGTCTTCCATCATCATGGACTGTAAAAAAGAACTGGGGAGATTGTCACACTAAGAACATGACATACGAGAATCCTTGGACTTATTGGGATTCTTGGTCTTTGTACATAATATTCAAATG
Source organism: Propithecus coquereli (assembly GCF_000956105.1). Taxonomy (NCBI): domain Eukaryota; kingdom Metazoa; phylum Chordata; class Mammalia; order Primates; family Indriidae; genus Propithecus; species Propithecus coquereli. The sequence continues at coordinate 3,653,680 of NW_012148841.1, read as the reverse complement.
TATTTAATTCTTGGCCACTAAGTTCCTTTATACAAATGTATGTTGAGAATGCTCAGAATTGAGGAACATGTGGCTGCTCAGTGGCGTTCATTTTCATATGGGCTGGGTGGGGCCCTGTGCTAAGGGAAGTTCAAAGCCATAAAACAATTACTCAAGTCCTTGTGGCTGAGCCATTATAATCTAAGAATTAGGCTACTCATTAAAGAAAAACTTACCCTCTGAGTCCTAGTCATGTACTGATAATCCCTTTCATAAAGTGGTGGCTCCTCCTAGTCACTAAGAGAAGGGAACTGATATTTGAGCACCTGCAGTGTGTTTTATATGTTTCCTCATTCTCACAATAGCTGTGGAAGATATGTATTTCCCCACTTCACAAATGAAGGAACAAATTCTGAGTAATGAAGAAAATTGCTCCAGGTCATACAGCCAGAAGACTGATCTGTCTGAACTCAGAGTTCAGGTCCATTCCACCATTCTCGGCTCTTTCCCCAATCTAAGAAGAGCTAGAGGATTTCTAAATCTTCATTCAGTGAAAATATATTCTAAACTCCCATGTTCCTTGGATGTAAAGAGAGTTGACCTTGTTATGATTCCATATCATGCCCTGTGCATTTTATCTGCAAAATCTGCTGGCTATCCTTACTTCAAAGAGCCCGAAAATCTCCCTAGCTATGACTAACTCACGCGAGGGTGGGTGTTTAATACATGCAATTTGATGATGACGGGAGAACATGTGCTTCACAGCCTTCAAACCAGATCTAATTCCAGCTTCATTGCATCGAGGTTGTCAGGTGCCACAACAAGTGATGACAGGGGGCCAAGGCAGATGTTATGACAAATTAATAAGGGAGGCTGCAGGCCAGGAGAGAGTCATAAAGTACTTGAAGCATACGTTGAAGCATAATTTCAAGTCATCTAACATCATTGACTGAAAGAGGCTGCCAGAGAGTAACCCAGTTTTGACTGAAAAAGCCACAGAGACAAGACAGCTGAACTCCCAGAAGGATCTGGTTTTATCATCAGTAGTTTCGCTACTGTCTGGCTAAGCATTTGGGCTGGCTTTCACATGCAATGGGATCATGTAAGACAGAACATTAGGTCATGCCCAGTTTACTAGAACCAGTCAGTGTGTTCCACAGTTAGAAAAAGAGGAAGAATTGCTGGGCCCCTCCCCACTTAAAAGGCCACAGGACAGCCTAGAGTCAATTAGAATGACTGTCTTGTTTTTACTTACCCTACTTATACCTGGAAACCGTCTCTAGCACTATATAGGGCACATGTTTATATTACTCAACTTGGAATAATATCAGCAGCAGAGTATTTTCATCATATTCACATAGATAAACATTAAAGGCCTGCCTAACTGTGAAGATTCATACACATTAAGGGCACATTTCATCAGTGCAAATTGTCTCCCAGATATGCCTATTATTAAGTGCAATGATGTATATTAAAGGATCTTAAGAATAAATGTGTTAAAATATAAATAAGTAAAAACTTAAAGGTTTTTACCAAAAACCAAAGGATAGGAAGATAGCATTTTAAAACATGAAAAAAAAAAGTTCACCATCATACTGATAAAAAAAAGATGTGCAAGATAAAATTGCAATAAAATCACTTTTTTGCTTCTAATATTTCGAAAATTACAATATTCAACGCACAAAAGGGTACAGTGAGGCAGGCTTTCTCATACTCAGCGGGTAAAAATATAAATTGCTAGGAGCTCTCTGGAAAGTAATCTGCCAGCATATTTCAGAAGGCTAAAAATGTTCATACTGCTCCTGAAAGTATAATAGTAATCAGAAACTCTGGGGGTGGGGCCAATCTGTGTTTCAAAAAACTGTCCAGGTGATTTTGATGTACATTTAAGTTTGAGAGCCACTTGCCCTGAGGACTCTTACTCCCATGGCTTAATGATCATCCGTTATAGATTAAATGTTTATGTTCCCCCAAAATTCATATTTTGAAACGTAATCCCCAATGTGATGTTATTTAGAGATAGTTTCCTAGGGAGGTGATTAGGTCATGAGGGCAGAGCACTCATGGGCACCAATCCCTTATAAAAGGAACGCCAGGGAGCTCCCTCACCCCTTCCATGATGTGAGGTAACAGTGAGAAGGCAGGGGCTATGAACCAGGAAGTGGGCCCTTTTTAGACACTGAATCTGCTGGTGCCTTGATCTTGGACTTCCCAGCCTCCAGAACTGTGAGAAATAGATAATCAATGGTATATTCTATGGTACTCTCTTATAGCACCCTGAACAGACTAAGACACCATCTCTAGGCAGATGAGCACTAAATCAACATCTGTACCCCAGATGTGTTTTCTGAATTTCAGGTTCATATAACCAACTACTCATTTGATATTACCATTTCGATAGCTCATAGATACTTCAAAATGAACATGTTTAATATTGAGTTCAGATATTTCCCCAAAAAATCTTTTCTACTTCCAGTAATCCCAATCTCCACAAATGGCACTATCATTTCTGCTCAAGCCAGAAACCTAGGTGTCATCGCTGACTCCCCCCACAGTCTTCCACTTCATCCCCATACCCAATCAAGCACTATTTCCTAAAGGTATAAGATATTACTAGGGACTGAATTGCATTCCCCTCAAATTCATATGCTGAAGCCCTAACACCCAATGTGACTGTATCTGGGGTCTTCAGGAGGTAATTAAGGTTAAATGAGGTCAAAAGGATGGGGCCCTAATACCACAGAACTGTGGCCTTATAAGAAAAGGAAGAGAGGCTGGGTGGCAGTGGCTCACGTCTGTAATCCTAGCACTCTAGGAGGCCAAGGCAGGAGGATTGATTGAGGTCAGGAGTTCGAGACCAGCCTGAGCAAGAGCAAGATCCATCTCTACAAAAAATAGAAAAAATTAGCCAGGTGTAGTGATGCACACCTGTAGTCCCAGCCACTTGGGAGGCTGAGGCAGGAGAATCACTGGAGCCCGGGAGTTTGAGGTTGCAGTGAGCTATGATGAGGCCACTGCACTCTAGCCAAGGCAACAGAGTGAGAGTCTGTCTCAAAAAAAAAAAGAAGAAGAAGAAGAGGAAGACAGAGATATCGCTCTTGGTCTCTCTCTTTTTCTCCCTCTCTTCACATACCATGTGAGGACATGGCAAGAAGATGGCCATCTGCAAGCCATGAAGAGAGCCCTCACCAGAGACTGACCCTGCCAGACCTTGATCTTGCACTTCCAGCATCCAGAACTGTGAGAAAATAATTTTGTTTAAGCCACCCAATCTATGGTATTTTGTTATGGCAGCCTGAGTAGACTAAGAGAGGTATCTGTAAACTGTCCATTTCTGTTCATCTCCACTGCTGCCATCCTTACACAGTCTACCGTCATCTCTTGCCTGGACTATTGCAATAACTTTCTAACAGTTTCCCTCTAGATCATTCTCACTTTCTTCAAATCATTCTCTATACCCAGCTAGAGTGATATCATCATCAAATTTCTATTTCAGATCTTTCAATGGCTTTCCATTGACTGTCAAATAATGCCTGAATACGTAACACAGACATGTCAGGATAATATAAGAAATATATTAACTGGTGGTCCCAAACCCTACTCCAGTATACTGATCCCTTGTCCCTCCTTCTCTAAACACTTGCTGCCCTCAGTGTTTGCATTGCCTCACCAGCACCCCATGGTTAGCCTGCTCTAGGTGTCACTCTTTGGCCATGCTGGAAAATATATGGCTGCTCTCCCCAGCCCCCTTGGGATCACCTTTATCCGTGAGGCTATGCTTAAGTCTAACTCTCCAGAAGCCCATGCAGGCTCTGTACTATACTCTTACTCAGCAAGTATACTGTCCACATTTTTCTAATGCCCAGTCTGTTTCTTTTTTGGTTTAAACTTAAAAGCCAAGAATTTGAAGTTGCTGCTCTTGGCTTTCTTTGTAGCGCTCCCTCTGCCTCTTGGGGAAACACCTCTGGGTTTACAGCCCAAGTGGTGAAGGTTTGAAGGTTCACATAGTTCTGGGATTAAAAACACATCCACTAATACTTTACAAATTACCTTAATACACTGGCTAAAATGTCCCATACTATTTGGCCTCTACGTACAGCTCGCCACTCTCTCGGCATTCTTGGGGAAAAGCTGTGCAGACTTTTAGTTCCTCATACAGACCATGCTGTCTACCACTTTTGGGCCTTTGCACATACGGACCCATTCAGCTGGAATACTTTTCTTTTCTCCTTCCCTTTGCCTGTTGAACCTCTATTTCTCAATTTAAACATCATTTTCTTAGGAAGAACATTTTTGACCACTTTTATGCAAGGTTAGGTCTCCTGTAATATATTCACAGCATACTTAGAATTTCTTTCAACTTACAATTTTTGCACCTCTAATTACTTATCATTATTTGTTTAATTCTATCTATTTACCTATGTTTAGTGGAATTTAGGCTATAAATTCCAGCTGTCTGTTTTGTTCTGTAATGTAATCTCAATTCTAGAACATACTAAGTGTTCAGTGAATATCTATGACTGACAAAATTAAATCATTTTTGTGTAGATTTCAAAATTAGGGTTCTCATACCGCATCTGTTTATCTACAGCATCCCAAGATTGCAAAACATGTTAAAAAAAAAAAAGTGTTGCATTTGTGACTCTTTTCTGAATAGACTAGGATTTAAAAAAACTTTTTTTTTTTTTTAATAGAGATGAGGTCTTGCTATGTTGCCCAGGCTGGTCTTGAACTCCTGGCCTCAAGCCATCCTCCCACCTCAGCCACTCAAAACACTGGGATTACAGGCATGAGCTACCACACCCCACAGGATCAGGATTTTATCAATACCATGCAACCAACACAAACTGGAAATAAATTTGTTTGCTTACATATAACCATTGCCCATACATCCTAGTTTTATATTTTTATCTCCATCAAAATAGCCTCATTGTTCTCATGAACTCAGGTAACAACTTTAGAATAAGTAAATGGTATATATTTGAACTCAATCAGTACAGTTACAGTCATGAAATACTGATTTCTGCATAAGATTTCACTTGAAAAGAGAGCTTGAAAGCCACTGTGGTTTTAACTTCTAGAGAGACCAGAAGCAGAATTTTTACAAAAAGTTTGGAAGAAGAGTCTAGAGTTCTCCTTTAACAGAGGCCTGCAAGACATTTACAGGAGCTTCGTTATTTTACCCAACCTGGTTTGTGGATGGCTGATATATTTACAATAATACTCCCAGCCTTAGTTTTTATTCTCCTCTCTTACCCTCATCCTACACAATTTTTCCTTCTCCAATTTATACAACCAAAGCATATTTCTCAGTGGGCTTGAGGGAAGGGGAATACGGATTAAGGGAGAGGGGAAGAGATGAGCCTTAAGCATCACCTAGGCAATCTGTAACACTGATTTTCCTGCCATGAATCTTCTCACTTTTCCTCTTACACGACCTAGGAGAAAATACAAAGTATATTTGACTCCATGTCACATTGGTAATGCCACTAATAGATTTGTGTCTATTTCAGGACAACCATGGTTGAACCATATTAAAGAAATAATTTAGCTACAGCAGTGCTTCTCTGAAGTTTTAGCAGAGTCCATCCTACTAATCAACCTCCAGACCTGAGTCATCAAATCCATTACCGGCTGCCAACAATATAACCTCTTCACTTGGATGTCAAACCCAACATGCCTCAAATGGAACTCATTATCTTCCTCTACAGAACTGGTTTCCCTTCTTTATTTCCCTGTGTGAACCAGTGCTACAATCATAATCCTAGTCACCCAAGTTTATGATCTTGGGACTATCTTTAACCTCTCTCTTTTCTCACCCTCACAGCGCTGGGAAGAGTGAAGGAGTAAGGATCTACTCTCTGTCCCACCCACTTAAATGGGCTGGGCATTGATATCAGAGAGTTCTCAAAGTGTAGTGCAAGGTCCTTGTGGGTCAGAATGCTCTGTGGCACTTATTAAAAATGCAGACTTCCCTCCACACCTCCCTCTACTCAATCAGGGTTGGGTTGGGGCATTTTGAATTAGATTCCAAGGAAACTTCTAAGGGCAACTAAAGAGAAGCAGTGCTCTAAAGGAAATGACCTATTATAGAGAGACACCCTTGGAGGAGCAGTAAGGTAAATCATGTTGTCCAAAGGACACAACAGAGGTTCAAGGGGAAGCTATGGAGGCCCAAGCAGGTGGGTGGAACATAGAGGCAGAAAGTCAGCATGTAAGGGTTCAATACTTCCGAAGCCAACATTTAGATCTGTTCATGAATAGCCTTTGCCAGATAGAGCAGGAGAGGCTCTAGTTCCCCAAAAGGAGGACCAACCAGAACAAGTCATGCCAGAGCCTAGTTCTGAGATTAAAGCTCACAGAGGAGGAACAACTCAATTAACAATGTAGCATTCCAGGGTTATCACTGGCTGGTTGGATCCCAGCTCTGTTCAACAACAAATAGGCTTAGGGAACAATACAAGAGGCTGGTGGAGGGCTGAGAGGAATGATTCAGGGCTTCATCTGTATCAGCCAGGATTTGGTTGCCAATACAAGAAACCATTTTAGCTAATTTAAACTCAAGGAGACTTAATATACCAAATTAGGTGCTTACAAAATTCTTAAAAAAGCTGGAGAAATAGTCTCCAGGCTGAGCCTTCCAGGAATGATTGCCAGAAGTGCCAACCAAGGAAGCTATTGCCTGTGCCATGGTCAGAAAACTGAGGAATAAGGAAATGGCTGCCCCAACACCTGGCTCCAGGCACACAGCTTAGGTCCAGATCTATGCCAGCAAAATGGATACCCCTGGCACTCACAGAAATAGAAACCAGATCATGAGGCCTCTGCTACATTACCATAAAAAAAAAACCCAAAACAAAACAGAGCCTCCACATCCTTACTTGCTAGTGGAAACAACAGAAAGGCCACTTCTGTTATCCAAATATCACATTCATACATCTGTTTGGCAGAGGCTGGGTCACGTGTGGAACCCGAGGGAGTCTGGGAAGCCAAGGTTTTAGCTCCCTGTCCTGTAGCATGGTACAAAAGGGAGCGGGGTGGGATTGTGTGGGTCATATATGAGCTCTCTCTAGGCATCATACTCAGCTGTAAGCTTCCCCACTAGAATGGAAGCTATCAGAGGCCAGGGACCTGTCATTTACCATTTTAGAAGCTCCAGCACTTCACAGAATGTCTGACAAATACTGGGGGAAGGAAGGAAGAAGTTCAGGACCAGGTCAGGGCAGAGTAGACAGGTGGAAAACATTAAGAAACTCATTTTTGATGGTATTTAAAACCTAAGTTGAAATGCAGCAGGGAAGACGCTAATAATTCTTATTTCCTAGTAGCCTAGTAGTTTTTGGTTTCAGTCTGTTTCTCTTAATTTCCATGCCTATGAACTTAATATGGTTCAAATTCCTTATGTCTGGAAAAAATAAGTTGTTTCCTAATGGGTGCCCTGCCCAATTTCTCCCCATTTTTCCCCATTCTAATCTATTCTACACACCGTTAAAAAAAAAAAAGTGTTGCATTTGTGACTCTTTTCTGAATAGACTAGGATTTAAAAAAACTGTTTTTTTTTTTTAATAGAGATGAGGTCTTGCTATGTTGCCCAGGCTGGTCTTGAACTCCTGGCCTCAAGCCATCCTCCCACCTCAGCCACTCAAAACACTGGGATTACAGGCATGAGCTACCACACCCCACAGGATCAGGATTTTATCAATACCATGCAACCAACACAAACTGGAAATAAATTTGTTTGCTTACATATAACCATTGCCCATACATCCTAGTTTTATATTTTTATCTCCATCAAAATAGCCTCATTGTTCTCATGAACTCAGGTAACAACTTTAGAATAAGTAAATGGTATATATTTGAACTCAATCAGTACAGTTACAGTCATGAAATACTGATTTCTGCATAAGATTTCACTTGAAAAGAGAGCTTGAAAGCCACTGTGGTTTTAACTTCTAGAGAGACCAGAAGCAGAATTTTTACAAAAAGTTTGGAAGAAGAGTCTAGAGTTCTCCTTTAACAGAGGCCTGCAAGACATTTACAGGAGCTTCGTTATTTTACCCAACCTGGTTTGTGGATGGCTGATATATTTACAATAATACTCCCAGCCTTAGTTTTTATTCTCCTCTCTTACCCTCATCCTACACAATTTTTCCTTCTCCAATTTATACAACCAAAGCATATTTCTCAGTGGGCTTGAGGGAAGGGGAATACGGATTAAGGGAGAGGGGAAGAGATGAGCCTTAAGCATCACCTAGGCAATCTGTAACA
>NW_012148841.1:3633222-3635518 GCF_000956105.1 Propithecus coquereli | reverse complement strand
AAAGAGGATGAATCAATGTAAAGTGACACATTGGAACAGAGAGGAAAACACTTCTTTATTTAGGTTTGGTAATATTTACTCACTAGTGTTCATAGTATAATTGTGCTGTAAAATCAAAAACAATAACAAACTGAAATAAGAGGTGATGCATTCTCTGGGATAAAAGAATTTTTAGTATATACTGTTAGATTGCAGTATATGTTTAGTTGCCTACTTACCTTTAGAGTTATTGAAAGATGATACATATGAATATATATTAAAATTCTTTTATAGCAAAAGGTATTACATGTCCTTATAAAGAACTCAGATTCCTCCAACCTATGGAGGTGGTAATGAACTTATGACATTAAAAAATTTTTTTTTTTTTTAGAGACTGGGTCTTGCTTTGTCACTTAGGCTGGAGTGCAGCGGTGTGATCACAACCCAGCGTAACCTCGAACTCCTAGGCTCAAGCAATCTTCCCATCTCACCCTCCCAAGCAAAAGCATGTGCCACCATGCCTGGCTAATTAAAAAAAAAAATTTTGTATGTGTGTGTAGAGATGGGGTCTTGTTATGTTACTCAGGCTGGTCTCAAACTCCTGGCCTCAAGCTATCCTCCCTCCTCAGCCTCCCAAAGTGCTGGGTTTACAGGCATGAGCTACTACACAAAGCTAAAAATTAATTTTTATATTTGTGAAAACAACTATTCTTTTCCCAATCACTAACACAAGATGAAGTGTGACTATAACGTTAGGTGAGTTTTTTTCACTTTTTATTCAATGTTTCAAACATATGCAAAAATAGACTAGCACAATGAATCCCATGTGTCTGCTGACATATGACTAATATTATTTCATCTATATTTCCCCCCCATTGCTCTCTTTTCTCCTCATTGGATTATTAATGTTTTAAAGCAAATGTCACATCACTTTATCCTTATACTGACTATCCTTAGTACATATCTCCAAAAAGTGACTTTTTATACAGTACAATTATCATACCTAAAAATTCAACAATATGTGATTATTTTAAAATATATTAGAATTTGCACATCCAAAGGAGAGATCTCTTCAAAGAATCATCTTCAAAGGTTACAAGAGAAGCTAGCTTTTCTGAAAACGTTTTTGGAATACCACTCAGGATTACTTTCAGGACTTGCAATATATTCTTTTAAGTATCTCACATGTTAATAAATCTCTACTCTTCAAGGATAGACTTGAAAATAGCCAAAAAGTCTTTAGAACTAAACCCTAATGCATAGTTAGTAATCAGATGGAGCAGGATTGGCTTTGTTAGAGATTAATACACAGACGGAGGCACAATATTTGTCCATATCATGAAAGGATGCTTGTAATCTTGTTCAGAAATTTACTCAGTACCAGAGGTGCTGGGTGAGAGAAAGAGCTCTGTTGCATTGGGAGCTGAAGCAGGAGAGGATCCCAAGAGGAGAATGTGAGAGTCAGCTGAGAGAGCCAGCCAACTGGTGAGAGGAAGTTATGCTTAATCTTTGCACCCTAAATTCCAGTGATTCCAGGCCATTTTCTGGATTTATCTGGCATTTCAGGTCTCCATGCTTTTACAGACAATGTTCCCTGGGATTGGAATGCCTGCTTCCACTGGGTGGACCCACTGGATGAAATCTCTAATTATCCTTTAAGATCTTGATCAAATATTATCACATTCTTTGACTCTCTGTGGCACAATTAGTTGTTCTATTCTCTGGTCACAGTTGTACTTTGTAGCTATCTCTTTTAACATCTCTGTGACTGTTGTATATTGTTCATATATGTATATATCCCCCCAATTTGACTGGGAGCTTATTTTTGTATGTTTGGCACACAGTGACTGGCACATAGTGGGCCCTCAGTAATTACTTGTTTATTACATAGATATGATTAATAATCTGGGTATCTTTACATGGTTTAGACCCTGAAATGTTCTCCTAATGCAGTTCTGGGCTCTAAACATTATAGAATAAAGCAAAGAAGAAAAACCTTATGCAAGAGCAATTTTTGCAACAGAATCTCTGAAGTTTCAGATCTTGGCAGTGGAAAGTTATAGCACAGTACTTCCCAAAGAAAGGTTGGCAATTTCTTTCCCTCTCCTTTTAAAAATAAATTTTCCGAATCCATTTTCTGTGATCATACTTGTTTTAGTTTTCTTTGAGGGATTAATGCTTGAAGAGTTAATGAATTAAGTACAAATTGAAATTGAGTGCAATTTTAGCTGATCCACATTTTTCTCAAAATAGATTTGGAAGGCAGAACACAAAGCATAAAAGTGAATCTACTTCAAAGAAAATAAATGACCAACTA
>NW_012148841.1:3628400-3630187 GCF_000956105.1 Propithecus coquereli | reverse complement strand
TATATATTTTTAGTTGTCTGATTAATTTCTTTCTATTTTTAGTAGAGACGGGGTCTCGCTCTTGCTCAGGCTGGTTTCGAACTTCTGAGCTCAAATGATCCGCCCGCCTCGGCCTCCCAGAGTGCTAGGATTACAGGCGTGAGCCACCGAGCCCGGCCACTTCCATTAATATTTTGTACGATGGTAATTAAAGTAAGCTCAAACTGGGTAGGGTGGTTACCAACCCAATTTAAAATTTCTGACAAGATAGGGAAATCAATGAATAAGAACAGAAGATGCTTGGTGGGATACCAGTAGTGTAATTACTTTAGACAAGAAAAACAATCTGTTCAAGCACAAAGGTGGTACAGGATGCACTTTATACAAGTATATTAGGAAAGAAAACAAAAGAATAGAGGATTAGAGTGATTCCCATTCTAAATATGAGAGAGGAAAGTGGTACATTTAAAAATTAGTCTAGTATTATCTATAAACAATATTATAAAATTTTGCCGGGCATGGTGGACGCCTGTAATCGTAGTACTTTGGGAGGCTGAGGCGGGAAGATTGCTTGAGGCCAGCAGTTCAAGACCAGCCTGAGCAAGGGCGAGACCCCATCTCTACAAACAATTGAAAAACTAGCTAGGCGTTGTGGCACGTGCCTGTAGTCCCAGCTACTTTCGAGGCTTAGGCAGGAGGATAGCTGAAGCCCAAGGAGTTTGAGGTTGCAGTGAACTATAATGATGCTGCTGCACTCTAGCCCAGGTGACAGAGCAAGACCTTGTCTCAAAAAATAAAAAAATTTATTAGCCATGAGGTTATCCTTCCTTTGTTCTCAGTATCAATTAGGACTTAGTTACAGCAATGTTTGTGTTTTGGCTTTTCACATTTAAAATGTATGCCTTTTATAGAAATATTATAAATAAGTGTTTATAGATATAGTACCAGTTAATTAGAGATTCCAGGAAAAAGCAATCAAAATCTTCAAAGGATATATAATCAGACCTATCAGGAAAAATTTAAGAAACTGAGCTTACTGGTCTACTCTGCATTTCAGAACTGTTAACATGGACTGTAAGAGAGCAGAAAATTTTTCAGATAAAGCCATGGCAATATCATTTATAGAATCAAAGGCTATTTGGATTACAGGATCTAATACTAATAATAGATATTATTTCCTTTATGAATATAACTTGCTAAGCACTTTATTATTATTTCTAAGCTTACTTCTAAGCAGGCCTGAAAGGAAGTAATATTAGCCCCAACTACTAATATCTTTCAGTAATAAGCATTTTATTCCTTAATCAATAGGTGCTTGCTTTAAAAAGTAAATGCCTGCTGGAGAAAAAGTCTTTTTCAATCATTCATACCTAAATGAAAAATATTTCACCAGAAAATCACCTTGCTCCACTCTTAATACGTAATTAGTAGTTTTGATGGGGGTTGTGAGCGAGAGGAGCAGAATAATTTAGAGGTACGGAGATTTCATGGGGCGGCCAGTCTGAGTTGGGCATCAGAGTGCGATTACTGTCACTTAACGGGCATGGTGGGCACATTACAATTTCTTCTGGCACCTCATATGTCAGTAATCACCCCACTGAGTATTATCTGCTTGAGAGTTTGGCAATGCTCCCTGGTGAGTAAATTTCTGTTCAGCTTGTCCCAGTTGGCACAGCAGGCAGAGCCGCGGAAAATGCAGCAGGAATCATATACGGTAAATGCAAAGATGAACTTTCTGATTGTAAGGATGAGCAAACACTAGACCCAGGTAGAGAAAGGGTGTTTGTGGAATCTCCATCCTCAAAGTA
>NW_012148841.1:3626407-3628350 GCF_000956105.1 Propithecus coquereli | reverse complement strand
TTAAAATAAAAACAAACAGAATCCAAAATCGTAGCTTAAAATGCATGCACAGAAAATTGAGAACATAGAAATGATGCAAATACAAATAATAGTACCATTTATATTTTGCTTGAAAACCTAGCATATTTTGATTATACGTATAAGGAATTTCGTTCCTAATGAAGAGGGGAAACATGAAACATTCAAGACCCCCTTTTATCTTTTGATAAAAGATAAAATACCAAATGAAATACCAAATACCAAAAAGTAATATTTAATCTTATTTCCAGATTTCAGAGAAAGTTATGAGAGATACTTTCTTAAATTCTCAGAGAAAACACATCTAAAATATTTGTAATGACTATTCAAAATGTATACATAGTTTGCTGTGAAGATCAATATGCTAAATTCAGATTTATTTTTCCCGAGGAAGATTTAATTTTTATTTGCTGGATACAAGTTTTGTATATGGAAGTTCAAAACCCTTCATTGTAACCACTGCTTTCCAGTTAATAATCAATTCAGTTCACATTTATAATGCAAACTTTTAAGTGCATATCTACCCATGATCTCATACTTGTCTGGGAGAACCACCCATTAAAAGGATAAGAGAAAATTCATCACCCTCATTACTTCTTTCAAGGACATTCATGAGAATAAGGCGTCAATTATGTTACAGTAATCTTAATATGTTGCCTGATTTGGACTTATTGGCCATTTCTAAGTAAATTCTACTTAAAAAGTCAGCTAGTTGCATCAAGAAATCAATGCTTTACTGCCAAACGAGAAAAATTCTTTTTAATTTTTTAATACTTTCAAACTCACAGAAGAGTCATAAGAATATGATAAAGAATTCCTGGATACTCCTCACCCAGATCCACCAATTTTTAAAAGTTTGACACATGTGGTTTAGTGCTTGCTTTGTCTGTCTCTGTCTATGTCTGTATCTGTATGTGTGTGTGTGTGTGTGTATGTGTGTATACATTCTCTTACATAATCAGGAAATTTAACATTAATACATTATATTATCTACTATACTGTCTATATTCAAACTCCACTAATTTCCCAATAATAATCTTTATGGAAAATGTTCCCCTACTCCAGGATCCAATCCAGGATCACTCGTTGCATTTACTTGTCATAACTTTTAATCTTGAAACGTTTCTCAGACTTTCTCTTTCACATTAAGATTTTTAAAGAATACAGTCCATTTGGTTTTTAGAATATCTCCCAATTTGGATTTCTTTGAAATTTCTCATTATTAGATCAAAGTAGGTATTTTTGGCGAGGATGCTTACTAAGTGATGATGTGTCCTCAGTGTATCACATCAGGGGGCACATGATGAGAGCTTTTCTCATCAGTGAAGTTCACTTGACCACTTGGTTAAGGTGCCCATTAGCAAAAGAAGACAAAGTGCTGGTGGCAAAAAGAAAATAATTAAATGAAATTTTAGAGTTATTTTGTGTGGGTTGTTTTCTGAATATTACAATTTCATATTTAGTGACAAAATACCAAGCATGCAAAATAAGGTAATACGCAGACCCTGCTATTAAACAAAATGCCAGGGATCCAGGTAAGAAGTATTACTTATATCATGACTAATTGGACTACATGATCTAACAAACATAGCTTTTATTTATTTTATGCATACCACCTTCAAAACACTTCATACCACCTTCAAAACATGTATACAAATTATGTACATTATTCTAAACTTTATTATAGGCCTGAAAGATTGCAATTTTAGCCCCATTTCACACCTGAGGAAACTGAGGTAAGAGAATTCAGTGGTTCTCTTAGGGTTACATAGGTAGTCAATCGAAGAGATAAGATTTGAACCCAAATCTTCCTGGATCTTAAACTCCTACTTGTTCTAACATATCACACTTGTAATTCTCTTATATGAATAATCTCTTTCTATGTGTTAGCCAAAACTAAATGTAAATGCTATTAATTTTTCTCC
>NW_012148841.1:3623902-3626357 GCF_000956105.1 Propithecus coquereli | reverse complement strand
AGACAACTGGTAAAACATATGTATAATGCCAGTTTCTCTGATTCTAGAACTGACAGATATTTTTACATTTAATATTTCTAAAAATTCTTTTTGCACAGGAAGCTGTCATTAAGTCAACAGTGCATCTCACAACTTGAGGAAATACACTTTTAAAGAAGGAGCAGGCAGGAGCAGAGTGGTGGTCTATTGTTTTTGGTCCTGCCATTCTGTAGTCAATCGAAAACTTTCTCCAAAGCTTAGCTGTCAGTCTTAAACATGTGAGGATCCCTGTTTCCAGGTTTCACCTCCAGAGATTCTAACCCAGAACATCTGCAGTGGGGTCAGGATTGTACATTTTTAACAAGCACTCCAAGTGATTTGGATGCAGGCGGTCCTTGGGTCACACTTCGGGAACATTCACCTAAAGGGGGAAAGCATCCTGGAAAATGTATAAATTGGAATTTGCAGAGGTGATTTATAAAATGAAAAAGTTAAGAACTAGGGTGTGTTAATTAAGCTGGATTTGGAGCAAGGAGAAGAACCACTACAAAGTGCTCTCGTATGAGTTCAGTGTTGAGTTAAACAGGGTGAGTAAACTTTACCTACTGTAATTATTCATCTCCAATGGATCTCAGAGGTCTGAAGGTGAGCTCACCAAGCCTGTGTGCTTTCCCAGGGAAGAAGAGGACCCACCGAGTCACCTCACCATTCCTGCAACAAAACATAATGCTAGAGAGGACCTGAACACATCATATTATGTAAGCTACTTTATAGGCTAAACAATTTGAATTAAAGAGAAATCTGATTTCAGCACAATCTTTAATGTCCAAGAATGCCTGGAGTTCTTACAAAAATTTTTTTGAAAGGTGGAGGAGTGTGCTAGAAAGAGGATGAATCAATGTAAAGTGACACATTGGAACAGAGAGGAAAACACTTCTTTATTTAGGTTTGGTAATATTTACTCACTAGTGTTCATAGTATAATTGTGCTGTAAAATCAAAAACAATAACAAACTGAAATAAGAGGTGATGCATTCTCTGGGATAAAAGAATTTTTAGTATATACTGTTAGATTGCAGTATATGTTTAGTTGCCTACTTACCTTTAGAGTTATTGAAAGATGATACATATGAATATATATTAAAATTCTTTTATAGCAAAAGGTATTACATGTCCTTATAAAGAACTCAGATTCCTCCAACCTATGGAGGTGGTAATGAACTTATGACATTAAAAAATTTTTTTTTTTTTTAGAGACTGGGTCTTGCTTTGTCACTTAGGCTGGAGTGCAGCGGTGTGATCACAACCCAGCGTAACCTCGAACTCCTAGGCTCAAGCAATCTTCCCATCTCACCCTCCCAAGCAAAAGCATGTGCCACCATGCCTGGCTAATTAAAAAAAAAAATTTTGTATGTGTGTGTAGAGATGGGGTCTTGTTATGTTACTCAGGCTGGTCTCAAACTCCTGGCCTCAAGCTATCCTCCCTCCTCAGCCTCCCAAAGTGCTGGGTTTACAGGCATGAGCTACTACACAAAGCTAAAAATTAATTTTTATATTTGTGAAAACAACTATTCTTTTCCCAATCACTAACACAAGATGAAGTGTGACTATAACGTTAGGTGAGTTTTTTTCACTTTTTATTCAATGTTTCAAACATATGCAAAAATAGACTAGCACAATGAATCCCATGTGTCTGCTGACATATGACTAATATTATTTCATCTATATTTCCCCCCCATTGCTCTCTTTTCTCCTCATTGGATTATTAATGTTTTAAAGCAAATGTCACATCACTTTATCCTTATACTGACTATCCTTAGTACATATCTCCAAAAAGTGACTTTTTATACAGTACAATTATCATACCTAAAAATTCAACAATATGTGATTATTTTAAAATATATTAGAATTTGCACATCCAAAGGAGAGATCTCTTCAAAGAATCATCTCCAAAGGTTACAAGAGAAGCTAGCTTTTCTGAAAACGTTTTTGGAATACCACTCAGGATTACTTTCAGGACTTGCAATATATTCTTTTAAGTATCTCACATGTTAATAAATCTCTACTCTTCAAGGATAGACTTGAAAATAGCCAAAAAGTCTTTAGAACTAAACCCTAATGCATAGTTAGTAATCAGATGGAGCAGGATTGGCTTTGTTAGAGATTAATACACAGACGGAGGCACAATATTTGTCCATATCATGAAAGGATGCTTGTAATCTTGTTCAGAAATTATCTACTCAGTACCAGAGGTGCTGGGTGAGAGAAAGAGCTCTGTTGCATTGGGAGCTGAAGCAGGAGAGGATCCCAAGAGGAGAATGTGAGAGTCAGCTGAGAGAGCCAGCCAACTGGTGAGAGGAAGTTATGCTTAATCTTTGCACCCTAAATTCCAGTGATTCCAGGCCATTTTCTGGATTTATCTGGCATTTCAGGTCTCCATGCTTTTACAGACAATGTTCCCTGGGATTGGAATGCCT
>NW_012148841.1:3601543-3613072 GCF_000956105.1 Propithecus coquereli | reverse complement strand
GGTAAATGCAAAGATGAACTTTCTGATTGTAAGGATGAGCAAACACTAGACCCAGGTAGAGAAAGGGTGTTTGTGGAATCTCCATCCTCAAAGTAGTTCTTTCAGGGGAAAAAGTTCTCTGATAGAAAACAGCACTGTGGACCACATACACCATGCCTGGAGATAGTAGGGGAGGATAAGCTTTGCTTTGAATGAGAGTCAAAGGAGCTGTCTTTTTTTAAAACCAAATACCATGAGTATTCATTTCTATCCAAAGCAAAAAATATGCTATCACACTATAAAAGATTTTTATTCTGCAAGAGATCTAGGAAACCGATTATCTGGAGAACCTTACTGTTTGGGTTTTCAGATCTACCATTTGTTTTCTTTTAATAGGCAACCTCTTGTAATTGTTTTAGAAAACAAAACTGTTTTAGAAAACAATTTCCAATTGGAAATTGGTAAAGAATAGACTAATTTGGGGAAACTTCATACTCCTAAAATAAACCTTTATGATTTATCTAAACTCCCACATTGCCCTCAACAAGTTGATAAGCATACAACAGGAAAACGGGGAAGTAGGGGGACACAAGGATGGGGAGCTCAGGAAAGCACAAGCACCTAGATTTTGTTCACTGATGATTATCCCACTGCCAGCAGCATGCTTCTCTCCACAAAAAAAGTTAACAATTATTATCACAGTATCCTCTTGTTTACTTATTAAAATGTGAATGCCTACAATACACTAGATGAAGAATTAAACTGAAGTAATAATTTCACACCTTATCCTCTTTTGAAAGTACATTAAAATTGTTTCCTAAATTTTCACATATGTAAAATTGGTGTGCTGGAGAAGGCTGAACTAACTAGAAAATCTGTGAAGTCTCTTTGAATTCTAAAATTCTATATTTCTGTGGTCTCTCTAGGTTGACAATGCTGCTTTTGGACTATGGAGTTATATCCTGGTTCTGCCACTTGTTTAGTGTGGGACTTTGGGGTGGTTGCCTAACCCCCTTTGGAAACAGCTTCCTCATGACTACTATCATTACAACACTCACTTGGTGTACTTTGTCAGCCAATTACTTAACTTGAGTCTGTTTCCTCATTTATGAGAAGTAGTAGATGGGACTTAAGAACATATACAGGCTGACCTAATTTAAAATTTTGAAATCCAAAATCTGAAACTTTT
Source organism: Propithecus coquereli (assembly GCF_000956105.1). Lineage (NCBI taxonomy): Eukaryota > Metazoa > Chordata > Mammalia > Primates > Indriidae > Propithecus > Propithecus coquereli. The sequence goes on along the minus strand of NW_012148841.1, from coordinate 3,611,904 downwards.
TGAGGACCAATATGATGCCACAAGTAGAAAATTCCACACTTGACCCCAAGTGACGGATCACAGCCAAAATGCAGGTATGCAACACAGAGTTTATTCAGCATTCATCAAAAAAAAAAAAAGACCCTTCCATTCCCCTGCAGCTGTGATATATCTTTCCTGTGCATGCCCAGATTCCTCCATGCAAGCTACAGAGGGTAATAAAATGGCACGTTTGCAGGACAGATGCACCAACAGCAGGTTCCCCCATAATGCCCCACGTGGAGCCAAGACCTATCTGTCTATTCCGTTTTTTGTGGGTTTTTTTTTGCTTATTCTCTACTCTGTGGTGTAGACACATTATTTAAAATGTCAAAATGGCCTGGAGATACCACTACGGGTAACAGTGATAGGAAAAAGAGGAAGGATTTATGTTTATCTATAGCATAGGAAGTAAAGCTGGTGGAGGAACTGGACAGTGGTGTGTGAAACATGAAAGAATATGGTGTCAGAATGACCACCATGTATGACCTGAAGCAACAGAAGGATGAACTATTAAAGTTCTCTGCTAAAAGCGATGAGCAGAAGTTAATGAAAAACAGAAAAATAACATATAAAACTAAAAATGAAGATCTTGATTGTGTACTGAAAGAGTGAATCCATCAGCCTTGCAGTGAACACTTAACGGCATACTGATCATGAAACAAGCAAAGATCTACTACAATGAACCGAAAACTGAAGGGAACTGTGAATATTCAACAAGCTGGTTGCAGTAATTTAAGAAAAGACATGACATTAAAATTTTAAAGTTATGTGGTGATAAAGCATCTGCTGATCATGAATTAACAGAAAAATTCATTGACGACTTTATCAAGGTCATCACTGATGAAAATATGACACCAGAACAAGTCTGTAACGCTGATGAAACATCAGTTTTTTGGTATTATTGCCCTGGAAAGATACTGACTTCAGCTGTTGAGACAGCTCCTAAAGGAATTAGGGATGCAAGGACAGCATAACTATGCTGGGATGTGCTAATGCAGCAGGCATGCAAAAGTGTAAACTTGCTTGGGTAGGCAAAAGCGTGTGTCCTCGCTCTTTTAAAGGAGTGTATTTCTTACTAGTCCATTGTTATGCTAACAAAAATGCATGGATCACCAGGGACATCTTTTCTGATTGGTTTCACAAACATTTTGTACCAGCAGCTCATGCTCACAGCAGGGCAGCAGGGAAGTTGGACTGGATGATGACTGCAAGATTTTTCCCCTTGACAACTGTTCTGCTTATCCTCCAGCTGAAATTCTCATCAAAAATAATGTTTATGACACGTACTTTCCCACAAATGTGACTTTATTAATTTAGCCATGTGATGAGGGTATTCTTAGATCAATGAAGAATAAATATAAAAATACTTTCTTGAACAGCATATTAGCAGCAGTGAACAGAGGCATGGATGTGAAAGGTTTTCAAAAGGAGTTTAGCATGAAGCATGCCATATATGCTGTTGCCAACACTTGGAACACTGTGACTAAAGACATGGTTGTGCATGCTGGGTGCAACCTGTGGCCTGCGACTAGGTGCAGTGACGGTGATAAACAAGGTGGTGACTTTGAAGGATCCTGTATGTCAAGTGAGAAGAAAATGATGTCTGACCTCCTTACTTATGCCAAAAATATACCTTCAGAGACTATCAGTAAGCTGAAAGAAGTGGACATCAAAGAAGTTTTTAACGTCGTTAATGGGGTTCCAGTTGTTCATTCATTAACCAATGGTGAAATAGCTGAAAAGGTTCTGAATCAAGGTGATCATGATAATAGTGATGACAAAGATGACATCGTTAAGTCTGCAGAAAAAGTACCTGTAGATGACATGGTTAAAATGTGTGATGGCTTATTGAAGGACAGAGCATTCGTAACAAAATAAAAAATTATGTCAGTTTATACCATCAAAGATTTTTTTTTTTTTTTCAAGAGATGGAGTTTTGCTATGTTGCCCAGGCTGTTCTCCAAATCCTGGCCCTCAAGCGATCCTACTCTCTCCGCCTTCCAAGAAGCTGGGACTACACTGCTTGGCCAAGGAGAGAGAGATTTCTAAGACAAAAACTGTTATTAATGAGGTGGGAGGAAACATTTTGAAAAGCCATCCAGCAGAATGCCTCCTCATCCCTAGAGGACCCACTTCCTTAAGTGCTTTTGATGTTTCTTCTCATCCTCCTCCCCCCAAATACAATGTACAATAACATTTTAATCAAAACATAGCATCGTAGGTGGAGACAAAAGCCTGCCATTATTGTTGCTGTTGTTTAACAGCTGATACAGGTATTTGGGTGACGCTACTGTGCTACTCTGTTATCTTGAACACATTATTTTTTCACTGCATTAATGATAAGTCATTTTTTTTTAACTATTAAGTATTTATGTGTGAATAAATGTAAGAAAATGATTTCTTTTTGATAGCATATAAATTGAGAGTCAGGAATGATGATGCCAAACAACCAAAGATTGTTCACATGAGTGGCTGTGATAGTGACACTTTTGCTTTCTGATGGTTCAGTGTACACAAACTTTGTTTCATGCACAAAATTATTAAAAATAGTGTATAAGATTATCTTCAGGCTATGTGTACAAGTTGTATATGAAACATAAATGAATTTCATGTTTAGGCTTGGGTCCCATCCCATCCATAAGATATCTCATTATATCTCTCAACCTGTAACACCTATAAAAAATGGCTAGCATTTGAGAAGCGTTATGCTTCATAATCTCTATCACAGGAGAGACTCAATAAAGTTAATCTCATCCTTTCTGCTGTCTTTGGAGAGGCTCCTCACCTATTTCAAACTAATGCCATACAAAATTTCCCACAAAACAAGGGACAGGAGTTGAGAAATTGTTAGGTTTATGCTTTGGAGTTTAATACAGGCCTTGCATTTCAACATTTTACTTTTCATCTTTTATCACCATTATGATCAAAACTATCTGGCATGTTACATTAGCTGTCTGGGTTCCCAAAGTCAAAGTTCAAAATAAATGCATATGAACTTGACCAGAAACACCTGCTCTTATCAGAAATACTAATGGCTAGATCAAATAGCCAGATAGATAAAAGTTTATGAAAGTCTGGAACTTTTTCTGAATATTTTTAATCCCTTGCCTATCATTAATTGTTTGGATTATTAACAATATAAAATATTCTTCCCAAACTAGACTCATGTGGTTTTATTTAAGTTTTCTTTCTTTTTAACTATATATCTTCACCTTACTACAGGTAAAAATTAACTATCTATAGATTGCATGAAAAAGTAATTGAATAAAGAATTCAATATGTATACATCTCAGAGAGTGAATTAATAGTAAATATAACTCTCCTGGGCACGGTGGCTCATGCCTGTAATCCTAGCACTGTGGCAGGCCAAAGAGGGAGGACTGCTTGAAGCCAGGAGTTCAAGATCAGCCTGAGCAACAGCGAGACCCCGTTTCTACAAAAAATTAAAAGATTAGCCAGGCATGGTGGTGTGCACCTATAGTCACAGCTCCTTGGGTGGCTGAAGCAGGAAGATCACTTGAGTCCAGGAGTTTGTGGTTGCAGTGGGCTATGATGATGCCACTGTACTCTAGCGTGGGCAACAGAGTAAGACCCTGTCTCAAAAAAAAAAGTAAGTGTAACACTTCCTTAGCCAAGTGGGTATGTACATTATATATAAACACTTAAGGATCATCTAAAGGTGAGATATTCATGAAAATTCTAGGGCACATAACATGCATATGTTATGACATGAATAAATATGGGCTGAATTAATGACAAGATCTCAGAAGGCTTGTGAATCGTACAATGTGTTGTATTCACTATTTCTCTCATTGCTTACTGAGTGGGATGCTTTAAGAGGCAAAGCGATTACTGACTCTGTGCCTACTGACATTATCATCACCCCAAAATTACAAAGACAATCTACATTTCTTCAGCTTTTGTAGAAATCTATTTAACGTAATGTTCTTGGACTTCTGCCAAAAGTCTATGTTAAAATGACCACATGAAGAATACTTTGACATCTTCATAAGATTGCAATTTGATGATACTTTTATTTGTTCAATGTCCTTCATAAAAATATCTGTGTGGTAATTTCTTCCTTAGAGTTTAACGCTAGATAATATTTCTTCTTATCAATTAGTTTTTATTTAGGTAGTTAATAAAAACTACACAACTTGTATTTCCCTTTTTATCCAAGAAGTTCCGACTTAACTCAATTGTATCATCTATTCATGCTTAAGTTTTCAGGTTAACAATTCACCATTGCTATACCTTCTGCTCCCACCACCATATTCATAAACTGGATTTTGTTCTTTTTCTCTCGTGTGCTTTTTTTTAACAAAAATACCTCTGTACTTTATTATAAATGACTTCAAATCCATCTGGAAAAAATACAGATAATTATACATTGTAAAACAATATAAATTAAAATTTTTCTTAATTTAGCAATTATTACAATTAAAAGCTAACATTATGTCTGGGTACATAACGTTAAAGCTCAAATTTAAAGAAAACTCTTGATAAACAATATTCTAACACAAGAGGTAGATGCTGGGGATATGTGTTTAATTAGTAATCTACTATCATACTGTAGTTTTTACTTCCAAACATGTCAAACAGCTCCAAATAGAAATATGTACACTATCAACATAATGCCATGTACTCCACATATTCTAGAAAATTCCCTTATTACTATAAATCATTTGATTTTATACCTAAGTTTTTAAAATCTTAAATCGTTCCCTGGATTTACAATAGAAAAAGAGATAACTGACATATACTTCTGTGTCTCTGAAGTTTTTATCTGGATGTAGTATGTGAAGTTGGTTTTGATTAACTGAGTATTCGAGGTCATCTTGAAATATACTTGTCAGTCCAAGAGCTAGGTAAATTCATATAAATATACTTGTCCTTGAGAAAACCCTAATGAAGATCACTGTATTGGAGCATTCTCCTCAAATTAGCCTTAGTGACAAGCATATGTCAGAAGGGCTTAGCTACAGAAGCCACTGTGTAAGAACTAGAGCATCCATGCATCCATTATGAAGACATTTCCATAGTACTTGTTGGTTCTAATAAACTTAGGGGTCAAACTGTCCAGTCACCATCATGTATGAATTCTGAATTGGCTACATCTCAATAAGAGAATAGAAACATTACTGCTAGTGCTGGGAAGTATAAATGCAAGAACAAAAATGAGAAGGAGATGTCCTCTTAAGTACTGACATCATGTCATTTTTGGCCTCTGTGAAATAAGCTTGGACTCTTCTGGGTCATTTCCAAGTGTACCATGAAAGAAGGCCAGCTCTAAAATTAATATTCTGCTGATCATTTAATCATTTCATGAAAATTGAGAAAAATCATCAAGTGGTGGAAAATAAATGAATTACCTTTCTCTTCCTTTTTGGCTTTCTATTCAGGAATCCATGTTATTTAAGCAACGCTATTTTGCAAGAGAAGTCAATCATACCACTAACTTAGAAAATAATTAAAACAAGTATGTGTGCTGAGAGAAGCATGCTCATGAGGGATTACCTGAAAGATATGAAATCAATCCATTCTTCTAGATAAGCAGTTAAAAATTGGCATCGATTTAGCCTATGAAATTATTTTGTTTGACCCACATAGTATTTTTAAAAATTTTAGCCAACATTGAAAACTTGAGATTTCAAATATATCAGATCTGGCAACACTGTACTGACATCCCCACGTAGCAACATCTGCTGGAGCTGAAAAATGACTGCTACTCCGTTTAGTTAGGGCAGGGGTTTTCCAGTGGTCACAGTTCTCTCTCTCCCCGCCCCCCCACCCGCCACCCTTCTCTCTCTCTCTCTCTCACACACACACATACACACACACACACCCTACCTCCCAGGCAGCAGGCTTTACTCATTACTCATTTACTCATGTCTCCTGTAGTCATCTGCATTTGTGATGCCTACGCATATCCTAAAATCAGTCAGACCAACAGAGAACTGAATGCCAGGATCACATCATGTTGCTGCCATTCTAGTGTCAGTATTGCTTTCACTTTGGTGGCTGTCATCAGCCTATATTTAGGGATGCTATAAAACAGCCTTAAAAACCCTCTATTTGACTATAGTAAGTGTTGATTGCATGTTCTTTACAAAGCAGAATCTTCCATGAGGACCTTTATGAGAAATTTTCTTCTAGCTTTATTAAGAGCACTAGTTATGCTTCTCTGAAGCAATTTGTTTGCTTTTCTCTCATGAAATGGTATCTTGTATATCTCACCAGCTTATTCTCCTCTTATTGTTAGACAATCTAGAGAAAAATTTGCAGCCCATTCTTAGCAACTGTATAGGGCTTAATGGTATATATGCACTCTTGGCTGCATTGTATACTTACTCTTTTCCTTGGCTTCAGTCTTTTCTCTCACTGTATTTAAAAAGTAACATTTGTTATATTTTAATAGAAGAAAATAAGAAGACATCAAAAATTGAAAACCTAGAGAATTCTTTTTAATATTTAGTTTTTAAAGAAAAATAATACATAGCCATAGTTAGAAGATTCAAATAGTATAGAGAATAAGTTAATATTAACACTCAGCATTTTATAGGAAATGATTTAGGTACACTTAAGAATGTTATTTTCTTGCTCTGAATACTATAATTCTTTTATAATAATTCACAGTACTAGATTTTCTTTCAAGTAAAAAAAAGATCTCACAAAAATATTATTTACAGGACAATCAAGAAAATAAGAATAATGACTGGATATCTGATGACTAAAAAGTTACTGTTGTTTTTTAGATCTGCAAAATGATATTGTGATTATGTTTAAATGGTAGAGTCATTATCTTTTAGATAAATATACTAAATATTTACAGATAAAACATGATACCTCAGCACTTCAAATAATCTGAGGTATAGAGAAAACAAAACTGATCAATTGATAATTGTTGAAGCTGAGTGATGGTATATGGGCTTTATTATATTATTCTGCTATTGTATATGTTTGAAACCTTCCATAATAAACAGCTTAAAAACTACATAGGTACTATTACATTTATTTAAAATGTAGTGAAACTGAGTTTTAAAAATATCATCTATCACTTCTCTGAATTTATTCTTTAACATTACCCAAGAAAAATATAGTTTCTGAAATTATAGAAGGTACTAGTTTACAACCCCAGCATGCAATTGCTTTTTATAACATTTTTATTGAAACATAATTCATGTTATCATGAAATGCACCCTTTTAAACTATACTCTCCAGTGATTTTTAGTATTTTCACAGAGCTGTACGAACATCACTACAGTCTAATTTCACAACATTTCATCAACCCAGAAAGAAGCCTCATGCCCATTAGCAGCCCAGCATGCAATCTGACTGCAGACTCACTGCACTGTAATCTGCTTCTTTTTTTCATCATGGCAATACAAGTAAAGCCTCTAGTCTTCTACACCGATATCTAATTATCTTTAAGCACTTGTTCTATCAGAAGAGTAAGATCTCAATTGTGGCAGTTCCTTTCTTCTCACCTCCTCATCATACCCATAGCATAAATAAATACGGTCACCTAAAGTAGACTGCAGTGAATGTTCCCAAGTATAGGATTCCTAAAAGAGGATTATATATTGCAACCCACTAATGTTGAGTGTGGCCATCTGTCATGCTTTGGCCAATGGAATGTGAACAGATATGATATACAGATATGATATGATATATGATATGATATGATATGAAAATGAGCACAAGCTTTAAAAGACATTGTGAGTTTCCAGTGGCCCTCTTGTTTACGTTTGATTAAAAACCTTAATTTTAATTTTGAATGTAACTATCTATAAGGGCAGCCTGTATATTTAGGGTTGTTTTTTTTTTTGTGCAGGATTTGGATGGGAGGATGTTTGCTATATTTTTCTCATTGAAAATGAAGGAAGTCTAGGAAGAGGATATGACGTGGTAAATAAAAAATAAAAAAGAAAATAAAAAAAGAGAAAGAAAACGAAGGAAGTTATGTTTTTATCCTGGTTTTATTTCCTGTTTATAGGCTAAAGATGGAATTGCCATTATGCTGCTGTGGAAACAGCTCATATATCTTTTCCTTCTACTCTTTCATGAGCAGGCTATGGCAAATAGAAGGATTTTTGCTTAGTCCTGGGATGCTTATTATCTAGGTATGAACAATTATAGTCAAAAGTGAATTTCAGGTTAAACTGGTACAGCTTTTGTGGAAGGCAATTTGGTAGTATCTCTTAAAATTAACAAAATCACATATTCTTTAACATAACAAATTTAGAAATGTATTCTACAGAAACACTATTACATTCATTCAAAGATCTATGAATAAGGACATTCACCAAAAAAGAAAAGATTTAAATGTCTTTCATTAGGAGTATGGTTAAGTAAGTTATGGTACATCCATATTGTGAAATACCATGTGGCCTTTAAAAGTCATGAGGTAGTCTTCCAGTTAAAGATGATAATTTGGCCGGGCGCGGTGGCTCACGCTTGTAATCCTAGCACTCTGGGAGGCCGAGGTGGGTGGATTGTTTGAGCTCAGGAGTTCGAAACCAGCCTGAGCAAGAGTGAGATCCCCGTCTCTACTAAAAATAGAAAGAAATTAATCGGACAACTAAAAAATATATAGAAAAACATTAGCCAGGCATGGTGGCGCATGCCTGTAGTCCCAGCTACCTGGGAGGCTGAGGCAGAAGGATCGCTTGAGCCCAGGAGTTTGAGGTTGCTGTGAGCTAGGCTGACGCCACGGCACCTTAGCCTGGGCAACACAGTGAGACTCTTTTTAAAAAAAAAAAAAAAAAAAAAGATGATAATTTGATTACACTAAAGCCTCATTAAAATGATAGTAAAGGAATAAAACACCATATAAACCCACAATGACAAAGACAACAGAGGAATGGAAGAAGGGGTTAGACATTTTAATAGATTTCTAAAGAAGATGGAAGAGAGGTATCCAAACGGGGAATAGCTGAGAGAAGGGGATATGGATAAGAAGGAAGCCAGTTGATCCCTTCAAAAAAACCCCAGCACAGTGTAGGAAGTATTTGGGAAAAATAATTAGGATATGAAAAGGGGGAGAAAAAGAGAATTAGAAACTCCAGGAAAAATAAAACACTATATAAGGGAAAAAATGTCATCACAGGATCCTGCTTGGCCTTATAATGAACACTACTTATATAATCATAATACTGCAAACAATGACTTTATATTTAGACCTAAGTCTATTGGGTAGATGGGGAAGAGCAGACAGGGGTGGGGTTATAAGAATGCTAAATCCATGTCTAGGATACCAGAGAGTAAACAAAGTCTGTGATGGTTTTAAAGTATGTACATAAATTCTTTGATACTCCTTTCTTCATGAGTTGGAGATTAATTCCCCTTCCTTTGAGTATGAGCTGGACTTACTGACTTACTTCTAAAAAGTAGAATAAAGTGCAAGTGACAGTGTGTAACTCTCGAGACTAGATCATAAAAAGCACCATAGCTTCCTCCTCACTTGTACTCTCTTGGATCACTTGATGTAGAGGAAGCAAGATGCTATGTCATGAGTCCCAGTGGAGGACAAGGTAGTGAGGAAGTGAGACCTCCAGCCAATAGCTAGCAAGAAACTGAGGCCTGGGGGAAAAAAAAGAAAAGAAAGGAAAACAAAAAAGAAACTGAGGCCTCTTGCCAACAGCCAGGTGAATGAGCCATCCTTGCAAGTGGGTCCTCCAGGCTTCAGTCAAGCCTTCAGATGACTGCAGCTCTGAGCCAGAATCAGTCACACTGTTCTCAGAGGCCTAACCCACAGAAACTGTGATGTAACAAATATTTGTTATTTTAAGCCATTATGTTTTGAGATAATTTGTCACACAGCAATAGACAGCTAATACAAAGTCTTAAACTGATAAACTAAGAAACAGCATTATAAGCAGGTTAAGTGATTTTGGAGGTAACCTTCAAAAAACCCAACTGTTGAGGGCAGGACACATGGGGAAAGGTGGGACAGAAGACTGCTGTTTTATTATAAAGCTTTTGTTACCATTTGTATTTTTTTTTTTTTTTTTTTTTTGAGACAGGGTCTCACTCTGTTGCCCAGGCTGGAGTGCAGTGGCATGGTCATAGCTTACTGCAGCCTCAAACTCCTGGGCTCTAGCGATTCTCCTGCCTGAGCCTCTTGAGCAGCTGGGTCTATAGGTGCAGCACCAGGCCCGGCTAACTTTTTTAGTTTTTGTAGAGACAGAGTCTTGCTATGTTGCTCAGGCTGGTCTTGAACTCCTGGCCTCAAGCAAACTTCCTGCCTCAGCCTCTCAAAGTGCTCGCTCAGATTACAGGCATGAGTTACCATGCCTGGCCAACCATTTGATTTTTTTAAAACCACATGTAGAAACTTC
>NW_012148841.1:3573777-3601068 GCF_000956105.1 Propithecus coquereli | reverse complement strand
TAACATTTATAAATGTAGCTTTGAAAACAGATTGAAAGCAACTGGAAAAATCAAATTAAAATAGAATTGGAGGGGAGGTTAAGAGAGATTTTCACTCTTCACATATTTTACATTGTTTAAATTTTTTTTCCAAAGAGTATATTTTACTTATTTTGTTAATTGAAAATTTATGTTGAAAGTGAATGACCACTGGCGTGATCTGAGGGGGTTAAAAGCTCTAAAGCAGAATTATTTTGATTAAAGCAAAAGAGTTAATTAAAAATCAAGAAGATATATGTAATGCATGAAATTCTGAGGACAGATGCTTAAAAAATTTTCTGGGAAGAACTATGAATGTTACCCTGTAAGAGGCGTTTGTGTAGTGGATCCAGATTGCCTGCGTTTGAATTCCCAGCTTTCCCACTTACAATATATACAGTCTTGACTCCTCTGTGACTTCTCGGTGCCTCGGTCTTGTCATCGCTAAGATGGAGATAATAGTAATACCTATCTCACAGGGTACCTGGTAAGACCAAATAATTCACATAAAGTACTTAACACAGTGCCTGGCCAGAGAAGTGCAATATATGCATTATAGTAAGTATGTTGTGAGTGGACTCAGTACCACCACCATAAGGATAGAAATTGTACTTGAAGTCAACTGGCTCTGACATAGTGAAGACTCCAGAATTTATATAGAAGAGAGAAACATGAGAACAGCAATTTGATTCTATGACTGCACAGCAAACACAGTTTTTATCTAAGTAAATCTGAGGTGATGTGGGGGACTCTAATAGATTTTACGGTCCTCAAGTTTTATTACATAGCAAGCACATTTCCACCTAGATGGTATGTTCATTATTTAGATAGTATTATGTTTAACATGGCTGAGGTTGAGGGCAGGCAGTAGAAAGGCCTCTAACCACTTCTTGACACTACCAGTTTTGTCATATTGGGCAAATTATTTTAACTTCTTGAGACCTCAGTTTCTTCACCTGTAAAATGAGGATGTTGGACTATATAATTTAAGAAGTCTTGTCCAGCTTTCAGATGCTATCATCCAAAACTTTTATGACATCCAAAACTTGAATGAGGAAAACATCAGTTAGAGGGGCATGGTTACCAATTGTGACTTGGAAATGCAATTTACTTAAATTCTGAATTTTAAAAATACTAGTAATTTTACATCTCCATTAACAGAAAGGAATAGTATTGTGAACCATCCAAAAAAACACAATTTAAAAAATCATGTATATTTAGCTTTATAATATCTTAAAATATGAGATAATTTCAAAAATATAATATATATTAATATTATGTTTTGTTACAATATTAAAATTATTCTCCATTCTCTAAGTGATATTTGTGGGCAAAATCATGAATCTGACCACCTACTGAAAATATGTTTTAAATAAAACAAAAAACGTGGAAAACTACAAGGTAACTTAACCTAGAACTTTCTTACCAAAAATAGCAAACATCTTGTTCAGTGTTGAAATATAATCATGAAATATAACCATAGGCAACACTACATAGTGATCAAGAACATGAACTTTACTGTAAGACCTGAGGTTACCTTGTATAAATTATCTAAGCTCTCTGAATCTCAGTTGCCATATCTGTAAAATGGGACTAAAAAAAGAATACCTACTTTGTAGCAAGTGATATAAGAATTAAATAAGTAAAGCACACAGCACAGTGCCTGGCATATAATGTTTGCTCAAAACAGATGATTTTCTTTTCATTACCCTTAAACATCATATTTACTCAATTCTGCATTTACTTACAAATAATATATTGCTATATTATCTATTATATGTTATAATTGGAGGTATCATATACTTGTGGTTAAGAGTTGAGATTCTAAAATTTAAATGCCTGCATTCAAATGTCAACTCTACCACTTATATGCTGCATGACCTTGGGCATCTGTAAAATTAGAATGATAACTAATTCATAGAGTTGTTTGGAGGTTCAAATGAAATAATGCATATAAAGGATCAAAAAATGTTAGCTATTATTATTATTCATGAAGTTATAGATATCAATCATCTAACATTGCATTTAGTGGCAGACCAACATAACACAAGAAGCAATGTTCTCTTTCTACTTTTTCATCACTCCTGCCTTATTTTGGTCTACAAAAAAATCAGAAGGTGAGGAGTATCTTCATTAGGCCATGGAACCCTTTCTTTGAATGGACTTTAACAAGTATCTTTGAAGAAATATCTATGAATCTAAGATTATAACAATGACTTTTTTGTTGTTTAAGCAATGAATCCAGGAATATTTGTTTTGCTGTCATTTTTTTTAATCTAATAAGCTTACATATAGGAAATAAAAACACAAAGAGCTGGCCCAAAGATATCAAAAGTAATTTCTTAACAGGAAAATCTTAACAACACTAGTACCAACTGTCTTTCTCACTTGAATTTTATTATGTATTTATTTATTATTTTTTTGAGACAGAGTCTGACTGCCGCCCTGGCTAGAGTACAGTGGTGTCATCATAGCTCACTGTAACCTCAAACTCCTGGGCTCAAGCCATCCTCCTGCCTCAGCCTCCTGAGTAGCTGAGACTACAGGTGTGCACCACCATGCCTACCTAATTTTTCTACTTTTTGTAGAGAAGGGGGTCTTGCTCTTGCTCAGGCTGGTCTGGAATTCCTGAGTTCAAGTGATCCTCCACTGTGGCCTCCCAGAGTACAAGGATTACAGGTGAGAGTCACCACGCCCAGCCCTCACTCTAATCTTAAAACCTCATTATATTGGCAGCATTTTTTTTCCAAAAATGATAACCTTTACTTTATCAAATGCAGAAAAATCTATTCATTTATTATTGTTTCCTTAAAGGCTATAGTTATGTTAGTAGATTCCTACCCATTCTTGAAAACACAGCTAAAATATTGCCTCCTTTGTGAGGCTGGTACCTACATTTCTCCCATTTCCCAGAAAAAAACCAATCCTTCCCTCTATTTTTGCTTACATAGCACTGTAGTTAATTAGCAGTATTTATTTATACATTATGTATCATCAACAATCACTTCTGTTTGTTTGTTTTCTCCTATTGGGATGGAGCTTACAAAGGATGTCATATTCTGCAACATGTTTTTCATATTTAGTTTTGGTCCAGTTGATTTCTCTTTTGTGCCTGGCCTGCTCTCCTTTATAGAATTTACGCTTTTCTCACTTGGGACATCCTATCCTCTTCTGAAAGAGATTGAACTTAAAATTTGGCTCTGAGAGCCGCTATCTTCCAGTAATTTGCCAAAATGACGAACACAAAGGGAAAGGAGAGAGGCACCCGATACATGTTCTCTAGGCCTTTTAGAAAAGATGGAGTTGTTCCTTTGGCCACATACATGCGAATCTACAAGACAGGTGATATTGTAGACATCAAGGGAATGGGCACTGTTCAAAAAGGCATGCCCCACAAATGTTACCACGGCAAAACTGGAAGAGTCTACAGTGTTACCCAACATGCTATTGGAATTGTTGTAAACAAACAAGTTAAGGGCAAGATTCTTACCAAGAGGATTAATGTGAGTATTGAGCATATTAAGCACTCAAAGAGCCAAGACAGCTTCCCGAAACGTGTGTAGGAAAATGATCAGAAAAGGAACGAAGCCAAAGAGAAAGGTACCTGGGTTCAAAGGAAGCGCAAGCCTGCTCCACCCAGAGAAGCACACTTTGTGAGAACCAATGGAAAGGAGCCTGAGATGCTGGCACCTATTCCCATGAATTCATGGTATAATAGGCATCTCACACTTTGTGAGAAGAAATGGAAAGGAGCTTGAGGTGCTGGGACCTGTTCCCTATGAATTCACGGCATAGGAGATGAAACTAATAAAAGGCCACGGGACTTAGTTTCTCTTCATTGTGAAGAAGTGTGGTGTCCCCTTCCCCAAAGAAATATTTAAAGCAAATTTTAATTGTGTCCTAAAAAAAAAAATTTGGCTTCTTTGAGTCTGTCAGTTAATTACATGACTTAATTATTTATTTTCTAAACTCATTTTCTTGCTTCTTAGCATACATTTATTTTAAATAGTGGCATTTAAAAAACCTTCTCGGCTTTCTTTAGCTTGAAGATTGTGGAAGAGATGGTTAGATGACCCCTGTACTTCCTCCCTTCTATGACAATAGAAACTCCAATTTTCAGTGAACACATAATAACCCAAGGAAAACACTACTTTTCTCAGCAACCTCTGCAACTTAGTGTGGTCCTATAACTAATTTATCGCCAAGGATAGGTGTCAATGCTCCATCCAAAGACCTCAGGAATAGGTGAGTGGTTGAACAAGTTGGTTTTATCACTTGTTGTACCAAGGGACAATGCACGCCATGGGGATCCATGGGTGTGTCAGTAAAGAGGATATTAGAAAAGCTTTACTGTAGGATTTGCCTTGTGTTAGGTGATTTTAGGGAGGGTTGAAGGAAGCAGGGCTTTATTGGATGCTGTCAGAGAGCAGGGGCATCTGGGTATAATTGGGTATCTTAAAATGTTATCAGGAGGAATGAAACACAGCTACAACTGTAGTCAGTAACAAACCATAACAGGCAGAATAGGGAGATACTTTGTCACTTTGCAGTTTGGATAATGCTCATGTGTTTGTCTGCGTTCAGGTGTAATTACGGAGTGTCTTGTTTTTATATTGATCCATCATGGTCACAAAATGGTGTTGTCAGATGTTGGTGTCGTTGAAATTGCATATGTTTAATAGGAGAACACCAAGGCCTTACTGTGAGTGCTAGGGCAGCTCTTAGATGTCAGGGGCTGTTTTTCGTTTTTTTATAGGTAAGTAGAGTATGGCAGTTCATGGACACCTTCTTTAAAAGACAGCTGGCATGTGTTCTTTTCCCCTGATTCTTCTTTTCCTCTTCCAGACAGACCAAAAGATGGTCCTGAAAGCTAGAATAGTCTAGTTGGCACATGAGGTGATCCTGGGAATGGAAGCTACAACAGCCCTGGACCACCTTAGCTCCAGACTTTTATATGCATGAAAGAAGAAAAGTATACCTTGTAAGCCATTGTTATTTTCGGTCTTCTACTCATAGCTGGAGCTAATCCTAACTGATACAGGGATCTAGTGGTAAGTTCTTTTTTTCATTGTGTTTAAGGGTGGTTTCATATTCTTAAGTTGGACAGACTGACATGTCAGAGAACTGATTTAAATGTCAGAGCTAATTACCTTAGTACAAATGGAAGAACAGTAAATCAGTATTGTTGTAAGTTAAAATACTAAGACTTGAGTAATGACTGTTCATTGAGGTACTATGATTTTTCTAATATATAATGATAATAATAATATCACCTATATTCTCCAGGGCTATTAAGGTTAACACTTTTGGCCACAGTAAATTGATTTAGGCTTTAAACATGATGCTAAAAAACTAAAAGAATCAATTTAATTAACAAGTCTAAACATGGGGGAAAATAACTAGTTAAATTTACTCCATTTGGTCAAAATATTCATTTCAAATCTGCTATAACACTTGATAGTTTTCTGTTCCCTGAAGATATTATCAAAGTTGTCTTTTATTTCTTTAATCACAGAAGGCATAGTTGTTTTACAGTTTGTGTCAGGCACCCAGCAATCTTTGTGGGTCTGTTTCTTAATCTGCTATTTCCTTTGAATCTTGCTTATAGGACCAGATTTCCTTATAAACCTCATTATCTTTGTGCACTGCTCACTGCACTTGAAAAATTATTGAAAGTAATAATTTGAAACCAAAGATAATGGTATTTTTCTCCTGAGAGAATTTGTTTATCTCTGGTAGGTACTGAGGGTACTACCAATTGGTACTACCTTAATCCAAGTTCAAGGCCTGAGGTTCCTTGAAACTATCCATTTAATGCACATCCACACTAGCACACTGAGCACTGGTTTATCTCTACCCTTAGCCTAGAGGTGTATTTTTTTTGGAGCACCAACTTACTGTGTGGGCCCAAATTGTCTATTGGATTCCCTGCTGTGTTGGCCTGGCACTTTGATAGCCACAAGTCTATCAAAATGAAAGGTGAAATTTGCTAGGGATCAGTTCATGCCTTTAGCAAATGGCTTCTGTGCTCACTAACCTCTCTGGGTTTCAGTTTTCCCATCTCTTCAATGCTTTTAAATTATTTCTTTATATCTTTCCAGCATTTTTAGTTACTTTAGTAGGAGGATTAGTCCAAATAACTTAGCCTACCATTATTAGTCAAAATATTTACTTTATAATATTAAAATCATTTCTGTTTACTGCTTCTTTGATTTTTTCTAAATTTTCCACATGTATACATGGATTACTTTTGGAATAAGAAAAAAAATCCAAGTTATTATAAAAGCTGTAATGGCTGAGTACAGTGGCTTATGCCTGAAATTCCAGCTACTTGGAAGACTCAGGTGGGAGGATCACTTGAACCCAGGAGTTTGAGCCTGTAGTGAGCTATGACTGCGATTGTGCCATTGCACTCCAGCTTGGGTGACAGAGCAAGACCCCATTTATTTTTTTTAAAAAAAGGCTGCAATACTAAAAACAATTATTTATTTTATATTTTTAAAACATATCCTCCATAATTTATGACTTTAAAGTGAAGATTTGACTTTCTTATGAATTGATTACTTCATAAGTTAGAATTTAGTAATAATACAATATTTAATATCCACACTGGCACACTGAGCACTGGTTTATCTCTACCCTTAGCCCAGAGGTGTATATTTTTTGGAGTACCAACTTAAATACAATATTTAATATATAAAAAAGACTATCTTTCATTGTCATCACTCTGAATATTATAAGCATATTATTGTATTGGCTAGTACTAAAACATTTCTGAGTATATTATCATGTATATGTTATAAATAATCTAATTCCATTTTATTAACAAATACTGTTTTGGCTCCTTTGATTAAAAAAGTGTTATTTCCTTATTATTTGTACTAAGTATATACTTATCATTAGAACTATTTGTTTGACACCATATAGTAGCTTATTATTATCTTTTCTATGCATGTGACTTATTTCCTTTATTAAGTATTAAATTCCTGGAAGGAATAATGTCTTATACATCTTTGCATTCTAAATGGTATGTCACTCAGTACTTTTGGTAGCCTAATTGTGTTTTTAAAGTTTTGTGAAAGTTTGTGACAATTATTTCTAGCATAAAATCAAGTTTAGAAAGAGTTGTAAAAATTATAATATACTAATATGTATGAAATAACAGGGAGACATTGCCACAATATGGTTTTCCTTCTTACATTTACTCTGCATTTTGAGTGTGTTAGATACTTTACAGATTGCAGAACTGATTTTCATGAAGTTAAGGGTACTCAATGCCTGAGTATCCAGTTTAAAGATCACCCATGTCTTTCCTGCTTCCTGTCTTTTAGACATTATATTTCCTATTAACACCTCCAGTGAATGTGAGCTGGGAAAATGAGAGGAAACTCAAGTCAGCTTATGGGGCTTCCCATTAACAGCTCCGTGGAAAAATACAGTAGGAAGGAGTTTGGAATTATTATTTAAGATGAGAATAAGGAAATGCCTGTAGTTGATTAGCTGTCCCTGAGATGTTTATTTAAACATGTACATTCTAATGATAGCATTTTCATTCAGAGACATCTTTGATTAAAGGGACCCCAGATGAAAAAACAAAGTAATTTTTATATCCAGTGACTATATATCCCAGATTTTCCAGAACAGTTCCCATTTTAAATATTATGTCTTATTGTTTCCATTAGTACATTCCAACATGTCCTACCATGTACCCTGATTTATGACATAAATATGTCACAATATTTATAGGAATATTTAAGACATTTTTGAGCCCTGCCAAGGCTTGGCAAAGCCTTTCTGGCTCACACAACCTAGCCATGAACTGCCTTGCTCCTCCCCCAACCTTGGAGGTGGTGGACATCAAGAAACCCCCTGGGAGCTACAGGTCCCTCCTAAAGCTTGGGACACTCAAGTGCTCCACTTGGGAGACCAGAGTCTACCACGGACACAAAAGAACACCTCAGCAGCTGGCTCTGTCACACAAATATCGACCAATGACAGGTACAACAAGGATATAGCCTATTATAGCGTCTTCCAATTCAAGCAAACAAGGTGTGGCTGATTCACACTCACAAGTACTACCCACCATCACCGAGAGTAAGCTAGGGGATGTAACTCACTACACACTGTTGGGAAGAGGTAAAAACAGCAGGTCAGAGGTAATTCAAGAGGTATGTAAAACCTGCTAGGATACCCCATAGGCAACTGAGGACCAGCACTTCTCTCCCTGGTATGCTCAGGGATCAATCCCTGGGGACCCAGAGACAGCTAGCACTCCCTGGTCTCGACCGAGAGGCCATATGAGAAGGAACCAGTGAAAGAACTCCAGAAACATGAAAAATCAGTACAAAAGGACACGCCAGAAGAAAATAATAACTCCTCACCAATGGATATCAACCAATATGAAAAGATTGCAATGACAGATGAAGAATTTTCAATATGGGTTGTAAGGAAGCTCCATGAAATAACAAGAGAAAATAGAAACCCAACACAAAGAAACCATAAAAACAATGCAGGGAATGGAGGAAAAATTTACTAAGGAAATCAAATTATTAAAAAAAAATCGACTGGGCACGGTGGCTCACGCCTGTAATCCCAGCACTCTGGGAGGCCGAGGAGGGCGGATTGTTTGAGCTCAGGAGTTCGAGACCAGCCTGAGCAAGAGCAAGACCCCGTCTCTACTAAAAATAGAAAGAAATTAATCGAACAACTAAAAATATATAGAAAAAATTAGCCGGGCATGGTGGCGCATGCCTGTAGTCCCATCTACTCGGGAGGCTGAGGCAGAAGGATCGCTTGAGCCCAGGAGTTTGAGGTTGCTGTGAGCTAGGATGACGCCATGGCACTCTAGCCTGGGCAACACAGTGAGACTCTGTCTCAAAAAAAAAAAAAAAAAATCAAACAGAACTTTTCTAGAAATGAAAAATTCATTCAAGGAAATACAAAACACAGTAGAAAGCCTTCAGGATAGGCTGCATCAGGCAGAAGAAAGAATCTCAGAGCTTAAAGACAATACGTTTGAGTTAAACAAGACAGTCAAAGAGAAAGAACTGAGAAACAAGAGGAATGAACAAAACCTACAAGAAATACGGGACTATGTAAAGAGGCCCAACACAAGAATTATACGCATACCTGAGGATGAAGAAGAAAATACACAAGGGTTGGAAAACCTATTTGAGGGAATAATTGAGGAAAATTTCCCTGGCCTTGCTAGAAATCTAGATATCCAGGTTGAAGAAGCTCAAAGGACCACTGGGGGATTCATTGTGAAGAGGCAATCACCATGACACACAGTCATTAGACTAGCCAAAGTAAACACCAAAGAGGCACTCCTACCGGCCTTAAGATGAAAGCAGCAGGTAACTTACAATGGAAAACCCATCAGACTAACTGCAGACTTCTCAATTGACACCTTACCAGCCAGAAGGAACTGAGGTGCCATTCTCAGTCTTCTGAAACAGAATAATGCCTAGCCTAGAATTTTGTATCCTGCAAAACTAAGCTTCTTTTTTTTATTTCAGAATATTATGGGGGTACAAACATTTTGGTTACATGTAATGGCTTTGCCTCACCCAAGCCAGGGCTACAAGCTTGCTCTTCCCCTATGCAGTGCATTCCACATCCATTAGTTGTGAGTTTATCCATCACCACCAGCCCCATCCCATTTGACCAGCACCCAATGAATATTACTTCCATGTGAGCACCTTAGTGTTGATCAATTAGTACCAATTTGATGGTGAGTAAATGTGGTGCTTGTTTTTTCATTCTTGTGATATCTCACTTCGAAGGATGGGCTAAAGCTCCATCCAGGATAATATAAGATGTGCTAAGTCACCATTGTTTTTTGTAGTTGAGTAGTATTCCATGGTATACATATGCCACATTTTATTAATCCACTCATGTATTGATGGACACTTGGGTTGCTTCCACATTTTTGCAATTGTGAATTGTGCTGCCACAAACATTTGGGTACAAATGTCTTTATTATAGAAAGTCTTTTTTTCCTTTGGGTAGATGACTAGTAGTGGGATTGCTGGATCAAATGGTATTTCTATTTTTAGCTCTTTGAGGTATCTCCAAATTACTTTCCACAGAGGTTGTACTAATTTACAGTCCCACCAACAGTGTAAGAGTGTTCCAATCTCTCAACATCCATGCCAGCATTTGTTGTTTTGTGACTTTTTGATAAAGGCCATTCTCACTAGAGTTAGGTGATATCTCATTGTGGTTTTGATTTACATTTCCCTAATGATTAGAGATGTTGAGCACTTTTTTATATGTTTGCTGAGCATTATTCTGTCTTCTTTTGAAAAGTTTCGGTTCATGTCCTTTGCCCACTTTTTGATGGGATGGTTTGATTTTTTTTCTTGTTAATTTTCTTAAGTTCTATATAGATTCTTGTTATCAGCCCTTTATTGGATGTGTAATATCCAAATATTTTCTCCCATTCTGTAGGTTGTATATTCGTTCTAATGACAGTTTCCTTGGTTGTGCTTTTTAATTTGATCAGGTCCCATTTATTTATTTTTGTTGCTGCTATGATTGCTTTGGAGGTTTTATTCATAACTTCTTTGCCTAGGCTGATGTCTGTAAGAGTCTTCCCAATATTTTCTTTTAGAATTCTTAAGATTTCATGCCTTAGGTTTAAATCTGTTATCCATTGTGAGTTGATTTTTGTGAGAAGTGAGAGATGGGGGATCCAGTTTCAGTCTTCTGCATGCGGTTATCCAGTTTTCCCAGCACTGTTTATTGAATAGGGATTCTTTCCCCAAGATATATTTTAGTCTGCTTTGTGAAAGATTAGACGACAATATGAGGATGGTTTTATATCTGGGTTCTCAGTCCTGTTTCAAAGGTCTATATCTCTGTTCTGGTGCCAGTATCATGCTACTTTGGTTACTATAGCTCTGTAGCTTCAAGTCTGGTAGACTGATGCCTCCCAATTTGTTCTTTCTGTTAAGATTGCTTTGGGTATATGAGGTCTTCTCTGGTTCCATACAAAGCATAGAATTATTTTTTTCTAGATCTGTAAAGAATGATGATGGTATTTTGATAGGGACTGCATTAATTCTGTAGATCACTTTAGGTACTATGGACATTCTTAATATTTATACACCCAACACAGGAGTGCCGAGATACATAAAGCGAACCCTGTTTGACCAAAATAACATGATAAACAGTAATGCCATAGTAACTGGGGATTTTATCACCCCACTGACCCAACGGGACAGATCCTCCAAGCAGAAAATAAGCAAACAAGCAATGGAATTAAACAGAGCTCTAGAACAAATTGGTCTAACAGACATCTACAGAAATTCTACTCAAATAAAGCTGAATATACATTCTTCTCATCAGCTCATGGAACTTTCTCTAAAATCTATCACATCCTAGGCCACAAATCAGATCTCAACAAATTTTAAAAAATAGAAATTACACCATGTATCTTCTTAGATCAGAGTGGTATAAATTTAGAGATCGATTTCAACAGAAATACTCACCACTTCACAAAGTCATGGAAATTAAAGAATCTATTGCTGAATGACTATTGGGTCAAGAAGGAGATCCAGATGGGAATCGAAAGATTCTTCAAACTAAATGATAACAGGGACACAAGTTATCAAAATCTGTGGGATACAGCAAAAGCATTCCTGAAAGGAAAACTAAGAACATTAAATGCTCACATCTAAAAGACAGAAAGTTCACAAATCAACAAACTAATAAACCATCTCAAGGAACTGGAAAAGGAAGAGCAAATCAATCCTAAACCTAGCAGAAGAAAAGAAATAACTGAGATCAGAGCAGAACTAAATGAAATCGAGAACAAAAGAACTATACAGAAGATTAATAAAACCAAAAGTTGGTTTTTCAAAAAAATTGACAGCCCTCTTGCTAGATTGACAAAAACTAGAAAGGATTCTAATAAGCTCAATTAGAAAGGAAAAAGGAGATGTCACTACAGACATCACAGAAATACAAAACATTACCTTTGAATACTATAAAAATCCATATGCCCAAAAACTACAAAACATGGAGTAAATGGACAAATTCTTATAAACACACAAACTTCCTAGGCTCAATCAGGAAGAAATAGAATCCCTGAACAGACCAATATCAAGCACATAAATTACAGTAGCAATTAAAAATCTTCCAACAAAAAAAATCCCAGACCAGATGGGTTCACACCTGAATTTTACAAAACTTACAAAGAACTTCATACCTATATTGCAGAAATTATTCCACAGCATTGAGAAGGATGGTATCCTCCCTAACTCATTCTATGAAGCCAATATCACCTTGATACCAAAGCCAGGAAAGGACACAACAAAGAAAGAAAATTACAGACCAATATCCCTCATGAATATAGATGCAAAAATCCTCAACAGAATCTTAGCAAACCGAATCCACCAGCACATCAAAAAAAAAAAAATCATCATGACCAGGTGGGCTTTATCCCAAAACTAAGATTCTTATATGAGGGAGAAATAAAGACTTTCTCAGGTAAGCAAACACTGAGGGAACTTGTTAAGACCAGACCTGCCCTGCAGGAAGTACTCAGATCTATATCGTACATGGATCAGCACAATAGACACCCACCAGTGTAAAACCACTGAAAAGTTAAAGGTCAGAGCCCAGATACCACGATAGCTCAAGAGATAACACAAAGCAATCAAGTTATACTCAACAGAATGAACAGAAATCCACCACTTATGAATTCTTTCAATAAATGTGAATGGCTTGACCTCCCCACTCAAGAGATATAGGCTGGCCGAACGGATAAAAAAATAGAAGCCAAGTATCTGCGGTCTCCAGGAAACACACCTAACCCACAAGGATTAATTTAGAGTCAAGGTGAAAGGATGGAAAAACATATTCCATGAAAATGGAAATGAAAAGAAAGCTGGTGTAGCCATTCTCATATTAGCAAAAGTAAATAAAGACAAAGATGGTTGCTATGTAATGGTGAAGGGAACAATTCAGCAGATGGTTTCACAGCTGAATTCTATCAGATGTATGAAGAAGAACTGGTACTTATACTGCAGAAATTATTTCATAACATAGAGAAGAAAGGAATCCTCCCTAACTCATTCTATGACACCAATATCACCCTGATACCAAAGCCAGGAAAGGACACAACCAAAAAAGAAAACTACAGACCACTATTCTTTATGAATATACATGTAAAAATTCTCAACAAAATCCTCACAAACCAAATTCAGCTGTGTATCAAAAAAATAATCCACCGTGATCAAGTGGGCTTCATCCCAGGGATGCAAGGATGGTTCAACACACACACACATCTATAAATGTGATTCACCATATAAATAGAAGCAAAAACAAAGACCATATGATCCTCTCAATAGACATAGAAAAAGCATTTGACAAAATTCAGCACTCTTTTATCATAAGAACTCTTAAGAATAAAGGCATAGATGGAACATACCTCAATATTATAAAAGCCATATAAGACAAACTCACAGCCAACATCATACTGAATGGGAAAGAATTGAAAGTACTCTTGCTTAGAACTGGGACCAGACAAGGTTATCCACTCTCACCACTTCTGTCCAACACAGTGCTGTAAGTCCTAGCCAGAGCGATCAGGCAAGAGAAGGAAATCAAGGGTATCGAAATGGGGAAAGAGGAGGTCAAATTATTGCTCTTTGCTGACGATATGATCTTATATTTAGAAAACGCTAAAGATTCTGCCAAGAGACTCCTGGAATTGATAAATTAATTCAGCAAAGTCTGAAGCTACAAAATCAATGTACACAAATTCATAGCATTCCTATACACCAACAAAAGTCAAACTGAGAACCAAATCAAAGATTCAATACCTTTTGCAATAGCAACAAAGAAAATAAAATACCTAGGAATATATTTAACTAAGGAGGTGAAATATCTCAACATGGAGAACTACAAAACTCTGAGAAAGGAAATCACAGAGGATATAAACAAAAAGAAAAACATATCATGCTCATGGATCAGCAGAATCAACATTGTTAAAATGTCTATACTACCCAAAGTGATTTATATATTGAATACAATCTCCATTGAAGTACCAATGTCATTTTTTGCAGATCAAGAAAAAATAATTCTATGCTTCATATGGAACCAGAAAAGACCCCAAATAGCCAAACCAACCTTAAGCAAAAAAAGGTATCACTCTACCAGACTTCAAGCTATATGACAGCTATACAATAGCTCCAAAGCTATAGGAACCAAAACAGGATTGTATTGGCACAAGAACAGACCTAGGCCAATGGATCAGAACAGAGAACCCCAGACACAAAACCATCATCATATTGCCATCTGATCTTTGACAAAGCAGACAAAAACATACACTGAGGAAAAGAATCCCTATTCAATAAATGGTGCTGGGAAAATTGGACAGTCACATGTGGAAGACCAAAACAGGATCTGTACCTCTCATTACTCACAAAAATTAATTCATGATGGATAACATACTTAAACCTAAGGTATGAAACTATAGGAATTTTAGAAGAAGAGTTTGGAAAAACTCTTATCGATATCAGCCAAGACAAAGAATTTATGAAGAAGTCCCCAAAGGCAATCACGGCAACAACAAAAATAAATAAATAGGACTTGATTAAATTAAGATGCTTCTGCACGACCAAGGAAACAATCAACAAAGTGAACAGATAACCTAGAGAGTGGGAGAAAATATTTGCATGCTATACATCTGATAAAGGGCTAATAACTGGAATCTACAAAGAACTCAAACAAATCAGCAAGGAAAAAACCAAACAACCCTATTAAAAAGTGGGCAAAAGACATGAACAGAACCTTTTCAAAAGAAGATAGTCTAATAGCCAATAAACATATGAAAAACTGCTCAATGTCTCTAATCACCAGGGAAATGCAAATCAAAACCACAATGAGATATCATTTAACTCCAGTGAGAATGGCTTTTATCAAAAAGTCCCAAAACAACAGATGCTGGCATAGATGCAGAGAGAAAGGAATAGTTATACGCTGTTGGTGGCAAAATAGTACAACCTGCATGGAAAGTAGTGTGGAGATACCTTAAAGAACTAAAAGTAGACCATTTGATCCAGCAATCCCACTACTGGGTATTTACCCAAAGGAAAAAAAGTCATTTTATCAAAAAATGACTTGCATTCGAATGTTTATAGCAGCACAATTCACAATTGAAAAGGTATGGAAACAATCCAAGTGTCCATTGATACATGAGTGGATTAATAAAATGTCATATATGTATACCACAGAGTCTTACGCAGCCATAAAAATAATGGTGAACTAATGCCTTTTGTAACAGCCTGTATGGAACTGGAGACAATCCTTTTAAGTGAAGTATCAGAAGAATGGGAAAACAAAAACCACATGAATTCACTAGTAAATTGGAACTAATAGATCAATACTCATGTGAACATATGGTAGTAAAATTCAGTGGAAATCAAGCAGGTCGCGGGGGAGGAGGGGCTGGGTGAATTCATACCTAATGGGTACAATGCACACTATCTGGGTGATGGACATACTAATAACTTTGACTCAATCTGTACAAAATCAATTCATGTAACTAAAATGTTTGTACCCTTGTAATATTCTAAAATAAAATAAATAAATAAAAATTTGAAAATAAACAATTTTTTTTGAAATGTCTTCTGGTGAACTTCATCTAGATATTTCTGATAGCCATTAAGCGGACTTTAGTCATTGCTCCACAATCCTTCCCAAGGGTTTTTACAACTTCATACACACACACACAGAGAAACCTTTGTGTTCTCCATTGTGGGTCAATAGCACTACCATTTATTCAGTGGGAAACTGGGAATCATGACTCCTCCCTCTCCCTCAGCCTCCTCACTCAGGAAGTCTCTTATTATGGACTGAATGCTTGTATCCCCCCAAAACCTCATATGTTGAAGCCCTAACCTTCAATGTGATGGTATTAGGAGGTGTGGTTTTTGGAAAGTAATTAGGTTTGGATGAAGTCATGAGGGTTGAGCCTCCATGAAGGGATTAGCGTCCTTATATGAAGGAGAACCAGAGTACCCTCTCTCTTTTATTTGAGGATATGGTAAGAAGATGGCCATCTACAAGTTAGGAAGAGAGCCCTCACCAAGAACTGAATCTGCCTCACCTTGATCTCATACTTCCTAGCCTCTGGAACAGTGAGAAATAAATATCTATTGTTTAAGCTTCCCAGTCTACTGTATTTGTTATAGCAGCCTGATAAGACATCTCTATATCTTGTACTGCTTGTCCCCTCTTCCCATATGACTTCATCATTCATCCTCTACAGTAAGCCAGAATCGCCTTCTCTAAAAAAGCAAATACATTCGTATTATCGACATTTTAAGATATTCTTCAGGCCAGGCATGGTGGCTCATGTCTGTAATCCCAGCACTTTGGGAGGCCAAGGCAGGAGGATTGCTTGAGGCCAGGAGCTTGAGACCAGCCTATGCAACATAGAGAGACCTATCTCTGCAAAAAATTTTTAAAAATTAGTGCGCATGATGGCATACACCTGTAATCCTTGGCTACTTGGGAGGCTGAGGCAGGAAGATTGAGCCAAGGAGTTTGAGGTTGCAGTGAGCTATGATTGCGCCACTGCATTCTAGCCTGGGCGACAGAGCAAGAACCTTTCTCTAAAAAAACAAAAAAAACAATGAGATATTCTTCAGTGACTCTCCATTGCTGTAGCAGAGAGGGTAAACTCCAATGTCTGAAGGGATAGCTAGGAAACCTAAATGTGGAGAGATGGGCCTGAGGAGACAGAAGACTGGACAATATATGTCTTCTTAGGTTATTCAAATTCAATTAAAAAAAACCCTACACTAAACAAAGCGAATCTGTGGAGTAAGTGTTTTAATCCCTTTTCTTTGTTAGTATCGTATAACAACCTCCTTCATTATCTAGCCCCTGCAAGCATACATCATGCTGTCCAATTATTCTCAACTGTGTGCAGCTCTCCAAAATTGTCAAGCATCTTTGCCCACATCACTTCCTCAGTCCAGAATGTCCTAGTGGTGAATTCTTCCTTATCCTTGAAGGCTTGTTGCCTCTGGAAGTTTTCCCTGATATACCTATGCTGAGATTAGTATTTTTCTTTTGTATTCCAGAACAAATATTCATAGGCTATTTAGGTACAAAGCTTATCTCACTGTTGTAATTAGTTTTTATGTCTGTTTCATCCAAACACACACATAACTCAAGGTGAGTATTGAATTTATCTTGGTATCCTCAGCATCATACATAGTACGTATAGCACAGGCACTTGGAACACATTTGCTGGATGGATGGATGGCCTGCTTCACTAAATGAAATGTATGATTTCAACAGTATTCTAGAAGAGCTGCAGTTTTAAAATTTTCAAGTGCACAGGGTAGGTCTGCCTACTATAAAGTGTTACCAAGTGGAAGCCACTGTCAGAAATGTTTTAATGAACAGATAAGTCTTAGGTGTGACTGGAATACTCATTTATGGGAACAAATGAAGCCAAAGGAACACATCCTTAGACCCGCCTACCTTCTTTCTTCCCCAACCACATGGAAAGAACCTGCACAGTTATGGTCAAGAGCTGGAAGTTGGGAGTTCAGACAGATTCCTGGTAGAGTCTCAGCTTTGCCACCTACCAGTTGTGACACTGAGACAAGTTACTTAATCTCTCTAAACCTGTCTTGTTTGTAAGATGAGCATGATATTAGCACTTAGTTCATAGATTATTATAAGGATTAAATGAGATAAAATACGTAAAACATTTGGTATAGTGTGGGGCACACAGTAAGCACTCAACGCATACTGATAATTCTAGTAGGATAGTATTTTGAGATATTCACATATGATTTCTCCTCCCTTCATTTTCCCTTTTCCTTCTATATCTCCCACAATTCAAGGAGCTAGCCATGTGTTCATTGTTTCAGAGGAGGGATTATAAAATGGTAGAAAGCAGAGTTTGCAAGTTTCCTGACTTTTATTTCCAAAAGTCCAGGAGAGGTTAACAAGATTAAAGTACAAAGTATCATAGCCATAGACAAGGAGAAGGACTTCCCTAAGAAAGAAAGAAAATACCCCCAGGCTGAGGATAAAGGACAGGAGGTCTAAAAATAGGTCTCTGTTTCTGGGAAAAGAGGAAAATTTAGGCTTTGCTGGCTAAGCAGAAAGACTAGGAAGGTGCAAGCCCAGTGAAGGAGTAATTACGTGGTATGTTGGGGCAGAAAGGGCCACAGACAACTTCACAATAATTTCCATACTACAAGTGCCTCATCAAACAGCAGAACTCCTGTGCTTCTGTGGTATCATGTAAGTAAAAGACAATGTTTAGACCTAAAGGAGCCATGCTGTATTAGTTATGTATTTCTGTATAACAAATTACCACTTGAAAACTCAATGAACTAAAACAACAACAATCATTTATTACCTCACACAGTTTCTGTGGGTAAGGAATTCAGGAGCAGCTTACCTGGGTTGTGGTGGCTGAGTCTCTCATGAGGTTGTATTCAAAATATCAGCCATGGCTGCAGTCATCTGAAGGCTTGGCTGGGGCTAGAGAATCCACTTCTAAGATGGCCAACTCAACATGGCTGGTAAGTTGGTGCTGGCTATTGGCAGGAGGCCTCAGTTCCTCGTCATGTGGATCTCTCCATAAGGCTGTCTGAGTGTCCTCATGCAAGGTGGCTGGCTTCACCCAGAGTGAGATATGCAAGAGAGCAAGTCAGATGTGACCATGTCTTTTCCGATATAGCCTCAGAAATCACATACCATCACTTCCCTGAATTGTGTTACATGGACCAACCTAGGTATGATGTGGGAGGAGACTACATAGGGACATGAATATCAGGAGGTGAGGACCACTGGGGGCTATCTTGGAAGGCCATCACACTTGACAGCTGGGGTGGTAACTGTCTCAGTTGTACTGCCTGATTAGCTGAACAAGATGATAACATGTGAGAACTTGGCAATGTGTAAGGTACCGGAATCTGGCATAATTGGGGGAGGAGAGGAGGCTTAAAGTATTGCTCTTAAGTTTTTTGTCAGCCTGATGGCATTGGAGGCACAAAATAGAATTTAAACTATGATAGAAAGTAGAAAAAAGCATTATTTCTTACAGACTTAAGTTTATGAATAATAACAATTATCATTATTATTGTAAATATGGGAATAACTCCACTTTTGTTTTTCCCAAGTGGTTCAAAGTGACTCTAGTTCCACAAGGTCAGTAATTTTCAACCTTAGAAATATAGCAGAATCAACTGGGAAGAGCTTCTGATTTAATTGATTTGGAGCAAGGCCATGAGCTTCCAATTTAACTTACTTTGAGCAGGGCCTAGAGCATCAGTATTTTTTAAAGCCCCATAGGTGATTCTAACAGGTAACCATGACTGAGACCTCAATGCTTTATGCAAATCGATCTTCTTGCTATTTAAAACATCTCTGACTCTATCAGGTGCTCACCATATAGGAAGCTGGCTAATTCTACCT
Source organism: Propithecus coquereli (assembly GCF_000956105.1). Classification (NCBI taxonomy): domain Eukaryota; kingdom Metazoa; phylum Chordata; class Mammalia; order Primates; family Indriidae; genus Propithecus; species Propithecus coquereli. The sequence continues at coordinate 3,581,589 of NW_012148841.1, read as the reverse complement.
ACTAACTGCCTAGGATAGTTTTCTTCAGAAATACCAGAATAACTCTCCAGTAACATTCTATTATACTAAGGAGCAGAGCAAAGGCTAAAGCTTTCTAAAAACAAACAAACAAAATAGAACCATGGGGATTTCAATTGGCATTGCATTCTCTAACATAGTCAATGCGACTCTGCCTCTTATCCCTATCACCTTCAGCATCTGGTCACTAATAACATATCCATATATCTACTCTCTCAGTGGGTAACCATATTTCTAATCATTTAAGGCAGAAATCAAGAATTATCCCAGAACAGAGGCTCCAATCTGCCTGTTTATTTACTGAAGTTGTTTTTATCTGGTCCAGACAGTTCTTTCAAAAACTTTAGAACATTTAAGATTTGGGAGATTTCACATAAAAATGCATATTTAGGCTTCTCTTTAAAAATCGGAAGATGAGGTAACAGCCCTACCTGCATGAAACAACTGCCTAGAAATGAGTAGTAGATGAGCTCCTGGTTCATGTAGTCCTCATAATGGCCACAAGGAATGCTGAGGCTCCTTTCATTCATTTATGTCACTTGCCTGGCTCTTGAATATATCTGAAATAGCGACTCCTGTCCTTATTCCTTCCTCTCACCATGCCACCATCTATAACTGATCAGCATGTCTTATAGATTCTAGCAGTTCTCTTATCGGTCTTGCTTCTCATCACCTTGACTGCTACATTCTTAATTCAGGATCTCAACATTGCTTATATGTACTATGTAACAGTTTACCTCTTGCTCCACCTGTCTAATCCATTGCTGACACACCAGAGAAGTAAGCAGGTGTTATTATCCTGCCTAAAGACCTTCACTGGTTCTCCACTACCTACGAGATAAGGTTCAAATTCCTCTAGTACACGGTACCAGGCCATCCATGCTCTGGTCCCTGCCCACCACTCTAGCCTTATCTCACTTCACTCCCACAGTAGTAGTCTGTGCTCCAACCCTGCCAAACAATTCTGCTAACCAGGTGGATTATTTCAAACTTCTGGATCATGTTGCTTATAATGCCCAAAATATTCTCATGTCACCTGCCATCTGCTTGGCCCACACAACCCTATTCTTAACTTCAGAGATTGAGTTCAAATCTTTCTCTTTGAAGACTTTTCTACTACATTTATAATTCCACAGGTAGATATGACCATTGCACTCTATCCTCTTGTGTCCCCTGTAAGACTACTATCCTGGTAACTATGACATTTTATTGTACCTATTTGTTTACTTGCTTGTATTCCTATGTATTTGATTGTAAATTCCTCAAAGGTAGGGGCTATGCCTTATGTATGCTTATATTTCCAGACCCAGGCTTGGTGCATATAGCTGCTTAATAAATATTGACTGAATGAATAAAAGATTACTTCAAATGATTACTTGAAAGGTGGTTGTTCTTTTAAATAGGTTGGTCATCTTTTCATAATCCCATTTATCCTAAACTACTAATCTATCTGCTTATATTCAGGGATCATGCAAGGGTAAATGTTTTAGCTCAGTTCAAGCAAATTAACGCAATTTCTGAAACAGTAGGAGTTCAAATCGATAATATATATTTGTATTAACAGTGTTCCCCCAGTTTTAGTCTTAAGAAAGACATTGCCTCTAACACCTGGGGGCAATATGATTGATGAGTAATTTATGACTCAAGCTAATTATACCATATGTGGGACACACATCAGTGTGTCTTATGGGTAATGCTTATAAATAACACTAGGTTATAGCTATCAATCCTCTTAATGAGGCAGAGAATACAACAGAACCTTTAAAAAACTATGACTCAACCAACTTTTATAGCATAAAGGAGAATAAACAGCACTTTCCAAGTAATATACTTTGTAGCATTCTCTGGAAAACCATATAAAAGAAGAAAAATTTAATCTTCAAATTTCAGATTAAATCACACACATTGCTTCTCAGCCTTTTAGCTGAAATCAAGTGCAGATTAAATCACACAAAAAGCCTCTCTTGGAGTTTTAAAGATATTTACTCATTCAATAAATATTTATTGTGCTAGGCACTATTTTAAACTCTAGGGAATGCTGCTGCCTTTATAAAAGGATGAAGGGATGAGGGAAGCCAGTACAATATATCAGGCCGGAAAATAAGAAAGGGAGTCCAGGGCTGACTACGTAGCATGTCAAAACAAACGCCACTTTGCTAAGAAATTGGACAATTTTTTTCACCAGTACCAACCCATATGTTGCAGCCCTGTTCATGAAGTTTAAATTTTATTGTGTGTGGGGGAGGTTGGAGGGCAGGTTAACAAACAAGCAAAAAAATGAATAAGTAAAATATAAAGTTGTTCAGGGACCAATAACTTCTATAAGAGAAACAAGACAGGGAAGAGACATGAAGAGTACAAATATTATAACCTATGTACACACTTAACTTCAAAATAACCAATACAATGCAAAACCTGTAAATGAGAAATACATGAAAGTAGTTTATAATAATATCTATTTCAATATGTAAATGTGCAGACATGAACACCATAAGAGATATAATGAAATAGGTGTTTATACTTTTATGTAGAATCACCACATATGCAGACTGATAGAAGAGTGTTGTCTTCCTGTATCAAATGCTATGAATGGCGATACTGATGCCATCTCTGACATGATTTTCCAAAATGGCAAACCTCTGGTAAAATTTTGAACAAAGTACCATCTTCCCTTAATTTACATGATAGTTGCATTTCTGGAAAATCAAGAGTGCATTAAAACCATGCTAAAGTATTTTCTATTTATATAAAAATGGAGTTAGGTTCTCAGCTCAGATAATTATAAACAGGTTTTCCACCTTCAAGAATATCCAAAGGAATATTCATATGTCATGCAGAAGGCACACAGGGAACTTTTTGTGGTGCTAGGAATGTTTTATACCTGGATTGTTGTTGTGGTTACATGGGTGTATTCATTTGTCAAAACTCATCAAACTGTACACTTAAATTGGGTACATTTTATTGTATATAAATGATACCTCAAAATTGATTTAATAAAGGAAGTCATGTGGGATGACAGACAATTCTTTATAGTGAGGGAATCTGTAGGATGGTCTAGCAGTCCAGGCTACCACACACTCAATGCCACTCAATCATGGTACAGCCAAAAATACTCCCACAACTTTCCAAACCACACCCTAGTGATCAATACCACTTCCACTGAGAATGTTGCATGCCATCTCTTAGTGCGATGGGAAGCCACTGGAGGGTTTTGAGCAGAGTCATCAGGTGATCTGATGTGTTTTAAAAGGATTGCTCTGACCCTTTGGGGCAGAGGCAGGCAAGGGCTGATACAAAGAGACCAGTTAGAAGATGATCATAAAAGGCAGGTGAGAGATGAGAGCTTGGACAAGGGCAGTCGCAAAGTGGTAATCATGAGATGTATCAGAAAAGACTTTCACAAGTTTCAACTAGAGTTCCAAAGGACATGTGAGAAATAGAAAGAGTTCAAATAATGTTATTAGATTACAAGAAGTAAATATAGTGGTAATTTTCAGTATTCTCAACAATCTTCACCTAACACTACTTCATTATTCAATGAAATTAAAAAACACTTTGGGGTTCCAGCTATGTCATATTATATCTAAATACAATGAAACATTTTCTGGTGAAATAAGATTCAACAAAATGATTCTTTTAAAGAAACTTTACCACAGAGAAGTATATTTCCTGTCTAAGTAAAATAGTTGATCTTGGCTCTTCCTGTGATAATTCAGATCTTGCAATACCTTAAGCTCAGGATAATAATGAATATCAGTTTGTCATTTGAGTTTTTCTAAGTGTAGAAATTCAGGAAATTATGTTGGATTTGTTTTAATACTAGAACCTACTGATTCTTTTTTTTTTTTTTTTGAGACTGGGTCTTGCTCTGTTGCCTGGGCTAGAGTGCAGTGGCATCATAGCTCACTGCAGCCTGGAACTCCTGGGCTCAAGCGACGCTTCTGCCTCTGCCTCCTGGGTAGCTGGGACTATAGGCGCCGTGTGCCACAATGCCTGGCTGGAGTTTTTTATTTTTTTTTTCCTTTCTTTTTGGTAGAGACTGTGTCTCACCTTGCTCAGGCTAGTCTGGAACTCCTGAGCTCAAGCAATCCTCCCGCCTCAGCCTCCCACAGTGCTAGGATTACAGGAGTGAGCCACCACGCCTGGCTGCAAGAAATTTCTCATGATTTGTCATGTTCTTTTAAAATTGGAGGAGAATTAATTGAGGGTTCCAGTTAGCTGACCTCAGGGAAACTAAAGTTCCATATATAATGTTCAAATCTTTCCTTTAAAAATGTCAGAAAAGTATTTATGAATAAATACAATGATTTCTGAGATTTCCTTTAAAATAATCCAGTGGGGAGAGAGTGTGGAAGAGATTTAGATAAAACACGATTGGCACACTATTAGATAATTATCAGAGGGGATTCATTTTACTATTCTCTTCACTTCTATAAATTTGATATTTTCCATAATAAAAAATTTTTTTTAAATGTGGGGTCTAAGAATTAATTTAATATTTTTTAAATAACTACTATGTGCCAGACTTTTACTAGGAGCTTGGGAGAGATTTATTAGCTACAAAGATAAGATCTCTACATTAAGGAGCTTACAACCTAGACATATAAACAATTATAAATGTAAAGACTATAATATTGTGTTAAATGTATAAAGTGCTATAGGAGCAAAGAAGGAATGATTGATTCTGCCTGGTGAAGTCACAGAACCCTCTCAGAGGAAGTGATGCCCAGATTGGGCCTTGAAGGTTAAATAGGCTTTTTCGGAGACAAAGATGGGGCAGGAGGCCTCCATATGGAAGGCAACATAACTCCGGAATATGATCATATTAAGGCATTAAGAGAAATAGGGAAGACAATGAAAGAAATAAAAAGGTGTCAGAATAAATAATATTTCAAGTTTTGTTACCAGTACCTAAAACAGTTCCTAGCAATATACTGGGTACTCAAAGTTACCTGCTGAATAAATTCACTTTTTGGAAGAGAGATATGAGGAAAATAGCAGAGAGTAGTGTTTTAAAAACCCAAGGATAGAGACAGCCTACAGGATCACATATCTGAAAAGGATCTAATATCCAGAATATATAAAGGCTCTTACAACTCAACAAAAGACAAAGAACCTAGCTGAAAAATAGGCAAACACTCGAATAGATATTTCTCCAAAGAAGATATACAAATAGCCAACAAGCACATGAAAAAATGCTCAATATGATTAGTCATTAGGGAATTGTATACCAAAACCACAATGAGTACCACTTCACACCCAGCAGGGTGGTTAAAAATTAAAAAAAAAAAATTTTAAGGAAAATAACAAGTGTTAGCAAGGATGTGGAGAAACGAGGACCCTTATACATTTCTGGTAAGAATGTAAAATGGTGCGTGTGCTGCAGAAAACAGTTTGGCGGTTCCTCAAAAAAGTCAAACATAGAACTACCGTATGATCTAGTGATACCCCTCCTAGGTATATACCACGAAGAAGTGAAAAGAGGTACTTAAAACAAATGCATGTACACGAATGTTTATAGGAGCACTTTTTACAACCCCCTAAAGGCAGACCCAGCACAAATGTCCATCAATGAATGAGTGGATAAACAAAATGTGGCATATATATACAATGGAGTATTATTAAGCTTTAGAAAGGAAGGAAATCCTTTTACATGCTACAACACGGATGAACCTTGAGAAATGCTAAGTGAAATAAGTCTGTCACAAAAAGACAAATACTGTATGATTCCACCTATATGAACTATCTAAAGTAGTTAAATTAATAGAAACAGAAAGTAGAATGGTGGTTACCAGGAGCTAAGAGGAGGGGGAAATGGGGAAACATTGTTTAATAAACAGATTTTCAGTTTTGTAAGATGGAAAAAGTTCTGGAGATCTGTTGTACAATAATGTAAATAACACTAACCAACACTTTAGAGTGGTTAAGATAGTAAATTTTATGTTATGTATTTTTTTACTATAGATAAAAAAAAGTCGAGACATTACTTAAAAATTCTAAATACAAGATAATGGTTATTTCTGGGGAGAGAAGAGGACTACAAAGGCATTTCAACTCTATCTGTAACGTTTTCTTTTCTTTTTGGGGGGGAGAGAGTCCCCCTCTGTCACCCCAACTAGAGTACAGTGGCGTCATCATAACTCACTACAGCCTCAAACTCCTGGGGCTCCTGCCTCCCGCGAGTAGCTGGGACTACAGGCGTGTGCTACCACCACTGGATAAGTTTTCTATTTTTTGTAGAGACAGGGTCTTGCTCTTGCTCAGGCTGGTCTAGACCTCCTGAACTCAAGCAATCCTTCCACTTCAGCCTCCCAGAGTGGTAGGATTACAGGTGTGACCCACCATGCCAGACCTGGAATATTTTCTTATTTAAGTAAAATCTGAGACAAATATAGCAAGATATTAAAGCTTGAAACAAACAAAACATTATACAAGTGAAAGACACCAGACACAAGAGGTCACATATTGTATGATTTCATTTATTTGAAATATTCAGAACAGGTTAAACCATAGAGACAGAATGCAGATTGGTGGCTGCCAGGGTTTAAGGGGAGGAAGGAGTAGGGAGCAACTGCTTAATGGATATAGGGTTTCCTTTTGGGGTCATGAAAATCTTTTAGAACTAGATAGAGGTGGTAGTTGTACAATATTGTGAATATATTAAATGCCACTGAATTGTTCACCTGAAAATGGTTAATTACATGTTATATTAATTTCACTTCTAGTTTTTAAAAAAACTAAGAAAAAGGAGAATTTTAAGAAGGAAGGTCATTTACTGAAAAGGGTCAAATGCTGCAGAAGGGTCAAGAAGAATATAAACTAAGAGGTCATGAGATATGGCAAGCGGGAGGTCCTTTAGGAGAAATGTGCCAGTAGTCAGATTGTTGTGGGTTCCATGAGATGGGCAGTAGTTTATGGGAATCTTAAGTATTTTGTACGATAAGGGGAAAGAATCAGCGACGGGGGAAAGACTAAAGATAAAGGAGAGGAGATATTAATATTTGTACAGCAAGAGTAGGAAAAGATAGAAAAGTATAGATAAGGTCAACAGGTAAAGAGGTTAACTTTCAAAAGAATTAAGAATCCTAATATTGGAGAGAAACAGGTAAGTATAGGGGTAAATTTGTGATTTCCAAATTACACTTCGAAAGGGGAGAGACTGAGTCAGTTAAAAGTTGATAATTCCTTTTTATTCTAAGAATGAGGAAGAAGAATGTAGGGCTTGAGGAGAGTGGTAAAACCATGGGAGTTGACCAAGAACGAACAAAAGGGCTGTCTGGACAGCTTTGAGGGCTTTAGTAGAAATCATAAATACCTCCCTTGTACATACAAATCCAAAATTAAAAAATTTAACTGTTAAAAGCATTGTGTGATTAATATTGTCTCACAAATTACTCACTAAAAATAAAACTACTGCCTAGTCTCATCTGTATGACACAGGATATTGCATTTGTGACATATTATGAATATACTTAATACAGTATTTTATGTAACACATAACAGAAAGGTCAGGGACAACTGGAGAAAGACAGAGAGCAAATTGGAATCCACTGAAGAAACATTAAATATCACACAATCAACTAGAAAAATAAGCAAAAGATCTCTAGAAGACAAGTTACTATTGAGGAAAGATATAAGCAAATATTTCATTAGAATTTTGAAATAATAGAACTATTTAAAATTTGACAATGAGAGAGCAGATACTAATTGCCTTAATAAATTACACAGCTAATTTCTTTGAAAAAGGAAATACATAGCTTAAAGTTTGAAATACACTATTTTTAAAGTATATTT
>NW_012148841.1:3569891-3573330 GCF_000956105.1 Propithecus coquereli | reverse complement strand
TAACAGTAAATGCCTTTTAACAAATTTTCAACTACTGAATGAACTTGAATTTCATGACTATGAAATGGGCATCTTGAAATGTGATATTAATCACATAAGTGACTTGTGGAATTCTATGGGCATTAAAATATTTTTGCATAAGGTTAGGGTGAATCTTGGAAATGAAATTTCCCTCTATAGATTTTAATTTAAACTTGCATAGCTCCCTAACAATACCAATTATTTGTTTGACTATACACTAAATAACTGAGAGGCTAAAAGAAATCTCGGCTTTCTAGTTGCCTACACAGAAATGTGAAGTGTAAAGTTTTTCACAGAATAGTGAATGTGACAAAAATACAAAATCACATTGGAACTCTATTATTTTATTTTAAAAATAGACCTAACATAAAACCGACCATTTTAACCAGCTGTAAGTGTACAGTTCAGTGACATTAAGTACATTCATTGTTGTGCAACCATCACCACTAACCATCTCCATCCAGTACTTTATCATCATCCCAAACAATACATTTTCTTTTTTCTTTCTTTCTCTTTTTCTTTCTGTCTTTCTCTCTCTCTCTTTCTTTCTTTCTAGTGGTAGAAAACATAAAATTTACCATCTTAACCATTATTAAGTGTGCAGTTCAGTGGTGTTAAGTATACCTGTATTCACATTGCTATGAAACAGATATCCAGAACTTTTTCATGGTACCCACCATTCTATTTTCTGTTTCTATGAATTTGACTACTTTAGATACCTTCATATAAGTGGAATCACAATTTATTTTTAGCCTAAAATATTAGATCACTGAATGAAATGAAATTTTGCTTGTTTTGTTTTGCTGATAGTTAGGCCTCCCGACCTCAATCAATATAGTGAATGGATTTTATATGGCACAATCATATTTCATGGGCCTTGTTAATGAACTGTTCCTGAATACAGAAACTAAATGCCATAGTGTTGAAAGACCACTAATTAATTAGATGCTCAGGTAGTATTTGACTTCAAAATTATTTATAAAATATTAACTTTTTCCTTGACTGTTAAATGAAACAGCATAAGTATGAGATAGAAAAATTAGAGAGGGTAGGTAGATTTAACAACTGCATTCTCCTGCAGTTAGCATTTATTATTATTGTGTGTAGCCATTGTTGTGTAACACTTAAGTTTTCATTGAGTAGAGTCATGTGGGTCTGGTTCTAGTTCTGCTATCTGTGTGATCTTGGGAAAATCATGTAATTTCTCTAAGCTTAGGCATTATTATCCCTACTAGTATTCTAATGCACATATAAAGATGGAGATAATAATACCTGACCTACCTAAGAGTTATGAGGATAAACAATCATGAGGATAATATGTGAAAAAGCTCTGAAATATTTAGCTAGCTTACAAATATATATTAAACATTGAAGAAATTTCATCCTTTTCAAATTCTCTCCATTTTTATATGCGTTTCTTCTGAAAATCTTAAGCTATCCTAGGAAACTAAAAAGTTATGTTTCCAAATCACCAGTTCCCTATTTATTAGATTACATATTTCAACAAAAAATTCACAGATTAAAAAATGTTCAACGGCTTTTTTGCTGTGACTAGGCTAGGAATGAGGGAGTAAGGGGGACCAGGAATAAACTAGAGAGGAATTTCCTTTCCTTCTTATTTACTTTCCCATAACTTCCTCTCTAGGAGTCCATTTTAGATACAATTTAACAGTATATGGCCAGATGTGGTGGGTCATGCCTGTAATCCTAGCACTTCAGGAGGCCCAGGCGGGAGGACTGCTTGAGGCCAGGAGTTTGACCCTAGCCTGAGCAAAAGTGAGACCCTGTCTCACACAAAAAAAATAGGAAAATTAGCCAGGTGCAGTGGCACACACCTGTAGTCCCAGCTACTTGAGAGGCTAAGGTAGGAGGATTGCTTGAGCCCAGGAACTTAAGGTTACAGTGTCCTATGATGATGCCACTGCACCCTAGCCCAGCAACAGAGCAAGACCCTGGCTCAAAGGAAGAAAGAAAAAAAAAAAAATAGAAAGTATAGAGAGGACTGAGGGATGTAGAATGAAATGGCAAGTTAATATGAGAAGTGTACTGTGGGTGAATCTCAGGAATGGTTTCAGACTTCACCTGTAGTTTCACTTAAATTATACCAGGTATAAATGTATAGTGACTCAGTGGTTTATGCAACAAGCTAGAAACTCAGGACCTGTAGGTTCTGGCCATGGAGCTGACATTTTTTTTCCTACAAGTGAGCTAATCATATTCACTCCCTATGTTTTATTTAGTTTTTTGTCTATTAATGAGGACAATGATATCAAATTACTACCCAGAGTAGTTAAAAAAATAAAACAAAACAAATCACAAAGAGCCATAAAGTACTGTGAAAGCCATACAAAGGTAGCTTTTATGAGAGAATAGATGTAAAAATACTCCAAAAGTTAAAATTTCTATGCAGACAGAAAGCATTACTTTTACCTGAGTTAAGGGGGAAAGCGGTACTGTGAAGATGAAACAAGTAGATAATCCTGAAACCTCTTTTGGATTATTGGTTTTAAACTCCTTCCCACTCAAACCTTCACAGAGTACTAAGTACTAAGAAGAGAAATTACTAAAAAACAATATTTAGCTTTTTTCTCATTCCTTGCTTATTTACCCAGAGTGAATATGGCTGGTGAGTAGGAAAAGAGCCTACAGAGATCAGGCAGGGGGTAAAAAGGTAAAAGGCTCAGAAATCATTCACTCTGTTTGTTTAACCAGTTCGTATTTTGTGTTTTCTATGAGCAAGAGTAATGTGCAGTATACCAACAACGAAACATATTTCATTAAGACAGTACCAGGTGGCTTTCCTACAAAAAGGAAACCGATGCTTAGAGAGGTTAAATGATTTGCTCTGAGTAAGAAATGAAGCAAGTTTTTGAACCTTCATTTCTCTAACTTCAGAGCCCATGCTCTTAATTACTGCCTTATTCTGTTTCAAGAAAAGCAAGATCTATTTTGGTTGAATAAATGTCAACCAAATCTGTCCTGGAAGTTATTAGGAAGTCAGGTTACTCCAGACATTCCCTCCATCTCCCCCTTGGCCACATGGGTTATATCATGACATCTCCACATAGTGCTCCATGCCTGCTTAATGTTCTTTTCTTGACTAATCAGATTCTTTATACTTTCTATTCTCACACAAGGCTTCAGGATGCCAACTTCCTAATTCTACCCCATGGCATACATTCAGCTCTGCTCTTGCTGCTTAATGACTTATTCTCTCTAGGTCCCCAAGTTCAGATTCCTAAGAGTGAGAAATGACTGGCCCAGACCACCTTCCTATACCAGGCCATAGGTCACTGGCCAGTCTAAATGGATTAACTTGGGTCAAGTGCCCAAACACATGGCTGTGGCTGAGGATGGGCAGGGCAGTCAATTTCTCTGAGAAGAGAACCTTGGTGTAGGTGGGTAAGCTTTCTAAAGT
>NW_012148841.1:3565706-3568101 GCF_000956105.1 Propithecus coquereli | reverse complement strand
AAAAAAAAAAAAAAAAACAGTTACCAAGGAAAACACTGCTAAGCCTTTCCAAAGAGTTGAAATCCTTGGAGGTACTTTACATTAATTTTCCCTAACCTACAATGATGCCAAAGGTGGCTGCTGAGAACTCAAGAAACCCTCAAGTGTTGTAAGAGAGACACTGCCAATAAAAAAATGATTTAAAAAAAAAAAAGACTAAGGCTGGGTGCAGTGGCTCACAGCTGTAATCCTAGCACTCTGGGAGACTGAGGTGGGAGGATCGCTTGACCTCAGGAGTCCAAGACCAGGCTGAGCAAAAGTGAGGCCTCAAAATAGAAAAAAATTAGCTGGGCAGGTGGCATGTGCCTGTAATCCCAGCTACTTGGGACACTGAGGTGGGAGGATCACTTGAGTTCAGGAGTTCAAGACCAGCCTGAGCAAAAGTGAGACACCAAAATAGAAAAAAATTAGCTGGGCAAGGTGGCACACACCTGTAGTCCCAGCTACTTGAGAGGCTGAGGCAGGAGGATGGCTTGAGCCCAGGAGTTTGAGGTTGCAGTGAGATATGATGATGCCACTGCACTCTAGCCCGGGCAACAGAGCGAGACTCTGTCTCAAGAAAAAAAAACAAAACCCAAAAATGACTAAAACACCAGCCAAAACACGTCTCAATACCTCAAACAAGTAACACTTTTCACAACACTATACCAGACTGTCACTAAACCGTTACACAACTTGTCCAGCATATAGCCTTTACCAATCACTGTCTGGTTTGTACGCTCTTTTGACATATCAAAAGTGGATGCACTCCTGATCATCTACCCATTTCTTTGCCTACAGTCTAATTTCTTCCCCATTTCTAAGGGGACAGTAGAATCTACAGTGAGCATGATCAAGCCCAAAGATTCTGACCTATTCTCACATCCAATGAAACTGAATCTCAGTATCTGGTTAAAGTAAAATACTGCATACTTTTGCTTCAAATACAGTTTACTTTAGAAATTAAACTATTCCTCCAAGTGAATTTTTAAAACACACAGCAAAACTGTATCTCTTTACATGCACACACGTATATAAATGCATGGGAAAAGATTCAGAAGGGCACATGTGGAAGTGCGTATTTCATAACTCTTCCTCTGAGGAGAGGAGTGGATTGGTATATATTAGTTGCATTATTTGAAAGAGAAATATTTTCCTTTTCTAAAAAAGTAAATAAATTGTATCTTGCTACTCATACCTAAATTCTTAAAGGAGTTTTTCATTAAATTCCACAGTGCTTCTAAACATTCATCAGGGAAAGTGTCCTACCACTGGTATTTCCTATTATAACCAAATTTCCAGACCAATCTGCCCTGATGTTGTTTGTGGGTATAAGTGACCAAAGTGTGTCCATTGATCAAACCCTTTTGTTCTGTCACATTACCACAAGTTTAAGTTCCTTAGTAAGGGGCAATACGGTGATATGGTGAAAGCAAAGGACTAGAGTTTCTGTTTTGGCTCCACTAAGAATATGCTGGCGGACCCCGGGCAAATCACTTTATTTGTGCAATGATGAGTTAGACCAGAATATACTCTGATAATTAGAAGACAAAGATGAACAAAGATTTATAAAGCCCATTCTACGGAGGAAAGTCCCTCTCATTCAGTTCTGAAGTGTTAGGAATCTAAAAGTAGGGACACAAATTCCTTTCAGTTCAGCAAACACTGAGCCCCTACTATATGCGTCGTATGCGAAGGAGGCACTCTGAAAATCAGGCGCTCACTCGCCAGGGCTTAAAGGGATTTCCAAAGAACCAAAGTCCTTTCACCCAAGAGACGTTTCGCTTCTCTTAGTCGTAGCCGGCCCCCAAAGTGCCAAAGCCTAATGACTGACCACTCTCGTCAAGCCAATAGTAAAATGAGCACGTACCTGTTGTGAACGCGGAGGTGACACTACTACAGTTCCCAGAATGCCTCTCTTCCCACCACTACACTCCCCAGCCCCCGCTCCTGGGTTCCCGCAGGCCGGGACTTGTAGTCCCAGCCCACGGCTGGCGGCGGCGCTGAAGCACTCTTGAAATCTACTTTTCCTCCCTAGTAGGCGGTAAGACCGCAAGTTCCAACTGAAGTTCTACTCCGAAAGACTAGGGTCTGTCCCGGTCAGAGTCGCATTCCCTCATCCAGAGGAACGCACTCTCCCCTCAACGCCCCTCAGACCGCTGAGCTCCCCGAGTGGGGCCACGCCCCGGAAGTGTAGTCCGGTCGCCCGCAGACCGCTGAAGCGCCTTCCAAGCCGGGCCCGGGCCTTGGGGCGGGCTTGGGGGCGTGGCCCAGAGGCGGGGGTGGAGCGGCGGGCGGAGCGCTTGGGGCGGAGTCGCAGCGCGGGGCCGCGCATGTGGGTGGCGGCGGGGGCGCGCCCGTGGGGAGAGGCGGCTGC
>NW_012148841.1:3562249-3565389 GCF_000956105.1 Propithecus coquereli | reverse complement strand
CGGGAGGGAGGGACGGGCTCGGGGAGCGATCTGGGGAAGACGGAGCGGGCTCTGCGCCGGGCGGGCGGGCGGCGGGGGGGCCAGCGACCGCAGCCGGGGGGACGCAAGAGGATGGAGCAAGTGGAGATCCTGAGGAAATTCATCCAGAGGGTCCAGGCCATGAAGAGTCCGGACCACAATGGGGAGGACAACTTCGCCCGGGACTTCATGGTGAGTCTCTCCCCTCGCTGTCGCCTCCTCTAGCCGGCGCCGCAGCCCACCGCCGCCTCTCCCGGCCGGCCCGAGCAGCCAGTGCTTTGTGTGCGGCTGTGAGGAGAGGGGCGGGGGGGGGCGCGCACCAACCCCGAGGGCCGAGTGGTCTCGGAGGCTGACGGGAAGTGAGACCGCCTCTGTCCCTCAGCCTCTGTTCTTCTCCCGTGTTCGCGACCCCCTTTGCGGGCGCCCGGGGCGCGAAGGGAGCGGCCGCTGGGCCGAGGCCGTACCCAGCACCGCCGCCGGCGACCACCTATTGTTTCTCCGGCCGGGAGCCGGAGGCGAGTGAGGTGCAGGCCGGGGACTCGCCTTTCCACATCTCCCCGCCCAGTGTGCTCCTCCCGGGAGGGTCGAGGCGGTGTGTCTGGCTGCGACCAGGGAGGCGAACAGATCGCGGCTGACGGAGCAATGGAGGTATTGAGGTTGGCATTAACTCATGGGGTCTGTTTGCTCAAGCTAGTCTCAAAGTGGGCAAGGTAGGACTTCTGCCATTTCTGGGTTCATAATTATTATTTCCAACACTTGGGAAAGGATTGTCCATGAGGAATCTCTGTTTACCCCTGTCCCGTCTCTTCTCTGCTGAGACTCAGGTTTGTGGGGGTCTTGGGGCCAACGTGACTTGAGGCTTAGCGGGTAAATGTGGGTGGGGGGTTATCCTGAAGGAAATCTACTTCGGACTCTCTCTAGGGGATGTTGCCGAAGGCGGAGGGGATGTGACTATTACTTCCTATCCGGGGTGGGGGTGGGGAACTTGGGAACAATAGTCCTGGTGGGGCGGAGGCGACGATACGGGCCGAAGCCCTGAACTAGGAGATAACCTTCCCGGTGGCCCCCCTCTCCTTTCTGTCCTCTGCTTGTGCAGGCAGGCTTGAGGGGAGGGGAGGGGAGGGTTAAAAGTCTCGTTCGTGAAATTGCTCTAGATACATCGCTTTGAGGGGGTCAGATCCGAAGGCGTGGGACCAGAAGTCGACTTCCTACTTTACCCCCGCCCCTTTATTTTTCTGCTGGACAATGTTCCCTCTAGGGTTGTTTCCCGGCTTAGGAGGCGGTGGTTGCGGCTGCTGCTCCTACGGATATTGCGCAAGACTGGGGCGTTGGAAACCCTGGAGGTCTGGGGAATGGAAAAGGAAGTGGGACTTTGGGAAGTGGTTGCTCCTTAGCCTTGGTGGGGGTTGGAAATAAGAAATCAGCTAGGGAAAATTTTGATCCCAGGCAAAGTACACCTCCAAGAATAATAACTTAACCCTGATATTTGATTATGAATAGCATACAGAGTTAATATCGATAAAATGAATGAGCAGCAAACATTGGCTTGTTTTTATTTCAAAGTACAGTCGTTTTCAAGATGCAGGTGAAATGACTTTTAGTACCGAAGTACTTTTTCACATTTTAAAGAGACTTTGGTCTAGTAAAGCTTCAGCGTTAAAATTTTTGACAGCTTATAAAATAGATCCTTCGTCTCAACACAATATTGTAATAGTATTGTTGAACTGTGTGATTCCTGCTTCCCAGATCAATAATAGACAATAGGAGTAAAGTTTTGTTAGTATCCTTTGAAGACTGGAAAATATAGGTTAAATAATCTATTCCTTATTTTTAAACATTCTCGTTATTTAGCCTATGTATTTTTGAAACACTACTTTTTGATTTGAAAAGGTCAAAGGAGAGGACATTTCCCCTTCTTACTATTGAGAATTTTAATTATATAGGTATCTTTTGAATGGTGTCACTTACAATATTTGGATAGAGTCCCCTTTTTACTACCTTCTAGAAAAAGTAGAAAATATTTGAGTATTTAAGATGTGTAAAATTAGTCTTTTATGGTCTTATTTTGGTTATGGAAGAAGAGGTAGTATGGTCCCTGGCCATTTCTTGTTTGCATGAGTGTCATCTTGTTATCCCTGGTTGTATCCTGTCAGCATGGAGCATTGTTTGGTGATGCAGGCCATCAGGACAGGTGCCCAGTCTCTGAACTCCTGCACACGGGAAGTAGCCTTAGGGTTCATGCTTTGGGGATGAGTCAGGGATTCCTATTGGAGATTTCATTTCTCAGGGACTAGAGGAGTTTCCTTTTTCTTCTGTAATACCTAGGTATAGCTAGGTGATTCTACACTGGAGATTTGATGACTAAGGCTATTCTTTTATAGTGCTTGCTTTTTTTATTTCCTGACTTGATAAGCAATAGCTATAATTAAGGCTGCCGGTAGTTGGTGCAGCTTTTTCCCTTGATTGGAAGGCTGGAGAGGAACTATGTCCCTCTGGCATGGAAAGGAAAAAAAGATCGGTGGATAGATTCTAACTGTTCTATTATTCTTAAATTCTGATGTGGATTAAAAATTCATTGTTAAATCTTAACATTTTAGAAGTGAGCATTAGAGATAATCTAGCTATTATAACTATGTTCCATTATAAAGTAATAATGTTTATTCCAGATTTGGAAATTATAGAATAATAATAATGCCTTACACTTAGGAAAGTTGGAGTGGGCTTTCAAACTGTCATCTGACTCAAAGCATGGTGCTCTTTCCATTATTCTATCCAGATGTCTTCGAGTCCCGTCATCCAGAGGCTACCTCTGTTTGTGTTTTCAATACTTCTGTGTGCCATAACTATATGTATCATATATATCATTTTGTCATTTGTGGGTTTTTTTTAACATTTTGATAAGTGTTTTTCATTATTATAACTGCTTTGCAAAAATAATTTTAAGTAGCTGGGTAATATTTTACTTGGTGACTAGTTTGTATCTTAACCCCATTTTCTTATAGTTGAATGTTTAGGCCATTCTATTTTCTACTGTTATCTATAATAATCCTGTGATTGACATTTATGCTAAAACTTCTATATTTTTAATTATTGCATAATATATCTTTCTAGTAACACTAGGT
>NW_012148841.1:3531812-3561839 GCF_000956105.1 Propithecus coquereli | reverse complement strand
GGATTACAGGTGTGAGCCACAGTGCCCAGCTGGTATCTTGTTTTAATTTGAATTTCTCGATTACTATTGAGGATAGAAATTTTTCCACCTGTCATTAACTATTTATTCTATGAGTTGTTTATTCCTGGCCTTGGCCTATTGTGACCCCATCCTCTTAAAGATTGTGTAAAACTATTGCCCCTAGTTCCATGTTGAAAACATGCTAACTTTGCTAATAAACAAATTAACAAACAGCCAGTTTGTGGCAGATGTAGAACTTGATCTCACCTATCTCAACTTTTAGTCTTTACAAAATGACAAGACTATGATCATGACAAGTAAATGTAGAAAGTAAGGTAGTGCACATTCATGTCTGACAGACCTAGGTTTTACTTGCACAGATTCCCCGAAATGGTCTGGGGGTGGGGGTGAGGAGTTCCTCAACCATACTTTGAAAACCAGTGAGCTAATATAAGGTAAAGGCTAAAGGCGATGCTAGGAAAGGTAGAGGTCAGATTGTGAAGGTTCTTATATCTAGTCTCTGTTTAGATTTTATTCTATAGACCAATAATAACAATTCTGGATAGTTCTGCACTGCAACTGTTAGAGTCAGAGGGAACATAAGGAGGAGTTAAGAAAATAAACATACTGGCCTAAAATTCAAGCAGTGTCTGCCTCCACCTCCCTTCCACCTGCTTTTTGAGATTGATTGTGAGCTTTCCATAGGTTCTGGTAGAAAAGTTGAGAATCACTGCTCAGGGTCTCTGGAGAGCTCCTGAATGTTTTAAGAGAGGTAAACAGGCTGGGTACAGTGGCTCATGCCTGTAATCCCAGCATTTTGGGAGGTGGAGGCAAGAAGATCGCTTGAGGCCAGGAGTTCGAGACTAGCAACATAACAAGACACTATTTCTACAAAAAATTGATAAGTAATTTTTTAAAAGAAGGTAAACAGTGATTTTACACATAGTCATTTGTGTTTGAGAAAGTTGATTCTGATGGCAGTGTGAAGGATGGAATTTGGGAAGCTATTGAAATATAAGAAGTGAGATATCGAGGGCCTAAAGTGAACTAAGACAGAAGGAATAGGGAGTATACAATGGATCTGATGAGGATTAAGAAAGAAGTCTCAATGATTCACTAGATGTGGGTACTAAAGGAGAAAAAAGTATAGTAATGTGACTTCTAAGATTTCTAGCTTGGTAAACTATCGCCCAAGCTAAAAGGTACTTGTTTGGAGAAACAAGTAGAGGAGACCAAACAAGATTGTGGGAGGAAATTCCAGCATGAATTTAGTTTTGGACATATTAAAACCGAGATGAGGTGCCTATGAGACATCCAGTAGAAATGTATAGAGTTCAAGAAGCTCAAGATTGCTGACAGGATGGAGTTAAAGATTTAGGCATCATCATATAAGCATGTAGGAGACAGTTGAAAGCATGGGAATAAATGAGCTTATTCTGACAAGCATATAGAGTGACCAGCTTTAGGTTGAAGAGTGTCAGTATTAAAAGATTAGCCAAAAGAAGGAAGTACTAGTGATTTTTCCTGAGAAGGTGTGGTCAAAGGGTAGCAAGGAGAACCAGAGATATCAGAAAAGCCTGGGAGAATTTCAAGAAAAGAGTTTTACCAGAGTCAAATAATGCTGGGAGGACCGGTAAGGTGAAGTTGAGAAAGTACCCATTCCGTTTGGCAAGTAGGAGTACTTCAGTGACTAGAATAAAGCAGTTTGGATTGGGGTATGGGAAGAAGCCAGACTGTAGTGGGTTGAGAAAAAAATAGGTAAAATGTGAGTATAGTTTCCTTCCATTTATTTTAACATTTTGAAAGTACATGGTAGAAGCTAGAGGAAGATACAGGTTGAAGGGGAGCTCCCCTCCCACTGCCTTTTTAAAAAAAGAAATGAGAAATAGAGAATATTTTTCATGTTGTTCTTATCTATGTGTGAAATGATTATTGTGTAAGTATAATTTTAAAAGACAGATAACAGAGCATTGCCTTTTTGTTAAGTAAGACCCCTGAAGTTTTTGATTAGAAGTTTGTTTTTGAAAACAGAAAGGGACGGAAGATTGAAAGCCTGCAAAGATTTTATGCTGTAGAGTCTAGATAAGTAAATTTTCATTATTTGTGTAACTATTCAGTATTGTGGCTTGTAGGTTTTTTAAAAAAATTAATAACAGCTTTATTGAGATATAATTACCTAACATAAAATTCATTCACTTATTCAGTAGTTTTTAGTATATTTTGAGGTTATGCAACCTTCACCACAATCAATTTTAGAACATTTTCATCACCCCAAAAAGAAACCGTATACCCATTAGCAGTTATTTCTCCCCCTTCCCACCAGCCCTAGGCAACCACTGATCCAACTTCTGTCTCTATAGATTTACCTATTCTGGACATTTTGTATAAATGGAACCATACAATATTTGGTGTTTCGTGCTGACTCCTATTAACACAATGTTTTCAAGGTTCATCCATATTGTAGCATGAATTAATAGTACTTTTTCCTTTTTATGGCTGAATAATCTACTGTATGGCTCTCACATTTTGTTTATCCAGTCATCTGTTGATAGGAATATTTGAGTTGTTTCCAATAAGGCTAATATGAATAATGACACTACAAACATTTGTGTACAGGTTTTGTGTGGACATATGTTTTCACTTTCCTTGGGTGTATACCTAAGAGTAGAGTTGCTGGGTCATATAATAACTCTGTTTAACATTTTGAGGAACTGCCCGACTGTTATCCAGTGCTGCTGCTCATTTTGCATTCTCATCAGGAGTATATGAGGGTTCTAGTTTCTCTACATTCTCACCAGTACTTGTTATTATCTGTCTTTTTAATGATGGGTATCCTAGATGGTGTGAAGTGGTTATAGTTGGCTTGTAGGTTTTTATATGTCTAACTTGTCTTTCAAAGCTAGAGTGATAGGAAATATTTTCCAGTCCTTGCATTTGAGCTAATCTTAGTGCTTTCCCAATGACACTGGTTTAGTTATGCTTTTCTTATCCATCCTTTCATGGGTGTTTAGGCAAACATATTTATATTTTAACTAACTTCACAAGTAGAAGTGAACTTTCAAGTAACTCTCCAGACATGGCTTACTGAGACAGTAAACTAAAAATTTACCTCATCATAATTCTCAAGAATGCTTTACTATATTTGCTTTTAGAATATTGTTACCTTTTTTCCCTCTGATATTAGACATTTAGTTTGGGAAAAAGGTTTTGAAAGGATGAAACTGAAAGTAAGAGATTCACACTTAGATAGATTTAATTTTTTTGTTCATATGATAAACACTTCTCTGTGTCTATCGCAGTCATTAGCTTCATAAACATTTACATTTCTGTCTAACCCAGACTGAAAGCCTCCAAGGCTAGAGCCTGGGACTTAATTATCTCTGTATCCCCGTTGCTTAATATAGTGCCTGGCATTTAATAGGCACTAATGTCCATTGCGTGAACAGAAATAATAGGTGAGCTTAATGCTATAAGACAGATTTATTCTTTAGGTGAATTCTTGAAATGGTCCAAGGACTTGTCTCTTAGACTAGCATGAGAACTGCTTTTCCCCCCTCCTACACACAGATGTGCTCATACAACTGTAGTTGTATTTTCAGTATTCACTGAAAAAGAAAATACAAGGTAAAGAGCTAGGCTGAATTCAGACCTTTTAAATAAATATGAGTTTATTAATTGCAATTTCAAAAGTGGAAGTGAACTTTTAAGTAACTCTGCAGACATGGCTCACTGAGACAGTAAACTAAAAACTTACCTTCTGGTAATTCTGAAGAATGTTTCACTATGTTTACTTTTAGGATATTGTTAGCTTTTTTTCCTCCAATATATGACAGTTAGTTTGGAAAAAGGGTTTTGAAAGGATGGAACTGAAAGTAACACATTAACACTTAGATTTAATTTTTTTGTTCATATGAAAAAGAAAATACAAGGTAAAGAGCTAGGCTGAATTCAGACCTTTTAAATAAATATGAGTTTATTAATTGCAATTTCAAAAGTGGAAGTGAACTTTTAAGTAACTCTGCAGACATGGCTCACTGAGACAGTAAACTAAAAACTTACCTTCGGTAATTCTGAAGAATGTTTCACTATGTTTACTTTTAGGATATTGTTAGCTTTTTTTCCTCCAATATATGACATTTAGTTTGGAAAAAGGGTTTTGAAAGGATGGAACTGAAAGTAACACATTAACACTTAGATTTAATTTTTTTGTTCATATGATAAACACTTCTCTTTATCTATAGTAGTGAGTTATTTCTACATAAATTTGAAAAATAGTGCCACATATACATATATGTCTCTGGATACTTGCTTGGTGTACATAGGGATTCAGGACCACTTAAAGAACTTCTCTACTTGTGCATCCCGCACCTCATGAATCATTTTTTGTTGACATTATCTTATAGTATTATTTTTAATAAAATATTAAAATCATTAAAATCCAGGAACCATATTACTTGTATCTGTTGGACAGTAGTGAACTTGTGGGTATTTGGGGAATGATTACAAGTGATAGTTGTTCTCTCCTTGCCTCTAGTGTGTTGCCTCATCCAGTCCATTCCATATATCATACTCACTTTCCTAAAATACCACTTTCAAGGGTTGGCATCTGTAGGCTAATGGAAACCATACTGGTTGTTAAATCAGGAGATGTGGATTGAGTCTCCATCTTACTTCTTAGTTGTATATTTTCTTTAATACATACATATGGGACCACATCAGAAACATGATTTCATTTTCATTATCAAAAAATATAAGTTAAAAAAACTCATGGCTCTCTTTGATGACCATTAAAATTATTGGAAGTTTTAAATGCTTAAGCCAACTCAAAGCATCAGATCCAAGCTCTTGGTTTTTTTCAAACTGTAATTATATATCTGTTTTTCTTCCCAATTTTGATTCCCTGGTTTTCCCTACTCCCTTCCCCTCATTTTGTAACTGCCCCTACTTGAGAATCACAGGCCTATAGGGTAAAGTCTGTACTTCTTAGCATGGCATTCCAGAGCCTTCTTAACATAGTTTCACATTACCTTTCCAGTGTTAAACTCCTATATTCTGTAGTATGTATCCTGTTCCCTCTGGAAGAAGCTATTCCTGGTCCTTCAGCATACCCACTAGATGAATGAAATCTTGCTTATCTGTGGATGTACCATTGAACATACTTTTTGCGTTTCTTAGAAAATGTTTCTTTTATAGACCAGTACTTTGAAGATCAGAAAGCTAAAAATTTAGAATGACTTCACCACTTCCACCTAGAACTTAGAAGCAAAAATGTAATTCATTCTCACTTTCTAGGATAAATATTTTAGCTCAGTTTTTCTTAAAGCACTTATTCTTCATTGTAAATTTAATTTTCAGTGCTGTAGGAATAAAAAGCCTTTAATTAGATTTGAGTTGAAAAATTGCTAAGGTAAATCATATGATAGGCAAATTGTTCTAAACCACTAGTCTCTTCCAAATATGAGTTGAACTTCTCTCCTAGCATTTCATATTTCCTGAAGTATTTACATTTTTTAGATTCATGCATTCAAGCCTTGAAAATTATCTCTTTCCCTCTGAAATCACACAAAAATCTTGTTTCTGTTTGTATAACATAGGGTCTGTGGCAGATATAAAAAACAACCAGTTGCTCTCTAGAAGTTTTTCTTGGAGAATGTGGACTGAGGATCATGTTAATCTCAGAGGCTTTGGGATGTATGTTAATGCATTTCCTGTAATAACTCTTTTTTAGGTGTAATCTGCATATACAAAGCTATTTAATAACATTTGAGTAGCTACCTTGGTAGGCTCTGAAGAAATGCAAAGATTTTTCCCTGTCATGCATCCTTAGTTTCTGACAGCTATCCATTCATACAGAAGATATTTATTGAGATACTTGAGTGCCCACCATTCCCTAGGCGCCGCGTTTAGAGTTGGCAGTTGAAAATATGGCAGTCATTTCCTTCAGGAAGTTTACTAACTGAAACAGACTTATGAGAAGCAATAGGGATTTTTCCCCGGGGCAATGGATGGGCTTCAGGGTATCTGTGGAGGCTTTCAAATTATATATGATGTTTTGTGTGTAAGCTCATTTTGGGGGAAAGAAGGTTCATAGCTCTTAGATTCTGAAGGAGTTTGGGCCCCCAAAACCTTAGAAGCTCTAGACTAGTAGAAAGATAATGAGCTTGGGAGCCATACAGACATTAATTTCTATCCTGGCCCTGCTATGATCATGAGGAAGTTATCCGGAGAAATTGGGGATATAATACCTACCTAGAAAGACCAAGATAACATGTATGTAAAGCTCCTAACATAGTGTGTAGAGGGTGCTCAATGATAAGATGTCATATTGCTCCAATGGAAGTGTATTCATGATGTAAACTAAAGGGGCAGGAGAGCCTACATCGGCCTGAATAGATCATGGACAGTTTCTACAAAGAGGCCACATTTATGGTAGTTTTTGAAGGAAGAATTTGTCAGGTAGACTAGGTGAATAAAAGACATTTCAAATGTAGGGAAAAAAGAACACTTTCAAAGACATGGAGATAAGAACTGTGGGTTTTAGATGAGAGGAACAGGGTGACTGTGTATAAAGTAAGCAAAGCTCATATACTCAGATAATGGGATTTCCAAAGGGAGATCAATTTAAATGCTAAGTTTGAGATGAATATGAAATTGGCCGCTGTATTCCTCAGTGTTTTGGTGAGAAGAATTTTAATGTTCTATTATTTTGGCATAGTTGTTTAATCTTAAAACAGTACCTTTTTAAAATCAAGTTCTAGCTACATGGTCAGTGTTCTTAAATCTGATAATTTTATTAATACTTTATCTCAGATATATAAAGTAGTACTCTTTGTTTATATGGTTCTTAGAAGACTAGATCAGTGTTTTTCATTGGCTTCTGTCAGATCGGTTAAAAGTGCCCTGTAAAAAAATTACATTAAGTATAAGTCTTTAGGACACAGGCACCTTATTTGTAATGATGGGTCTCTTTCTTACGTTGTATTCCTCAGCAAATGTGAGTTTTCCATAAGATGACTCCAAAGAGGTTTTCAGACTACACATTTGCGACTAGAACCAAAATGATAACAGAAGGGAATGCTACAAAATGTGGAAAACAGCTTTTCTAGACACATTCTTTCCCACGTTGTGTATGATGGTTTTAACTCCTGAAGTCAGACTCTTTAGTGTTACGAAAAACATTAAAACTGTTTAAAAATTAAGGAGCTTGTTACAGGTGATGTAGTTAGAAAGGTAGCAGAGCTCGGTTTGACCCAAGTCATCATAGCAGACAATTTTTCTATGACATCATGCTGCCTAGGCTAACATTTACATTCTTACTAGTTAGGGAAAAAGTCAATAAAGTAAAAAAATGTTTAAAAGTGGAGCATAAATATCCATAAATATCACAAAACTTTTCTGTCACTATAGATTTTTGGCTGTGGCCTACTTGCAAACTAGCTTAAGTGAAAAAATAATTTATTGCAATAGAATACCGTTCTTGAGCTGCTTGAAGGACAGGAACCAAGAAATGGAGAGCCATCTGTAACCTAGGTGACTCGGTTGCTCTCTCTGTGCCAGCCTCTATGTCTTTCGATGGTTCTCATGTTTATCAGTTTTCTCTGTCTCTCTGGGGCTGCTTGTCTTTGCTTCTCTGCAAACCTTCTTTAGACTTATCTCTCTCTACATTTTCTCTTTCACTGTTTTTGGGCTGCATGTGCTGAATAAAGGCATCCCTTATGGTAATCTAACCTATCTCATTCATTTTTAGCTCAGTCTAGGGAAAGAGCTCAGAAGGACTAGAATTGCTACATCTCATTTTCATTTTCCTGAAAAAAACCAATCAACTTGCCAGTGAGATGGGTGTTGTATATTATAAAAATGTGGAGTTGACCAAAGTGGTGAGCTTATTCATATGTATATGGAAGAAAATTTTCTTAGAGAAAGGAAGAGATGGTTTGCAAACTAGGCAGGTAGCTTAAAGAGTATCTAGTACAGAATCCTTGAAGCAAAATTGAAATAAAAATTACTATTTTAAGGTTTTAGTCCTGTATGAACTGCACCTACCTTCTTAGAAGAAAAAAGAAGTAAAAAGAGTCCCTGTGACTTGGGAGAACATTTTGTTGGCTCCGGCAGAGCGTTATTTCACATTTACAGTATACACTACACATCAGGCAAAATATTAAGGTTTCTGTGTGACAACTGTAAAATTAAGATTATCCTTAAGCTACGTATTTTTGGTACCTAAGATTTAAATTATAATTTTTCATCGTTAAAATACGGAACCTTCTTATAAGGAAATACTGCTCTGAAAGTCAATTTTATCAGAATATTGTATCTAGTCATTATGATTTACTCCCTGAACATATATCTGAAATATTTCACTATCTGAAAGACTAATGTATTTTCTGCACAGTAGATTTTGCATTATTAAAATTAATTATAATTTTTAGTTCATGAATCATCTAAAAATTATATATTGTGTATTGTGTTTGCCTGGCTGTCAGTGTACCTGTCTCTGTGCCTGTGTATCTGCCTGCCTTTGTGCCTCCCTTTGCACCTATTTTTCTACTCACCTTTTTCTATATACTCTGTCAATTGGCTGTTTGTGCCTAAGATTCATTAATGTGTGTTGGAAATGGGTATTAGAGATAGATTGGAACATACTGTGTAATTTAGGAAACTTCTGTAATTTATGCCTAGCAATTCATAATTCTTTACTTAGAATAATGTAAATAGATTATATAAATGCCAAGGAGAAATGTAGAGTAGGCGGCTATCAATAATAGGATTTTGTAACTGAAATAATTGAACATGTTCAAATATTTGTCTCTAAACCCCATTCCCTGGCATCATTAGATGTTGCACAGAAGTAAAAAGTTTAATTTTTAAAATTACTTTATAATTTAGATAGAAGATGAATCATTAAAATAAGAGAAATGTGATTTTAGTATTTTAATATACCAGATGCTTTGGTCTTTTTTCTTTGGAAAGATAAGGAGATGACTATTTTAATCATTTGAAAGCTAGAAACAGAATAGTTCTTTGTGAAAGTCAACATTCAAAGGAATTGTTATTAATAGTAAAATGAACCCGTAAAGTGAGCTTTCTTGAAAGTGTAGTTAGGTAGCATTGGCTGGCTCCATTTCCTTGACCACTATTTCATTTCTTTGACCTGTTGTAAGCTAATTTCTAGCTCTATCATTTTGCTGAAATTGCATTTGCCGTTATTCCTTAGACCTCTGGACATATCCAGTGGATACTTTATATAGTACCTATCTTGATCCCTCGTTAGCATTCGACACTGTTCACCATCTTCTTTTTTTTAAGCCCTTTCTTCCCTAGATGTTGAAGCAGCACTCAAACCTGGTCTTTCACCTACCTCTTTAGGCTCTTATTGGCTCAGATGCAGCATGCTTTCATCTTTTTCATGCTTTTAGATCCTAAGGGAAATATAATTGAATTCTTGAATATTGAGAAATACTAAGAATCTTACTAATATTGTAAAACTGACTACAGTGACATGGATTATTCTGATGCTGCTTAAGGTTTTTGGAAGAATAATAAAATATTAATATTTTCTCATATCCTACATCCTTGTGATGACTGGTAGATTATTTTTAAAATATTTTTGGAAAATGCAACTTAATCTAAACTGGAAGTACAGGGTGAATATTTAACCAATACATTAATTTTTATGTCACTGCTTTATCATATGCCAGTTTTTATATTGTTTATAACTCTTAATGCAGTATCTATAATATTTTCAAATATGTTACAAAATGACCAAACCATTTATTTTCTAGTTATTAAGATTTACAAATTTTTGTTTTATTTTAAAACAGAATGTGGATTGAATTAGGTATATAAATTGTTACTATTATTTTGTAGATAGAAGAGGGAAAAGCAATCTTTGATACTAGTGGGTAGGAATCTTAATTATGGGGTGTTAAGAAAGGAATGTGCAGATAGACAGGAAAGAAAAGACCTGACAGAAGTAACATATCTTTTTGATATGTTTCATTTTAGCAATTTAAGTGTCTAGCATTATAGTGGACACTCCAGTGATGTGGATCACAACAGTCATATCTGGATTAGACCTAGCCATTACACTAACTGGGTAATATTGAGTAAATGATTTAAATTACTCTCAATCTTAGTTCCTTAAAACATACAGGAATTAGTAATAATATGAATAAAGGACATAGTGTAATTCACATGTTATTTTAAATAAATGATAGAAAGGAAGAGTGATTGAGGGCATTATGTGAGAAGTAAAATAAGCAAGGGAAAAAGGCAACAACTTACTCTTTGTCTCTTTTGGACCTTTTTGGTAATAGTAACATAAAGAATGTGTATAGTATATTTAATTATATGAAAATACAGATTGAACATCCCTAATCCATAAACCCCAAATATGAAATGCTTCAAAATATGAAACTGTTCGAGCACCGACATGACGCCACAGGTAGAAAAATCCCACACCTGACCTCTTGTGATGGTTCGCAGTTAAAACTTTCATGCAAAAAATTATTAAAAATATTGTATAAAATCACCTTTAGGCTATGTGTATAAGGTGTATAGGAAACATCAATGAATTTTGTGTTTGAACTTGGGTCCCATCCCCAAGATATCTCTCATATGTATGTGCAAACATTGCAAAATCTGAAAAAAATCTGAAATCCAAAATACTTTTGTT
The DNA here is from genome assembly GCF_000956105.1 of Propithecus coquereli. Taxonomy (NCBI): domain Eukaryota; kingdom Metazoa; phylum Chordata; class Mammalia; order Primates; family Indriidae; genus Propithecus; species Propithecus coquereli. Next base: position 3,551,164 of record NW_012148841.1, on the reverse strand, counting down.
CCAAGCATTTCATATAAGGAATTACTCAACTTGTATCATCAGTGGTAGGTATACCCAAGCAAGTGAGCCTAGTGTTATTTCAAAGTTTTTGAACTTAACCCTGTTTAAGAAATACATTATACCTGGTGATTTAGAATACACATAATGGAACAAAAGCTTCATCTAACAGTTCTTACCTTAACTACTTGCAGTGTGCTCGTATTTTCTATTCTCTTTCATTTTTAAAAAATGTTTATTGCAGCATACTAAATTGATTTCACTTCCCACTAATGGATCACACAGTTTGAAAACATTCCTTTAGCATGCTATGGTTGCTCAAATAGCAAAGTAAGAAAACTCACACAGCACTATTAGAAGGGAGGTAGTAGCAGGATTGTTATTTTAATACTTGAGAAATTTTTGACTAATATATGATTGAAGTGGCAATGAATCAATTCAGTACCTTAGCACCTTCAATTCACTATGGTATATACAAAGATAACTTAAGATCTGAGTCTGACTTTAAACAGTTTTCCAAGTGATGATTACTTATTGGGTTATGAAGATTAAGTGAGGTAATGTTTGTGATACAATGTTAAGTGGAAATATGACTTAAAACCAGAAATAATGATGTTAGTAAGTTGCAACACTGTACTGTTGTTTATTGCTGTATAACGACTCCAAAATTTAGTGCCTTAAAATGACAATGATTTATTATTTCCTCACAATTCTGTGGGTTGAGTGGATGGGTTCTTTTGCTTGTCTTGCCCTGAACTCATGCATCATGCACCTGCATTCAGCTGGAGGCTTAGCCTGGGCTTGAATATTCTATAATGACCTCACTCATATGTCTGGGGCCTCTGCTAGAATGGCTAGGACCTCTGGTCCTCTATCCACTTGTTCTTTCATTCTAGGCCTTTTCACAGTGTGGTGGTCTCAAGGATCCAAGAAATTGCAAGATCTCTTAGAGGCCTATATTCTGTAACCCACGTAGTGTCACTTCTGCAGCATTTTACTGGACAAAGCAAGTCACAAGGCTAGCCCAGATTCAAGAGCTTTGTAGTACTCTCACAGTTTGTAATTATATATACTCTATATTTATTTACTTATTTTATTTCTAGTGCCTCTGACACAGTTGGTGGCTTGAACAAATAATGTATAAAAATATTAGAAGTAAACTTAAGTATCTTTTGTTGCGATGATTATCTTTTTTGTTATTGTTAATGTTTTATTGGAACACAGCCATGTCTTTACTTCCCCACTGTCTATGATGGCTTCTGCCATTCAAGGACAGAGCTGAGCAGCTGCAATGGAGCCTGTCTGGTCTATAAAATTCAAATTACTTGCTATCTGGCCCTTTACAGAAAATATTTGCTCATGCCTGTGCTAGCACCTCACTTTGGAATTTCAATTTACTACATTCTGGTCCTTCAGCTGCAGTTTGCAACTTAATACCCAGCAAGGTGTAAATCAACTTAGCCTGCAAGTCTTGAATATTCCCTGTCCTCATCCAATTACCTGGATGCTATGGAAAACCAGAAAACTGACCTGATAGGAGAGAATTCTTCCTCATTAAGCTGTGGGGACTTGGAAGCCATGAGTTTGTCTCTGAAAACAAGGCCACAAGTGCACCAAAGGCCAGACAGAGCAGGCATCCAGCCTCCGAGGCCCATGGTGGGGACCTGCAGGGTAGGCTCCAGGGAAGTAGTTGTGCCTACAAGGGAGTGTGTCCTGTCTGGAAGCACACAGGTGTTAGGGAGGTGAGCTGGGCAGGGAGAGGGGACTCATGCTCCACCCAGCTGCCAAGGAACTAAGGTTTCTCCACCGAAGCCGTGAGTGGCTCTTCATTCCCTGTTAAAGTTCCACCTTCTTATCCTGGAATCCAGTTTCTTCCATAATCTGTTTCGGGTGATTCCTTTCCTCATTGCTGCAGGAGTAAGGCCAACTTCCATCGATTTCCCTCTGTCAGGGACAAGTGAAGTAGCTGCAACAGATGCCCATGTAGCTTTGCTTTGTAGCTGTTCTGTCTACAGCACTGACTCACTAAGGGATTCTCCAACTTAGAAATCTTTTCTCTGTAGAAAGCTATCAATCTCTTCCTATATTTTTCTTGAAATTCTGAAATCTGGAAGGTTTCTCTGGAGTACTTCTTACACAGACAATCTGTGCCCACAAAGGAGGCCTGAATATCTGAGTCAGTGTGCTTTGAAAGTAAAATTATATGACAAGGAATATTACACACCAAGCATTCATCCTTTTTTACCTTTGCTGAGGTAGGGTCGCAGTACACATGCCCACAGTTGGTCAGGCCAAAGCACGATGTCCTGCAGGGCTGCTGGAAGCAGCATTGCAGATACCCAGCTGGCCATCCTGGGTGGGCAGTGCACTGCTGCAGCCACAGGCTCAGACCCACTTGAGGCCCAAGGCCCACATGAGGCCGCTTTTGATGTTGGACTTCTGGATAATTTTTCTTTATACTTTTTTTTTTCATTTTCCTGTTTTCTATAATGAACACAATTTGTTTGAATAATTGGGATAAAATTTTCAGTGAATCTTTAATTTTAAAAGAAGGATATAAAAGTGCCTGGTTCAGAGTCGATACATATCAATGTAGTTTACTCTCCTCTATCCTGTTCAATAGGTTATTGTTTCAAACACTTGAAAGCAGTTATTGATTATCTGTTTTACTTTTTCTTTTTCTTTTTTTTGAGACAGGGTCTCACTCTGTCGCCCTGGCTAGAGTGCAGTGGTATCTTCATAGCTTACTGCAACCTCAAACTCCTGGGCTCAAGTGATCCTCCTGCCTCAGCCTTCTGTGTAACTGGGTCTACAGGTGCTCCATGCCCAGTTAATTTTTCTTTTTCTTTTTCTTTTTTTTTTTTTTTTAGGGACAGGTTCTCACTCTTGCTCAGGCTGGTCTCAAAATCCTGGCCTCAAGCAATCCTCCTGCCTCAGCCTCTCAAAATGCTAGGATTACAGATGTGAGCCACCATGCATGGCCCAGATTATCTGTTTTCTAACGCATTTTCTCACACCAAACATTTTTAGTACTCTCAACTATTTCTCATATGATAGGCCAAATACTTTTTAATTTTTCATTGTCCTTCAAACTGTGACATCTGGAAACTTAGAGTATCTTATTTTTTGAAGAAACAGTAGATCTTCTGACTTTTTTAAAAAATATTTTTGCTTTTGGCTCACAGTAAGTTTGTTGCAGTTAGTATCTCTAGGTCTTTTTTATAATCTGAGTTTACGTATCAGGTTATTCCATACTGTATCTATATAGTTTCTTTTACCCTAAAACAAATTTTTATCCTATAATATTTTAAAGTTTGAATTCTGACATTCAACATTAATTGAATCAGCAGCTAACCCTGTGAAGGATAAGTGCTATTGGTTTTATTTTATAAATGAGAAAACATCCTGAGAGAAGTCCCTAAGGTGGTACAGTTGGAGCTTGATCTTCAAATGTATGCTGTTTCTTCTGCTATTTCCTACTGAGAAAGAAAACTTATTGTTAGCTTCAGAGAGGGCAGAATGGGATGAAGGGTTAAAAGAGGAAAGCAGGCTGGGCACAGTGGCTCATGCCTGTAATCCTAGCATTCTGGGTGGCTGAGGCGGGAAGATCGCTTGAGCTCAGAAGTTCGAGACCAACCTGAGCAAGAGTGAGACCCCATCTTTAAAAATAAAATAAAAATAAAAAGAAAGAGGAAAGCAGATTATGATTCACCATAAGGAAGAACTTGCTGAGAAGAGTGAAAAGGAGAGAAGGTTCACACTTATTAATGTTAAGCACATGGTATGTGGGCGTTTTACATACTTAACCTCACTTTACCCCTTTCTCTTTAACCTCTCCAAGTTTTTTTTTTTTTAATCAGAAAGCACAAGAAATTGTCTAATTTTTCCTGCCTCACCCCGTGAAGTTCCTCTGGTATATTTAAAGGGACTTAAAAACAGTATTTCTAGAGGTCCCCATCTGTAACATGAAGCAGGACATTCCTGTACCTTTTGGATTTGTTAAGTAACACTCAACATTACCATTAATGTTAAGCATTTTGGGGGCAGTCAATATTTTTTTAAAATCCTAAGCAGTTACTATGATTGTACTGTTCGTACTATCATTCTGTCACAAGTATTTATTAAATGCCTATTATATGTCAGATATTCTCCTAGGTACTGAGAATATATTAATGAACTATGTGCACAAACTGTTGCACTGTTGGAGATGATGATTTGGTAGCGGTTCAGGAGGAGAGAGATAAATACATTTATGCAAATAGAGTTGCAATAAGTGGTATTGGAAATATTAGAGTAATACTTGTTGACCACTTATGTCCTAGATGCTATACTGAGCACTTTGCTTTAATTATATCAAATAGTCCTCACAAAGACTGTGAGTGAAATATTCTTGTTATCTTAATAATTAAAGATAGAATAAGTATATAGTAAAGTAAAAACCTTGAAGAACACAGCCCTCTGATTGGTGCCCATGCTCTGGCTTTTATATGGAAAATACAAGTAATGTATAGAAAATAGTGTTTTATTCGGGGAATGATTATATGTTGGTTGAATGTAGTGTATGCCATTTGATCTGTGTAGGATGTAAAAAAAAAAAAGTCCTACATTATTATCTTCAGGTGTTGGCTTTGCTTAAAGTAACAGAGATAGTTCATTCCAAAACCACAATTTGTACTGCCAGCCCATAAGAGAGTGATAAGTTCAGCATGTCAAATCTACTCTTCTACCTCACACCTTTGAAATTCGTTTATTTTCTTTCTAAGCTTTCTTATATTTTCTGCTGACTACTAATAGAAGTATTGACAGAGAAGGTAGGTCATTGAAAGTAATATGAATGCCTGTATTTCGAATTAATAGAATCTGAGAACTTAAAGGAATCTTGGGAATCATTTTACCAACTCACAAAACCACTCTAACATTCCTTACGAATACTTCCTCATAAATAGCTATAGTAGTTTCCTTTTGTGGGCTGTGGACCAACCTACACAAATTAAATCTAATGACTCTTCCATAATTTGCCCATTTTAAAATTTGGAATAAAAAAGGACTAATTAAGATGGCACAGGAAATTAATTGAAACAGAAATTTTAGAAATATTCATTTAAAAATAACCAATTTTATATATAAATATTTTTATAAATAGCTTTTCTAAAAAATTTAATGAAGAGATTGGCACTGTTTTGCAAATCCCTTTAGTGTCTCACTAAATAGAAGATAGCTGGATTCTCATCTGCTTCATTCAATTTGTTGCTCTATCTTATATTGCTTGATGTATATGAAGAAAATCCAGCTTCATACATGTATTTAGTTGGAAAGGTGGGAGGGTATTATTAGCCTGTATAGTTCTTTGATACTATATCAAAACTCAACACACAGTAGTTTCTTAAAGATTAGTTGCATTGTGGAATCTGAAATAATATCAGCTGACTTTTTTTATTTTGTTACTTTAAAAACTTTGGCCTTTCTTGCATTTTGAATAGATTTTGTTTAACTTGTGCATGATTATGAAATGTTATTCATTTGTTATTGGGAAAATACTGGTTCAGAGTTTTTTAGAACTTCCCAATGTTGATGCGTTTTATTTACAGTATCAAGTAATCATGTAAGTTAATATTACCACCAGTCGCATCAGAAAGTCTCAAAGTATGGGCAAGCTGTTAAGCTCATAGTGGTGAATTCAAGTTTTTTCCTACGTTCTGATTTTTGTTTGAAAGCTTTAGTATTGCTGATTGTTTTCCTCGAAGTGATAGGCTTGCTCTGTTCATTTTCGAGAAAATGTCTGTCAGATATGAAATCTGGATAACTATAGTTTGTCCATAAAAATGGTATTCCATGGGAAAAAGTGGCTAGTTCAGCTTGTAACTGAAAATAATTGCACAAGAGCTTTTCCTAAAGACAACCATTGTCCTTTGGTATACTGCCGAAGTTCTTTTATGTGTACTTCCCATTTTGTTACACAGAATATTAAAAAGACATGTACTAGAGGGTCAGTATTTAATAAAATTTGTAGTTTTTACTGCTTCATTGAAGATATTCTTAAGAGAAAGTGGACTTTATTTTTCTTATGAGTGTGTGATGATGAAGAATACAGTGCCTACTAGTTAGTTAGTTTGGTATTCCTGTCTTGGTTTGTGGTAAGTTGCCAGCATTTTACCCACAGTGCTTTTGCACCATTAGTGCAAATGTCAACAGAGTGAAAAGGACAAATAATGTTTTAGTGTTTTTATGAAAATAGTTTTGAACTTACAGACCACAAAAGCGTGAGGCCCTCCAGGGGTCTGCCTACCCTACACTTTGAGAACAGCTGGGCTAGAGTTGGGAGGCGGGGGTTGGCAAACTTTTTCTTAAAGATCCAGATAGTAAATATTTTAGGCTTTGTAGGCCATATGGTCTCTATGCAACTACTGAACACTGCTGTTATGGTGCAGCCATAGATAGTACATAAACAAATGGATGTGGCTGTGTTCAAATAAAAACTTTATTTACAAAAATAGGGAACTAGTGGGCCTTTGTTTGCGTTCGTCTATGTAGAAGGCGGCAAATCTATTAAGGGAAAGGGAAATGGGGAACAAATCATAAAAGACCTCATTTTTATCATATTTGGGAGTTTTCACTTTATCCTCCAAGCCAGTGATCTCCAAAGTTTTGATCACCTACTTTTCTCAGTATATACCTTCTATATATATTAATTAACTTGTGAGTTATACACTTGTACTACTATACTAAAATTTATTATAAAATACATGCGAAAAATTAGAAAAGGATGAGATAAAGTTTATGCAAGTAATATTTCTAAATTTTAAAAATTTATTTACTAATGGTACAAAAAAGTGTATTTGCTTGTTAAAATCATATTATTCTATAAAAATATTGATTTTAACACTTTGTGAAATAGTGATTCAAAGGCTGGTTCTAAGTTTAACAGTTTCTGTAGATGAAAAGGTATCTAATAAAGATACATAGATCCAAGTGGTTTTACTAAAATCATCATGCTCATTTTTTTATTCAGCCAGTATTGAAGACCTATTAATATTATGTGCCAGACCCTATCCTAGACCCTGAATAGTACAACTCCCTATGGAGCTTACATTCTATTGGCAAGACTCCTAATAACCTAATAAACAAGTAAATATTTATGATAGTAGGTCAGATGCTAAGAACAATAAAACAGAGTAGGGAGAAAAACAAGTGTATTATATCAGTCATCTATTGCCACAGTAATGTTGTATAACGACCATAAAATCTCAGTTGCATATAATAACATGCTTTTACATGTTGTGGGTAGTCAGCTAGGCAGCTTTGCCAATCTTGACTGGGTTCCTTCACATTTCTGGGGACCGCCTGGCTGTCAACACATCCATCCTGGCTGTGACTAGGATGATTGGGATTATTTGAAAGTCCCTGCTCCACGTGTTTCTCATTCCCCAGCAGGCTAGCCCAGGTACTCTCGTGGCTATGGCAGAAGTACAAAAACAAGTGAGGAGAAATGCATAAGGCTTGTCTAGGCTTGGAACAGGCACATTGTCACTTTTGTTGCATTCTATTGGTTAAGACAAATTATATTGCCAGCCCAACTTCAAGGGGTAGGGAAATAGATGCCACCTTTTAAGTGAAAAGAAATGCATAGTCATATGTGGTTTTAAGATAGGAAGGGTTGAAAAATAGGCTATTAATATGATCAATCTGTCATATGTCAGATATAGGAAATATTATTACATCAGGTGGTTAGGCCATTGAACCAAGACTTGAAATAGCGAGGGAGTGAGCCATGCAGTTATCTGTGGGAAGAGCGTTCCAGACAGAAAGAGTAAGTGCCCAAGAACCTGAGGTGTTGAAGGAATGTCAAGGAAGTCAGTGTGCTTGAGCAGAATGAATGAGAAAGAGAATAGTAGATTTGTGGTAGAGTTGGGAGTTTAGCATACCATCTAGGTTCTTGAAGGCCATCAAAAGTACTTTGGCTTTTACTCTAAGTGAGATGAGCACCTTTTGGGTTTTACTCTGGTATGATGTTGTCTTGCTTACATTTTATTTTAACAGGACCATCCTGGCTGCTCTGTAGAGAATAGGCTATAGAGGGTAAGGACAGAAGCAGAGACCACTTAGAAAGCTATTTCAGTAGTTTAATCAGGAGAACCTAAAGACAATAACAGAGAATATGAAGAAAAGGGATGAACTTGGAAAGCAATTCTGAGGTAGCATTAACAAGACTTGGTAAGAATGGAGGGTGAGGACAAACTTATCCAAGCTAACTTGGACGCTAAGTGATAGTGATGAGATAGGGAGTACAGGAGGAAAGATGACTTTGAGAAGTTAGGTAAATAACTTTAGAGGTTTTGAATTGGAGTTGTCTGGAAGATATTGAGGTGATAGTAATGAATTTAGATCTCAGATGAATTTAGTGTTAGGGTTGGCCATATAGATCCAGAATTTTTTGTGTATTGGTGATCATTAGACTCATGGAAAGTGAGATTCTTGGGATAAAGAATATATACTGAGAATAACAGAGAGAGAGAAACACAGAACATTATGGACCTTTAAGTGTCTGGTTGCTCTCAATGCTGGAGAATTAGGAGTAGAACTTGGAGGGTATTGTAGAGGCCAAGTGAATTGAGGAGTTGGAAAAAGAATTTGGATTTAAATCAGGATTTGGCAAATAGAAGTCATGGGTGACCTTGTCAAAAGCACTGAGAAATGAGTAGGGAAGGTTTGCGGTTTTTTTGAAAAGTTTTTTTTTAATTGATTTTTTTAAATGAAAGATATTAAGAGTTTTTAGGTAATGCTTAATAGGGGAGAATGGGTTTTTAAAATTTATTTATTAAAGCAGTGGGAGAATTGCCTTTTTCCATGAAATCCTGTTGTATAAAATGAGTTGCCCTGAAATGTAACCTGCTGTAGCATTTTAGGGAGAAGAGAAGCTGGGAAGGGGCGAGCAGACCAGTCAAAAAGCTGGTCTGTTGATTTAGTTTACTGTCATTCTCTCCTTTTCTCTTAATCCTGGATCTTTTCTTACATTTCTTTACTTTCCTTGTTGCCACCCTTGTGCTACTGTTTACTGTTGTGCTCTCCCTCTAAAGCAAGGTGGTTGACTGTTGCAACTATAATTGGCTTACAGCCCAGAGATTATTGAATCAAGAAGGTGAATAAAACACCTTGCAAGTGTTGGGTTGGTGCCAGTTTGTACTTAATGAACTCTCATACTTCTCACTACAATCCAATGAGCAAGATACTACATCCATTTTACAGGTGAGGAAACAGATACCAGAGTTGTCCTTCAGCCTGATTGGGGCATTAGGAGCAGTAAAACCCCAACTAATAGGTAATATAATACCCTACGGAACTTTTCCCTATTGAGTTACATCAGTCTGGCAGGGAGGGTGGGAGTGGTAATCATTAAATGGTAATATATGATATGCCAGGAAACTATTGATGAAATAGATTGGATTTGAGAGAGTAAAGGTACTACACACTTACTACTTCTCCTTTTTTGGTTCCATAGCACTTTGTAGCTTTATTAAAATTTACCATACTAGATTGCAATTATATATTTTTCTGTTTCTAGCACTAGGTTGTGAGGTTTTCAGTGGCCAGGACTGGGTCTTATTTGTCTTTATACTTTTGATGCTTAGCCAGTGGTCACATGATAGGTGCTTTATGAATCTTGTTAAATAAATTAATCATTGTCATATGCTTACAAAGTGTGTTCAACAGACAACACAAATAACGGTGTATATATGTTATATACCTTGCTTATATAATAAACTGTAATAAGTATTACCAGGTGCTTTCCATTAGATCCTCATACTAATCCAAGTCCTGTTTTTACATAAGAGGAAACTGAACTTGGCCCAGGGTCACATGGGTGGGTAGTAAGTGGCAGAACTATTCCAACTGTAAAACCTTTGTTCTTTATTACGTTTTGCTGCCTTTTTCAGTGCAGTTTTTGTGAGCACCAGCAGCATGATTATCCACTCATAACTTAGAGATGAGAGAGACACACACACACACACAGGGAGAGGGAGAGAAGGACTGGGGTGGTGGGCGGGGCAGAGAGAGAGAGAGAGAGACAGAGAGAGAGAGACTGATTAGCAGAACCTGTGAATGAAATAAATTGTTGCTTGACCCCAGAGAATTTGTTAACATTTCTCTTGGCTCTGAACTGTTGGTCAGAATCTTTTTCCTTAGAATATACCTGTGTAGGGATAGAACATTAGTGTCCCATGTCCATTAACATTGAAATTTTTTCAAAATACTGCATGTGAACCATTTTTGATGAAGAGGAGGTAGCAGCTCCATCTCTGAAAACTTATTGTGACATTATTTCTGTTCATTTGCCTTTAGTACTCTACTAGTTAATGTGTACTTTGCTAAATAATATGACCCCTTCTTATGGTTTTAAAGTCTGTTTTATCAATGTAACAACTTCATTGAAACATAAAATTCTCAGTTGAAAGAGTTTAGCACTAATTCAATATGTAAAAGTATGAAGAACAGGCTGCTTTTAGTCTGCTAGTGTTGTGGAAAACAGATAACTGGTCAACTCTGTTTCTTATCACATGGTTGGAGTGAGTCATATATAGATCTTTCTTCTTTTCTAATATGTGCATTCATTGCTGTAGATTTTTTCCTCTACAGTGCTTTTGCTGCATCACACAAGTTTTGGTAAGTTGTGTTTTCATTTTCATTTAGTTCAAAATATTTTTTAAATTTTTCTTGAGATTTCTTCTTTGACCTGTGTGTTATTTAGAAGTGTGTTGTTTAATCTCCATGTATTTTGGGATTTTCTGGCTTTCTGTTACTTCGTTTGAGTTGAATTCCATTGTGGTCTAAGAGCAGACATTGTATGATTTCTGTTCTTTCAAATTTGTTGAGGTATGTTTTATGGCCCAGAATTTGGTCTATCATGGTGAATGTTTCATTTGAGCTTGAGAAAAATGTTTATTCTTTGGTTGTTGGATAAAGTAATCTATAGATATCCATTATATCTGGTTGATTCATGGTGTTGAGTTCAACCATGTCTTTACTGATTTTCTGCCTGCTGTAACTGTCCATTTGTGATAAAGAGGTGTTGAAATTTCTAACTATAATACTGGATTCAAATATTTCTCCTTGCAGTTCTATCAGTTTTGCCTCACAGATTTTGATGCACTATTAGATATATACACACTAAGAATTGTTTTATTATGTGTTCTTGGAGAATTGACCCCTTTATCATTATGTAATGCCCTATATCCCTGATAACTTCACTTGCCATGATGTTGGCTGTATCTGAAATTAAAAATATAGCTATTCCCACTTTCTTTTGATTAGTGTTAGCATGATATATCTTTCTCCATTTACTTTTAATATATATTTGTCTTTATATTTAAAGTGGGTTTTCTTATAGACAACATGTAATTGGGTCTTGTTTTTAAATCTACTCCGACAGTCTCTTTTAATTGGTACATTTAGACCATTGATGCTCAAAGTGATTACTAATATATTTGGATTAATGGCTACCATATTTGTTAACTGTTTTTTATTTCTTGCCCTTATTCTTTGTTCCTATTTTTGCCTTTTTTTCTTTTTCTACCTTTTGTGGTTTTAATTGAGCATATTACATGATTTCTATGTTCTCTCCTTTCTTAGCATGTCAGTTGTATTTGTTTTTGTACTGTTTTTAATGTCGCCCTAACATTTGCAATCATTTCCAACTAATACAAGTCCATTTTCACATAACACTAAATCACTTTATGGGTAGTGAGATTACCTTATAATGGCAAAATAATCCTAATTCCTCCCTCCCATCCCTTGTATCACTGCTGGCATTATCTCACTTGTACATAAGCATACACACACAGCATACATAATCAAATGTGCTTTTGCTATTATTATTTGCAACAAACTGTTATCTGTTAGATCAATTAGGAATAAGAAAAATAAAAGTTTTAATTTTACCTTCATTTATTTTTTCTCTGATTTCTTCTTTTGTATTGATATGAGTTTCTAGACCTTTATAATTTATGTTCTCCCTAAATAACTGATTTGAACATTTCCTTTAATATTTCTCACAAGCAGGTCTGTGGCAACAAATTCCCTCAAGTTTTGTTTGTCTGAGAATGTCTTTATTTCTCTTTCATTTTTTTTTTTTTTTTTTTTTTTTGAGACAGAGTCTCACTCTTTTCTAGAGTGAGTGCCGTGGCATCAGCCTAGCTCACAGCAACCTCAAACTCCTGGGCTCAAGCGATCCTTCTGCCTCAGCCTCCCGAGTAGCTGGGACTACAGGCATGCGCCACCATGCCCGGCTAATTTTTTCTATATATATTTTTTAGTTGGCCGATTAATTTCTTTCTAATTTTAGTAGAGGCGGGGTCTCACTCTTGCTCAGGCTGATCTTGAACTCCTGAGCTCAAACAATCTGCCCACCTCGGCCTCCCAGAGTGCTAGGATTACAGGCGTGAGCCACCGCGCCTGGCCTCTCTTTCATTTTTGAAGGATAATTTTGCAGAGTTCAGAATTCTGGGCTGGTGGGTTTTTTTCCTCCTAACACTTTAAATATTTCATTCCACTTTCTTCTTGCTTGCTTAGTTTCTGAAAAGAAGTCAGATGCGATTCTTATGTTTGCTCCTCCATAGATAAGGTGATTTTCCCCGGCTTCTTTAACAATTTTTTCACCTTTGATTTTTTTTTTTTTTTTTGGTTAGTTTGAAAATGATATGCCTAAGTATAGTTTTTCTAGCATTTATTCTCCTTAGTGTTCTCTGAGCTCCTTCAATCTGTGGTTTGGTTTCTGACGTTAATTTAGGGGAAATTCTTAATCATTATTGTTTAAAATATTTCTTCTGTTCCTTTCTCTCTTTTCCTTTTGCTACTGCCATTATAAATATTTCACCTTTTGCAGTTGTTCTCCCCGTTCTTGAATATTCTGTTTTAGGTTATTTCCCCCCAGTCTTTTGTTTCTAATAAGATATTCTCAAGCTCAGAGAATCTTTCCTGAGCCATGTGCAGTCTCCTAATAAGCTCAGAGGCATTCTTCATTTCTATTACAGTGTTTTTCTTTTTTCTTTTCTCTTCTCTTCTCTTCTCTTCTCTTCTCTTCTCTTCTCTTCTCTTCTCTTCTCTTCTCTTCTCTTCTCTTCCCTTTTCTTTTCTTTTCTTTTCTTTTCTAGCTCTAGCATTTCTTTTTGGTTAGTTCTTAGAATTTCTTTCTCTCTGCTTACATTACCCATCTATTCTTGCATGCCTGTCTACTTTATCCATTAGCGTTCTTAGCATATTAATCATAGTTGTTTAAAATTCCCAGTCTGATAATTTCAATATCCCTGCCATATCTAAGTGTGGTTCTGATGCTTGCTCTGTCTCTTCAAACTGTTTTTTTGCTTTTTAGTATGTCTTATAATTTTTTCTTGATAGCCAGACATGATGAACTGGGTAAAAGGAACTACTGTAAACAGACCTTTAGAAATGTAGTGGTAAGCTGTGGGGGGAAGGGTCGTGTTCTATAGTCCTGTGATTAAGTCTCAGTCTTTTAGGGAACATGTACCTCTGGACTGTAAACTTCACACCTGTTTCTCAGCACCTTCCCCAGCCTAGGATGCTTGAAGGGCCTAGAGTTGAATATTTCCCTTCCCTCAGGTCTGTAAAGCTCTGCTAAAACCCCAGCCAGGTTAACTTTAACTAGTTTCTCCTTAAGGCAGACCTTGTTAAGAACTGAATGCTTTGGTGTGTTGCAGAATGGTTCCCTTTTCTCTCCCCCTGCCAGAAGCATGAGAGATTTTTCTCTAATACTTTCTGTGAGGACCTGGTAGCACTCCCAGAGGTAAAATTCACAAAAGTGTGGGGCACCCCCACCCCCAATTGGGGCCACCTGGAGGTTTTAACTCTCACAGTTGTCCACACTGAGCCTCCAGCACTTCATCAGTTACAGTTCAGTTTTCCAATGGAGGTTGCTGCTCTAATGTTTCTGCTTTCATAAGTTGTGATTCTCTGTATTTACCTGTCAGTTTCTCCAGTTTTGGGGACAGCAGTTTGCCGTGTGACTTCACTTCTTTTATGGATCTAAGAAGAGTTGTTGATTTTTCAGTTTGTTGTTAGGACTGAGTGGCAGATTCTTTTTTGTTTGCACATTTTTTTATTGTGGTAAAATGTACATAACAAAATTTTTCATTTATGAGTGTACAGTTCAGTGGCTTTAAGTACATTCACATTGTTCTGCAATGAGGATTCTTAAAAGTAAAAAATCACATACTGTTAGGAGGACCATGCAGGGCTTTATAAGAAGGACTTTTAAGATGAGCCCAGAAAGGATGGGTGAATTTTCATGGAGGGAACCCTTTAAGCAAAGAAACAGTGGCGAGAATGATGAAAACCAGTTAAGGAATCAAGAACATTTGTGGAAGTAACTAATATAGTAGAGCTATTGGCAAATTTGTAAGCATTAAGACAGCAAAAAATTGGTAAAATATTATCAGTTCTTAAAATAAATGCCAGGTCAGCTCTCCATGGGTAAAAGTAGACTTGGTCTTTGTCATTCATGAAATGTTCTATCCAGCAGAGAATTTGAAATTAAACAATGAATGTTATTTGATTATAGGGGATATGCCCTAAAATAATTTAATCCCAGAGATTGCCGGTATACCCATGCTACATATTAAGTAGGTTTATATAAGCGTGTTATATGGCTCAGAGAAGTCAAGCTGACAGTGAAGTATTGAGTCACATTAATAGCTTCATCCTGTTCGAAATTTGCTAATAGCTAACAATTATCACTTCACAAAGTGATGCAAACTAATACCACTTTGCCTAAGACTTCCCTTTGTAATATTAAATGGTAGCTAAATCACAAGATTTCTTCGTACTATTTTAAAGTAAGCAAGTTCGAAAAGATAGTGTTGTCTTAGTCCATTTGTGCTGTTATAACAATACCTGAGACTGGGTAATTTATAAAGAACAGAAATTTATTTCTCAAAGTTCTGGAGACTTGGAAGTTGAAGATCAGGGTGCACCAGCATTTGATCTGGTGAGGGCTGTCTTGCTACATCTTCATATGGCAAAAGATGGAAGGGCAAGCTAACAAAACTAAAACTAGTGCAATGTTGCCTGAAGCCTCTTTTATGAAGGCCTTAATATCATTAACCTAGGAGGAGCCCTCATGGCATAGTCACCCCTTAAAGGCCCCACCTCTTGAAACTGTCACATTGGCAACACCTGAATTTTGGAGGGGACATATTCGAAACCTAAAAAGTGTCTACCCTATTTAGGTGAATTTTTTTATTTAATGGATTCTTTTCTAGAGGGAGTCAGTATGCCAATATAAAGTGACTAGTGAAATACTAGTTAGGGGTAAAGCTTGACCTCATAAAAATTGAAAACATATATGATACAAAAGGTAATACAAAGATAAGCAATAGATTAAGATGAAATATTTTCAACGTATTTAACAGATGGAGAATTATTACCCCAAATACATGAGTTGCTTCTATATATCAATAAAAAGAACACTCCAGTAGAAACATGGACATACGGTGTGATAATTAACAGAAGAAAAATGCAAACAATTAGTGAACACAGGAAAAAATCACCAATCTCTCCAATAATCAGATAATTTAAAATTAACCAACATTAACTTTTGGGAATGATCCACTAGATTTGGTAAAATTCAAAAATTGATAATAATGGCAAAATTCAGAAATTGAGAATAGCAAATGTTGGCAAGATATGGAAAAACTGGTGTTTCTAGATGTGTTAATGGAAGGGTAAACTGATGAAGCCTATTTTGGAAGGCAGTTTGGCCACTTCTAATAGCATTGATAATGTACATACTGATTGACCCAGCATGTCAATTTCTAGGAATCTTTCCTTTAAAATATTTGCATATGTGCATAAAATAGTATATACAAGTGTGTTAGTTGCAACAATTTTGTGAAATAATCTAAAATATCTGTTAATAAGGAGGTTTAACATGGTTGCTACCTAAAAGGAGAGGGTTGTGGAGGAGAGAGAGGGGCTTTACTTTTTCATTTTATACTTGTATGCAGAAAAGAGTTAACATAGCAAGCCTGAGACTGCTATCCTTAGAAAGCTCTGCTTGCAGGGTTGGCCCTTGGCTGGTGTCTGGGAACTTGGACTTTTGGGAGAGTTCCCATCATCCCATGATAAGAGTGGCTCACTGTGCCCAAATTATACAAACAATATGGTTTATGTTGAACACCTACTTTCCTTCTGGGAGTCGGGGATTTGGGCACGTGCTAAGCAGAGAGTGCCTATGTAACTGGCCTCCAGTAAAAGCCCTGGGTACTATATCTCTAGTGAGCTTCCCTGGTGGACAACATTTCACATGTGTTGTCACAATTAGTTGCTGCAGGGAACTAAGTGGATGCTGTGTGACTGCATTGGGAGAGGACTATTGAAAGCTTGTGCCTGGCTTCTTCTGAACTTTGCCTGATGTGCCTTTCCCTTTGTTGTTTTCACTTTGTATCCTTTAGCTGTAATAAATCATACCTCTGAGTATGATTATATGCAGAGTGATGTGTTAGATCACTCTGGACATGTCGATGAGTTTTTTGCATGTTTGTATTATCTGACCCCTTTATTCTGTACATTTTCCTCTGATGGTAAGAGATTGAAAGCTTTCCTTGGTGACGTAGGTAACACAATAAAGAAGTGAATCAAACTGACTGCAGGTATGTTATTTAGGACAAGGAGATACTACTTTCAGTAAATTATTTTTTAAGTTACACTTCACTTTTTAATCAGTTTCATATGTCAATATGATAGTACACCACAAAGATTAAATTTCAAATTGCATTTTAAGTTTAAACTCTCCAATTATACAAACTGTATTATCTCAACTTATTGAACTGAATGAATTATAAATGTGATAAATAGGGTGCCAATTCACTGACTCGGTGATGTTCTGAATGTGGTTATCAATGCCTATTATGTCTAAAAGACTTGCCATGCTTTATTGAATATATATTTGGAAGATATTAGACACTGGAAGAATAAAAAGAAATGCAGGAGATTTTATCTATCAGGCAGTGAATTATAATCTTGGGCTATGACAGCATTGGTAGTGATGGTATAAAATGAGTAAACAAATGATGGATATAAAAGGCAGAAATGATAGATACTCTATGACTAGGATATTCTTTTGGAATGTGTGCCGCATTATAGCAGGGTTTTGTTGTATTCACCACTGTATCTGTAGCGCCTAAAACAGTACCTGGCATAGGATAGGTTAGGTGAAATTGATGTGATATCAGTCATGAATAATCTGAATCTTACTCTTTCTTTTTATTATAAATATCTCAATTTAGTATGTCAGTAAACTGAAAAGGATTTTTTTTGAAAATCATAATAGTTAATTCATGAGTAGAGCAGAGTTTTCTATTGTTATACAAATATTGTGTGTCCTGGTAATCTGAGCTACTTTAATGGGACTTAACCACAACTAGCTGTTTTTCCTTCCTATACTGGATAGGACATTTAATTTTTGTGCAAACTACTGCAAAGGGTTTCTTTTCTTTTTCTTTTTAATTTTTGATTATAGTAAAATACACATAAAACTTAATATCTAAGCCATTTTTAAGTGTATAGTTCAGTGGTGTTAGGTTCATTCACATTGTTGTGCAGCTAACTAGAACTCTTCCATTAAAGTACTCCCCATTCTTCCCTTCATCTCCAGCTTCTAGTACCATTCTTCTTTCTTTCTTTTTTTTTTTTTTTAAATATATACACGCCATAGAATACTATGCTTATTGTCTATGGATTTGACTTTTCTAGGTACCTCATATGAGTGGAATTATATAATACTTATATTTTTGTGACTGGCTTACTTCAATTTCCTTAATATCCTCAAGGTTCAGCCATGTTGTAACATGTGTCAAGACTTCCTTTTTAAGGCTGAATAATATTATATGTATATGCTGCATTTTATCTATCTGTTCATCCATTGATGGACACTTGGGTTGTTGCTTCCACCTTTTGGCTATTGTGAATAATGCCACTATGAACATGGATGTATAAATATCTGTTCAAGGCCCTGCTTTCAATTTTTTGGGGTATGTACCCAAAAGTGGAATTGCTGAATCATATGATAATTCTATTTTTATTTTTTGAGGAACCAACATTCTGTTTTCTATAGTGGCTGCACCATTTTACATTCTTACCAACAGTGCACAAGGGCTCCAGTTTCTCCTCGTCCTCACTGATACATGTTGTGGTTTTGTGTGATGGCATCATATGGCAATGTAAAATTGTGTGCTGTTGGTGGGAATGTTGGATCATCTGTGTTAAATACTTTATAGGAATTGAGGTTATTAAGATTTTGATGCTTTTTGGATATTCTTGGTGATGTCACAAAAGTAATTTCAGGGGAGTAGTAAAGGAAAAAAATGAAATTTTCAGGGGGTTCAAGAGTTAGAGGTTCACCAGGAAGTGTAGTCTCTCTTTAGAAAGTTTGGTCTGCTGACCACAGCTTTGTGGTAGTCTCTAGTGTTGCAAAAAATAATTCATTTTTCCATCAAGTGGTAAATAAGTATTGAGCTCTCTTAAACTACAAAAATGACTTTTCCTGTTTTATATTTGTTTTTGCAAAGATAAAGAGGAATTCTGCATCTGTGCTATTTACTTGGGGGTCTTTGTTTTATTTTCTAGTTGCAGAGAAAGAATTGATGTTATTGTGGCTTAATGTGTTGAAACTAGAACTTGATGTTCTCTGTTTTACTGTATATTTATATCATACATTATGAGATAATTAGTGATGGGTTGCATTGGAATACTTTGGGAATCTGGGTTTGGCAGATGTTCCCCTGTGAAGACTAAACAGGACTATAGTGACTGTGTTTTCTTAAATCAAAATCAAGACACATAACCAAGTGAAAGAAGGTTTACTCAGAAGCCATGGTTTTAATACCCAGATTTTAGAATTTCTGAGCCATTTACTGTGGGAACAGTAGGACAAAATATTTGAAGTTGGGTTGACTTGGAAAATCAGTGGAATCAGTAGTTGCATGAGTTAAATGGATAGAATCTAGATTAAGGGTGGTTAAGGATAATGAGTAAACAGATGGTAGAGAAGGCGAAGGCCTTGTTGTGAGTTGAAACAAAAATAAAATAATCAGACCTGGGAACACTTTTCTATTTACTGTATTAGGTTATCTTCATTTTAATAAAATTGATATATATGACAAAATTTTATTGCCCTCCTTAATTCAAGTGGTATTCTACTTTTTATCATCATAAAAATGCACCTTCAGGGTAAGGAGAGGGTAAACTGGCATTACAAGTTTATAATTTTCTCACCAGGAGACAGGAGCTTTTCTTTAAGAAAGAAAATCATTTGCTTATTGTCTGGGTTGTCCCCCTAAAAAGATTAC
>NW_012148841.1:3523946-3530025 GCF_000956105.1 Propithecus coquereli | reverse complement strand
TATTTGGCTACAATATAACTCTTAAGCTTAAAATAATTGTTGTTTTACAACACAAAGTACAGTTTTAAAATTTATATATTCTTATGTGCATATTTACTAAAAGTAATGTCTTATGAAAGTTCTGTTTTTTAAGTGTTATGACATTGAGGAATTTGGGGCAGTGGTGTGTGGTCTAGTAACAGACAATCAGAGATCTTAAGCTCCAGTATTTAATTTATTTATATCCCATCTTATTTCAAAAAGAATTTGAGTTAGCTTAATTTCCATCTTAGTTCAGTTTTTTGGTGTGTGTTCATTTATTGTTTTCTGAATTGTCCTCAATTAAAATCCAGCAACAAATGAATACTTCTCTGTTTCATGTATTTTCAGTTCAAAGTCTGTTCAGCAAATAGAAAGAGAATTAGATCTATTTTAGAGGCAGAACTAATAAGACTTGCTGATGAGAGGAGGATGAGGTAAAGGAACAAATCCAGGATAACTCCTAGGTTTTTGTCTTGAGCAACTGTTAAATGGTGGTGCTGTTAGTGATGTTTGTGATGCCCATGAGACACCCAGTGGACAGTCTAGTAGAGAGTTGTTTGACTCGGGAGATATTAAACAAACTTCACACAACATATTCTCAGTAGCTTCAGTCCTTAAATGAACAATGAAATTGTTCTACCCTTTTAAGAACTCAAATCTTGACACACAAAAGGATGTCTTAAAGAGGATACTCACATTGCTTGTGCCTTTTGGAGGCCTTTGAGAATCCCATTTATTGATTTTAGGATTAGGGGATATAAATTTTGTGCTTTAAGAAATAAAGAGAAAATAATTTATTTGGAAGGTTATAACAAAGTGAATATTAAACTCAGATTTTGTTTGCATCAGAAATTCTAAATTGTAGTGGAGCAATGTATCATGGACTGACTCACTGCAGAAGGCTGAGACGTTAAGGAGGGAAGGTTCAAGAAAGGCTTCACAAAGGAAATAGCACTTTAGCGAGAATCCTCTATTAACTCAACAGCAAGAGCAAAAATTGTGAAACTGGTGATGGTTAAGAGCTGGAGGGATTACTGGTGCTGGTTGTTGGTGGTGGTAAGTAAGTCTATATGGCTGAAACATCAAACTCCTGGTAAGAGAGTGTCATAAAAAGAAGCTAGGAAATTAGGCAGCATTCGGAATATTTTATAATTAAACCAAGGAATTGGTAGTTTTTCTTAGAGGTGGTAGACCCCTTGGAGGTAAGTAATAGACCCATTGGAGGGTTTGTAAGCATGGGACTAAAATGATCAGACTTGTCTTTTAGAACAATAACTAATATAGAAGTGCAGTTATTTAAGGGGTTTATTTATGTGACTTTTTAAAAGACCTTTGAGGGTAGACTTAATTGGCAATGTCTTTCTTAAAGGCCTTTGTTTGTTTGCTTACTATTAAAGAAAAACCATACATGATAAAGGGTGAGGTGGGTATCTATACGCTTATGTACATATAACATTTAGCTATATTTTTGCCCAGTTCAGACAGTAAATGATTCAGTCTTTTCTTGCTTTAGAATTATATGAAATAATTGTTACTTTCATTAACACTTTCATTAGTGTTTAGTTCAGTGCTGTTCTCAGTCTATCACAAAGCACTGTGTTTATGAATATAGTTTCCTAGTATATTATGGCATGTTCCTCAATAATATAGAGGTTTTTTTCTGTTTATTTCCTAGTATTAAAATAACGGCTTCACTAGAGACAATAGAATGATGGTCAGGAAGTTAAAACAAAATTATATCTGTAGATACTTTGTTCCATATAGTTAAATAAGCTTTGGTGCTACTTCTATTCAAGAACTATTTGGACATTAATATTGATGTGGTGTTAAAAAATAAAACCTTTTGCTTTAGGCCACATCAAATCTTACTCTAAGATTAATTTATTCAACATATTTAATAAGAGGATTCCATAGGGATTCAGGGCATTACAAATATTAATCTGACAATAATTTTGTACTCTGAGGTTATAGTTTAATAGGGGAAATAAGATGTATTCTCTTTGTATGTTTATCATTAGAGTAAGAAATTGTAAGTGTTGTAAGACTACATAAAAAGGTAAAAAGAACTCGGAAGGAATATTTTTGGATGTGGGGCATCAGAAACTCTACAGGAGCTATGGCTTAAAATGTAAAGATGGATAAGATTTGGAGGTGTGCAAATGGAACAATCACTAAGAAGCAAAGAAAAAGTATATACAGATTGCAGAAAGATGGTTATTATGGGAATGTTTTCAGGTGGAATCTTGGAAAGCAACTTTCAATGGTGGGGTTCCCCCCCACACACTGCTGATGTAAAGCGTTACCATATCCATACAATGTTGGATTCTTTATTGTTTTATAAGATAGAAAAGAGATTTAGAAAAGAGATTTGGTTTTCCCATTTGTCATTGCTCAGAATTTTTTAGTTCTTTTATTTAACCTCTTTTTGTTTCTTATAGCCAGTGCTTTTTGTTCTTACATGTTGCTGAACCATGATCTCTTCCTCCCACCAACCTTTTTTTTTTGCTACTTGATAGCTACATTTTTTTCTTCTTCGACCCTAACCCTTTTCACTTTCCCAGGAAAAATCCATAGTCGTTTTTCTCAAAATTATTTGATACTGTCAACCTGTATATAAAATAGAGGAAACTAAAATTATTGAAAATTAACCTCCATTTCTCCATGCTAATCAATTACAGTACTCTTTCTTTTAGAGCCCAGAGACCTTATACCAGTGTGGTTCTTAAAGCAAGCATGGCTACAGAAGCAGCAACAACATCACCTGGGAACTTATTAAAAATGCAAATTATCATGCTCCACCCCAGACCTTCTGAATGAGAAATTCTGGGGGTGAAGCCTTTGTGGTCCTCCAGGTGATCCGAAGCATGCTGGAGTTTGGCAGACAAACTCCTTTGCAATACTCAATAGTTTCAGGCAGACAAATTGGCCCAGAATGTGCAACTCTTTTGACCTTTGAGGTAGGAAAGATTTTAAAGAAATAAATCTGAAGTAGCAAGTAACATTTAAAGAGTTTCAGTAGTTGACTCAATAATAATAGTTAACACTTACTGAGCCATTTTATGTGCCAGGCTTTTTGCTGAGTGTAGAGGTATTTTATCCATTTTATAGAAAATGAGACACAGAGGGGTTAAATATGTTCGTTGTCGTATAGCTAGAAAGTGGCAGATCCAGAATTTTAATTGAAGCAGCTAACTATAAAGCTGACATTTTTTGGTAGGAAATAAGTCCCTACTTGAAAATATCTTTTTAATACAGTTGGGTAGAATTTTTTTTGAAGTCAATTTTTTTTAAAGTGCACAACAAAGTTTTTATGTGTTTTGTGGACCACCTTTGTATCTCCGATGGGCACAAAAATTTCTAAGCATACTACTTTTTTAAACTTTTATTTTAATAGAGCATTCTTCATTTTAAGCTTCGATGTAGAAAGTATCTCATGATGTGTCAGTCTTTAAGAAAGCTGGATAAATAAAAATCCAAACTTAAATTAGGTATTTATTTGTGACACAAGTGTTCTCAGGGTTCATTATATGAGAAATGGAAAGTCATTTCATGTAAAACTTTTGTACATTTCTCAACATAATTTGTCATGTACCGGAGGAATACTTGGAGTGATTGTGCCAGGTATTCCAGAAGTACATTTACATTTTATAATTAAATTCAGCCACTCTTCTCTTTCCTTTGTAGTTTTTTTTCTTTTATATATTTTTTTCAGTGACATTGACCTAACATTCTTTTCAAATATTTAACCTTTGAACAGAGAAAATACAAAAATTCTAATTACATACGCTAGATGTATATATAAGTAACTGAGGATCTTTGTTAATGTGCAGTAATGAAATCATAAACAGTCTTTTCTACTTTCCATTTACTTTTTTAACATTCAAGCTTTTGAACAGGCAGTACATTCATACAATCCAAAAGATGTGAAAAATATATAGTAAGGTCTTCTCATCTGTTTCCTACAGCTACCCGTTTCCCTTCCCCACAGACACCTTTGTTTTAGTAGTTTCTCTCCCAGAGATATTTTATTAATATGCATATATACAAGGAAGTACAAATATATTTTTAATTATCTTTAACACCAGTAGAACACTACTGTGTTCCTTGCCTTTTGCACTTAATACATATTTTCAAGATATTGCCATCTCACTATATAAAGAGCTTCCCCATTTGTTTTTCAGCTATATTTGATTGTATGAATGATATAAATCTCTTTAGCCAGTTCTCTATTAATAGATTTTTTTGATTGTTAGCAGTCTTTTACTATTATTAACAATGCTGCAATAAATAACTTCCTATGTACATCATTTCACATGTGTGCCATTTTAATCTGGAGGACAGAATTGTAAAAGTAAAATTCCCTGGTTAAGGGCTTATATGCATTTGTAATAGCCAAATTACCTTCCTTAGGGGTCGTGCTAATATTCCTTTCCACCAACACTGTGTTGAAGTTTAGATTTCCCCACACCCTCACCAATAACCCATTTACTTTTGAATACAGTTTTTTTCCCTTAACACATGCATATATTTTGAGAACTCTATTACTACAGGAAATAGTATCATAAATGCTGGGAATTTTATGTTGGCATTATGCCAATGCACAAGATTCTAGTCTTTTTATCTTAAAGAAAAATATTCCTGTTTTATTAATAAGTTTCTAAGATTGTGATGATAAAATTTAGTAGTTTTTCAAAGAAAAGCAAAAGGTTTACTATTCTATATGTAAGTGCCTATTTGTTAAATTATTTTAAGTTATTTATGTTGAAGTATATCATAACAAGGATAAGGCAAGAATCTTGTATTAAAGCTCTATCTGATTTTTAAAAATAAAGACATAACATTCTTAGTTGCTTAAATATCAGCATTACAAATAGCAAAAATAAAATGGTGAAAAAGTTAAATTTTATCATACTTCTTTTTTGTTTCATTTGTATTTAATAATCTGTTGAATAGTAACAGCAGAATGCTTTCAATATGGCTTTAAGCCTGAAAGAAAGTAGACTCCTTTGAAATTAAATTTCACCAGTGTAGTTGAGTAGAATTTAAACAATTCACAATGCTGACTTTCAGTGCTTCTGAAAGCAGGAAGTGTATTACTGACACGCAGAAATATTCCAGCCCAAATAACATCCCTACTGCCATATGTGGTAAGAATTTGTCACAACCCACAAACCACTTCTGTAATGCAGTGAATAAGCAGAATTGGTCTTTGTTGGACATTTCCAATTTGGTATGAAAGAACTTTGTTTTGCAGTGTCTTATAAGTAATTATTAGCTTATGTCTTGAAGAGAGCCTGGCACATCATGGGTGCTCATGGTTTATTGAGAGGAGGAATAAAGAAACCTGTACATAATTCTTTTAAGCATGATTTTAACTTGGTTATTGGGACCCTTAGTTTAAACACAGAAATTACTTGAGTATGTTAAGGACTGAGTTAAATATTCTGACTCAGCTTATTAATGATATCTTTAAATTCTTCTAGTTGTCCTCTTTGCTGCTCATTTGAAATAAATATTAATCATGTTTGCACTTATGCTAAAAAAGAAATTGTCCTTGGGGGTTAATTATTAAGGGATGTGGAAATTAAGAGCTTAGAGAAACAGGAAAATCAGTTGTGAGGACTTGGGTCAGCAAAATTCGGTGAATACTTTGTAAATCATTAAAATTTTGAAAATATCAATGTTTCTCTAAACTTCAATTTTTATTTTTTTGTATTTTAAGCGATTAAGAAGATTGTCTACTAAATATAGAACAGAAAAGATATATCCCACAGCCACTGGAGAAAAAGAAGAAAATGTTAAAAAGAACAGATATAAGGACATACTGCCATGTAAGTTTGAAATGCCCTTGATAGAACAAATAGAAATGCTGATTAGCCTTTTGTAATCTAACTTGCTATATTCTTCCTGAGTCAGATTGTTAAGGAGTAGTAATTAACCTGTCTTTCAGAATACACTACAAGATTATAATTTGTAATTGTACTTCTTTTTCCTTCTGAGAGTAATTTTTGTTGTTGTTTAGTTTTTTCCTTTTAAGCATCACAGTTACTCTAATACT
>NW_012148841.1:3521581-3523606 GCF_000956105.1 Propithecus coquereli | reverse complement strand
TGACACCATTTCCACAACTCATTCATTGTTAAAGCTTGTTCTCTCTAAAATTTCCTTGATAAAGTTCCCATTGACTTTTTAATTGACCAGATCTGGTGGTCTTTTTTCAAAAACTGTTTATTCTTTTCTGTTAACTATAATATTTTGATTCCATTGACCAGTCCCTATGTTTGAAATTTTCTTCCTCCATAACCCTTTTTCAGGTTACCTTCTCCCTCTCTTGTCTTCTTCCCTCTTTTCCTCATAGACTTATTCTCCTAAATGTAATCTTCATCTTTTTGTTGTTGTTATTCAACATTGTTCTCAGCTGTCGAATGTGTGGATAGCCAATGTTGGCAGAATTAACAGGTGGTAAGATAGCATAACGGTAGAGTTCTGACTCCGGAAGTTCAAATCTTGACTCCACCACTTTCTAGCTATATGACCTTGGACTTATCCTCTCTCTGCCTTGGTTTTCTCATCTGTGAAATGGAGATTATAATAATAATACTTTTTAGGGTTATTTTGAGTATTAGCTAGGTTAATATAAAATGCTTAGAATTGTACCTAGCTCATAGTATTATAACTATTCATTAAGCTTTTGTAAAATATACTTCCCTTTCCTCACCTGTTGTTTTAGTCCATTCAGGCTGTTATTACAAAAAATATCTTAAATTGGGTGGCTTATAAACAACAGAAATTTATTTCTTATAGTTCTAGAGGCTGGGAATTCCAAGATCAAGGCACCAGCAAATAGATTTGGTTTCTGGTGAGGGCTTGCTCTCTGGTTTATCCATGGTGCTACCTTATTGCATCCTTATTACATGGTGGAAGGGGCATACGAGCTCCCTCAGGCTTCTTAAATAAGACCACTAATCCCATTCACAAGGGCATGACCTATCACCTTCTAACAGCCCCACCTCTTAATACTATTATATTAGGGATTAGGTTTCAACATATGAATTTTTGAGGAGACAAAAACATTCAGACCACAGCACCAGTCCACCTCAGAATAGGTGATGGCATGGGTTTCTGGATACTTTGTATTAAGCAGAATAACCTTGAGGTAATCTTACAATGCTCTGAAATTATTAATGTATCACTCAAAGTGATAGTCTTTCCAGTTTCTTTTTCTGTCAGGGAAATAAATCTTAAACAGCTCCAGGTTTGTTTTTTCATATGTTGTTTCATTCATTCATTCATTCATTCATACATTTTACAAAAAGCTTTGCTCATATACTATGTGCAGGCAATGCAGCAAAACACAAACTGGCAAAAATCCTTGCCTGTTTGGATCTTATATTTTGGTCAAGATGCAAGACAATTAATACAAATTAACATACATGATCTGTCATGTGGTGATTCGTGCTAATGAGAATAATATAGGTGGAATGAGGGGCAGAGAGAAAGGTGGGAATAGAAGGGAGAAGCTTTATAATTTTGGTTAGGGGTAGGGGGGAAAGGTTAGTGCTGTTAAACTTTTATTTTTTTATTTGAAAAATAAAAGCCCTGATTTATATTGTTTGCCAATCTTTGTGATAAATAGATTATCTATCATAATTAACAAAACTATTAGGTATTTAATATTATAAGCCATTTTGCAGATAGGAAACTGAGACGCAGTGAGGTTAAACAGTTTATCACATAGCTTACAGTGGGGGACAAGGATTTAAACCTAAGCTGTTTATATCCAAAGCGTTGGTTCTTGACTATGGTGATTTGGTTCCCTCAAGGCACATTTGGCAATGTCTGGAGACATTTTGGTTGTCACAACTGGAGTTTGGAGGTGGACAGTCTGCTAATGGCATCTAATGGGTAGAGATCAGGGATGCTGCTACCCTACCTACATACACAGGATACAGTCCTCCACAACAAAGAATTATCCAGGCCAAAATGTCGCTGAAATTGAGAGACCTTGTCCTAGAGCCTAAGCTTTTAATCACTGTGCTATAGTCAGGGTGGCAGTGCCTTTTTCTCTTTAACTTATTTAAGGTTTCCACTAAATTCCTAGTTAGTTTGATTTGGAAAATTATATTAAAAGTAATT
>NW_012148841.1:3509109-3510081 GCF_000956105.1 Propithecus coquereli | reverse complement strand
TTACGTGATAGTTCAATATTTTAGTCAGCTATCCTATTTGGGTATATTTTCTGTTTATTATTTAAAACCTAACTAGTTTTAGTATTGTTTTTAGAATTAAACTATATTCTTATATTTCTGCTACAGCTAGCTTTGTTAACTAGGTATTGGGGCTTTTGTTTTCAATTGCTAGGTAAATAATAATTTCAGTTAGTATAAGGTGGTCCTTCATTACCAATTCTGTGCTATATGTCTAATAAACATACAAAAGTGTAATAGTCACTAAAAGCAGAAGTGAATTGAATACATTTTGCCACACTTTTATATACTATGAAAGAAACATGATTTAGAAATGATTTAGGTGAAAACAACAGTATTACTAATAAAATTTGAAACCTTAAGATTTAGGTAATGAAATATTTTTGGTAATCATAATAAATGTAAAAGTTGCTTTTAACCATTTTAGGGTGTCTATGGGCCAAAAGCATATGTGGCAACCCAAGGACCCTTAGCAAACACCGTAATAGATTTTTGGAGGATGATATGGGAGTACAATGTTGTAGTAAGTAATTTACCTTTCATAATATATTTTGAGAAATATATATGTAATGACATAGGATGTTTTACTGAATAAGGAATGAGAGGACATTTTAGCCATATCATATGTTTAATTATAGGTGACGTTTACTAAAAAGACAGAAACTGATTTTTAGGATATCATTAAATTCTCACAAACTAGTCTAGATATTTTAAGAGTGTGTGATAGGACCAGGCATGGTGGATCACACCTATAATCCCAGCACTTTGAGAGGCCAAGGCAGGAGGATGACTTGGGGCCAGGAGTTTAAGACGAAAGTGGGCGTCATAGCAAGATCTCATCTCTACAGCAGATTGAAAAAATTAGCCGGGCCTGATGGTGCACTTCAGTAGTCCCAGATACTTGGGAGGCTGAGCTAAGAGGATCGCTTGAGTCCAGGAGTTAGAGGTTGCTGT